>NW_022474069.1:450000-852500 GCF_902498895.1 Magnusiomyces paraingens
TGGAGACTTTTAGAACTTGGTGGAAAAACATAAAAATAAACACACAAAACATTTCTTTTTTTTTTTTTTTTTTGGTTGGTTGGGTTTGGGTTTATTTGGGTTAATTATAGAATGTTAAGGAAATGATACGGCAGGTGAGTCAGCTTACTTAAATTAATTACGTAACCAATCACGCGTACTTGTGTGTGTGTGTGTATGTGGGTTTTTGGGCCAGACAAGTAAGAAATTATGTAATCACATATACTGCAGTTGACAGCAGCGGCTACGGCAGGTGTGGCAGCAGCAGCAGCAGCAGCAGTAATAATAATAATAATAATAATAGTATTAATAGTAGTAGTAATAGTAATAGTAATAAATGTTGGCAGCACTTTTTTTTTTTTTTTTTTTTGTTGGTGTAAAGAAAGAGGAGGGGGGAGTGGAGAGAGAAATATTAAATGTGTGCTATTAAAAATAAAAAAAAAAGGTTGGCAGTAATGGATTTTATTTTTTTTTTATTTATTTAGTCACAACAACAAATAATAAAAGAAAATAACTGCCTTCATATAAAACCGCCGGTTTTCCCGCCTTCTCTTTAATTTTTTTTTTTTTTATTATTATTATCTTATTTTTTTTTTTTTTTTTTTATATTTATATATATTTCTATAAATTTCCTTATTTTTTTTTTTTTTTTTTTTTTTTTTTTTTTTTTTTATAAACCTTCATTTATTTTTATATAAAATTATCATCATCATCATCATCATCTTCGCATCTTTATTAGAAGACCTTTTTTTTTTTTATTCATTTTTTTAATTTTTTTTTGTCAGTAAAAAAAAAAACCCCTCATAGAAACTTAACTTTTATTTGCCATTTGTACATTATCAACAACAACAACACACAAACGCACTCTATGCCTAAAACGTATCTTTAGATAACAACAAACACCACCACCACCACCACACACATACACATACACACACAGCATATATATATATAAATTATCCAACAAAAAAAAAAAACTCTCCAATTAATCCCAGCCAACCAAATCATTACACTACAACAACATCCCACATACACATACAGTACTGAATCATAAGATCTTATAATATCCAGCTACTACTAAATCTTTTTTTTAAAAAATTAAAAAAAAAAAATTATTAAAAAAAAAAAAACCAAAAAAAAAATATAAAGCAGGGGTTTCTTTTATAACATTCAATATCATCATCACCATCATCTTTTTTTCAAAATAAATATCAACAAACCCATCCTCGCCGACCGACTGTTATAAAACTCCCTTCTACCGGCTTTCCCTTTTTTTTTCAACCATAAACGACCTTATCGTCAGCTATTCATTCAAAAAAAAATCAATTCTGCTGACTTTATAACACTTGCTTTCCACCCTTCTCCTCCACCCTCCTCCTCCTTCACTCATCCTTTAGAGCCACGGCTCGCTTCTGGCAACTCTTCTACCTCTCTTTCTCTGCATTTCTTTCCTCTTACTGTCTCTTTAATAAGGCTATAATATTTTAAACACATATATTGCTACTACTGCAACTACTCTACTACAATGACAATTTCTTCAAATCTCAAGCCTAACCAGTTTATTAACGACCGCTACAAGATTGTTGCTGCAATCAACCATGGATCCTTTGGCAGTGTCTCCCTTGCCAAAGATACATGGTCTCGCAACTCTCTTGTAGCCATAAAGTGCATCATCAAGCAGAAAGACGATCCCACGGCTTTGGACGAAGCCAGAGAAGAAATCGCCATTCATAAGCACCTCGGCCACTACAAGTACATTTGCTCTATTCTTGACTCATTTGAAGATGATGAAGCCACTTATCTAGTCATGGAATATTGCCCTGAAGGTGACCTCTACGAAGCCATCCGTGCAGATAAAGGCCCAGGTCCTAACGAAGTCCTTCCATTTATGCTCCAATTAATTGACGCTGTCAAGTATGCTCACAACCATGGCGTCTACCACAGAGACATCAAGCCGGAAAACATTTTGATTGCTCAAGATGGCTCTGTCCGCTTGGCCGACTGGGGGCTTGCTACTACTGAACGCTACAACTCGGAGTTTGGCGTTGGCTCAGAGCGCTACATGGCCCCAGAACTTTTCGACCAAAACAATATCGACTCATACGATGCTGAAAAGGTTGACATTTGGTCTTTGGGTATCTGCCTTCTCAATATTTTGTTTGGACGCAACCCCTTTACATCTGCATGCCAAAAGGATAAGCTTTTTCTTGACTTTGCGTCTGACCGTGAAGCCCTTTTTGACATCTTCCCAACATTATCTGATGACACCTTTGTTTGCCTCAGACATTCTTTAACCCTCGACCCGGATAACCGTTCTTTGGACCGTTTCCGTGAGAGTCTTCTTCAAGTCGAGTCTTGGACCACAGATGAAGATGATTATTATTATGGCGACAACAATGCTATTGCTGCAACATCTAGCCAGGTTTCTCTCTCTGATGTTTCTGTCAATGATGAATCTGTCAAGGGTACTGTTGCAAATGCTACTGTTGTTACTCCCACTCCAGTTGTTCTCTCGCGTGTTTCTTCATCTTCATCTCGTCTTCCTTCTGTTGCTGCCTCCTCCAAACTTGACTCTACTCCTATTACAACAAGCAGTGCCCCGATTGCTGGCATCCCTATAAAGGTTGACGCCGCTCCTGTTGCTGTTCCTGTTGTTTCTCTTGCTTCTGCTGCCGCTGATGCTTCGGCTTCGGCTTCGGCTTCGGCTTCGGCTGTTGTTTCTGCTGCTACTACTGCTACTATTCCAGCAGTCACCGTTGCTACTACTACTGCTACTACTGCTACTACTGCTACTACTGCTACTGCTGCTACTGCTTCTATTGCCACTCCTAATGCATCTACTGAAGCCACCACCAAATCAACCCTTGTCACCGAACCTGTTCCTATTGCTTTGCCTGACTCGGGTCTTAACGTTACGACCACTAATGACCCCCTTGCTACTACAGCACCCCCTACTAATTTGTTACGACCCCCATATAATACGCCTACTAATGGCATTTCAACCCCATCCCACCTCTCTGCAAGCATCTTGGCTACTGGTACTGCCAGTATCCCTTCTGCTACTCTCCATAAGATTGTCCCCACTAACAATAACCGTGAACCTTTGCGCACTCCTCTTAACATGTCGCACCAAATTCTCAGTGAGAGTTTGCTCAGCCACTCTTGGAGTCGCACAATGCAATTCACCCCACCAAACCCTTCCTACTTTGCCAACCACCATCACAATGGTATCTCCGCCTCAAACAACTCTGGAAGTTCCCGCGGTGTGTCTCAGTCCCGTTACTATGACAATGGCAAACGTGTCTCACAAGTGTTTTCATCATCAACAACAACCCCTCTTGTTCCTCAACATGGCCGTCTCTTTATGGAGTCTGTTACTGAAGAAGAGGACTACCATGATGGTGTTGATGATGATGATGACGATGATGAAGTCTTTGCTATGGATGAGCTTGGATCTGCTCTTAGCGATCTTGGCCGCAACATGCATGGCGCCCATATTGATGACACGTCATCGGTTTACTCTGTACCTTCGTTAGTTCCTTCTAATGACGATAGCATTAGCAGCGTCAATAGTAGTCGTCGCAGTGTTGTCATAGGTGCTAGTAATCCTGTTGGTTACTCTTCGGTTGTTCGCCGTAATGCTACTGCTGCTACTGCTGCTGCTGCTGCTGCTGCTGCTACTACTACTACTACTCATGCCGCGGCTTCTGCAACTGCTACTGTTTCATCCCCAACAACAGTCTCAGCTATAGCTACATCCGCAGCCACCGCCAATGCCACGACTATCACCTCACCTCTTGTTTCTTCTTCCACCAAACCTAGTTCTAGTGCCACGGCAACACCTACTCCCTCATCGATTGTTATACCCAAAAACAATGCTTTGTGGAACTCGTTCGCTTTTGACGACTTTGATGACGACTTTGACGATGACGACTTTGATGAATATGAGGTTCAGCGCATGCTGGATTTGACGGAACACTCATTTTCGCGTACCCCGTTATTTCCCTCGTCTCTATCTTCTTCTTCTTCCAAGACTGGTGCGCAAGTTCGCGTGACATCTCCGCTCCGGAGCGAGATGGCTCTTGAAGAGAATACTGATGATTTTGGGAACACAAACGGTTCTGGTACCACTGGTGGTGCTACGACTGCAAGTGCGGGTAATAATAATAATAATAACAAGAAGAAGAAGAAGAAGAACAACAATGCATCATCTACCACAAAGCTTGCGCCCAAGAAATTTGGATCTGGTGGGACTGGTGTTCCACCCATGATGTCGTCGCGCAATAATAACTGGGCTGTTCCTACGTTGAGTTGAAGAGAAAAAAAAATATTATCTGATTAGGAAGATATTTTAAAGTTAAAAAGGCCCTTTTTTTCTAGGGATGATAGAATAGAAAATAAGCCTTGATGGGAATTTTTTTTTTTTGAGATATGAGAGAGAAAAAAAAAAGCAATAGATTTGTTTTTTTTTTTTACTTTTGATGATTTTTTTATTTTTTTTGAAGATTTGATGCATTTACGACTTTTATTTTTTTTTAAAGATTTTTTTTGCTTTATAGCAAAAAAGAAACAGCAGCAAACCCAACTAAACCAGCATTTGAAATAAATTGCCTAAAGTAATATTAATAACGCCTTTCAAACGCCATCACGAATATACGAAGAACCATGATATTTATTGCATTTTTTTTTAAATACAAGAAACCAAAAAAAAAAAAAAAAAAAATAAAGAAAGGAAAAAGAAATATTTTTTATGAAAAAAAAAGAAAAAAAATAACAAATTTGGGGACTTAATAATAAAATTATAAAAAAAAATTTAAAAAAAAAAAATTAACAAAAAAAAACCTTTCTTGTTTTTTTTTTATATTTTTATGATGTGATGACTTATTAATTATTATTATATATATTTATTTATTTATATACTTTTTTTTTATATATATATATATATTTTCTTTTTTGTATCAAAAAAAATTGTTTTTTTGTGTGTATAAAAATTTACATGTCTTGTGTTTAGTAGATGAATATAAATATATTTAAGAAAATGCGGGGAGGTTAAGGTGGAGAAAACCGGAGAGACAGACTTCTATATATACTAACAATAAGATTTCTCTGAACTTTGAAAAAAAAAATATATATTTATATATATATATATATATATATATAAATTAAAAAGGAAATAAAAAGGTTAATCAACCAGCCGAGGTTTTCATTTTGAAAATGCCTTTTTATTTTATTTATTTATTTATTTATTTGTGCAACAAGTTATAACTTGTTATATAACATTGTGTTTAACTATATATTTATATACTAATAAACCCGCTCCGATCGTCATTCCGGAAAGCTAACTAAAAAAAAAAAATAAATAAATAAATAAATAAATAAATAAAAATAAAAATAAAAATCTTTAAACTTCCAAATTTTTTTTTATTTCTTAATTCCCCCCCCACAATCCTTTTTTTTTTTTTTTTTTTTTTTTTTTTTGTTGTTGTTGTTGCAAACAGTAATTGCAAATTAAAACGGCAACTTCCACATATAAAAATCCACCACCTCCACCTCCACCTCCGAGTCCTTTTCGTTCTTCTTCTTCTTCTTCGTGATGACCAAAACGTTTCCCAACAAAAAAAAAAGAAAAAGAAAAAGTCTGTTTAAAGTAAGTAATTTAGAAGAAGAAGAAGAAGAAGAAGAAGAAGAAGAAGAAGAAGAAGAAGAAGAAGAAGAAGAAGAAGAAAAAAAAAAAAACAAATAAAAAAAACAGAAAATAAAAGAAATCCAAACGTAAGGTTGGCGTATATACAAATGGGGGGTGAGGATTAAAAAAAAAAAGAAAAAAAAGGTCACGATGATATTGAAATCAGTAGATTTTATTATTATTATTATATACATTTATTTACTTATTTCTTCATTCATATAAACAAAATTCAAGCCTTAGAAAAACTGTCCAAGTTTCTCTCTCTCTCTCTCTCTCTCTCTCTCAGAAAAACGCAGTCGAGGCTGGACTTATCACCACATCATCTTCAACCGCATCCCGCAAATGCTCCACATCCTGGATCGTATGTACATTAATCTGAGTACAATCTCCTGTAAATTCAAATTCGAAAATACCCATAAGATAAGACGCAGAACCATTCCCACTGCCACTACTACTACCACTACCACTGCCACCTCCCGCACGTGGACTTAATGTCATCATGGCTTTACGAATAACCCTCTCTACTAACGAAAATGGGTTTTCATCAGAACTTCCTACAGCCGATTCAGAATCAGACTTTAGGCTCGAAAGAGGAACCGAAGAAGAAGACGTAGAAGACGTAGAAGACGTAGAAGACGTAGAAGACGTAGAAGACGTAGAAGAAGACGAAGATAATGAACTGCTACTCTCTCCATGATGACACCACCCCTCAGAACATGTCCGCCATTTGATAACATACTTCTTGGGCACAACAGAAGCCCTCTCACCCTCAAGCATTTCTGCAACCTGATGTGCTGCTGTTTTCCCTGCATGTCTGTGATCATGATGATGACGATGATTATGATTATGTGACGATGACGGTGGCGGCAAGGTATCTCCTGAATTTTCTCCCTCATTGATATCCCCATTCCCTTCACCATTATTTCTTTCATCTCCATCTTGCTCTAAATCTGTTCCACGAACAGGCGCAAATACCCCAGCCCGTGAGCCACCGCCAAGTGACAACAACTCACCACTGGGCCCCACAAAATACGACGAAATGACATGCAACTGTGTTTCAGGACGTACAAATAGGGTCGTTGCCACCAACTGAACTGCCCGAATGGCTGCTGAATATGCAACACGGCCCTTGATGATTTGTGGAATCGGCACTGAAAGATACATTCCATTATTACCATTGCTGTTGCCGTTGGACCCGTCGTTGTTGTCGTTGATGGAGGAAGAAGATGAAGATGAAGATGCAGATGAAGACGAAGACGATTCACGACCCAACTGAGGGTATCCGGACAACCCGCCGTGGAAGGAAGGTCTCATAAGACCTGGAGCTGACCCTGCACCGTGCGAAAAGGGTCCGAATCCTGTTCCTGGTAATGGGATTTTGAGGTGCAGTTTTCTTTTTTTTTTTTTATGTGTAGAAGACGATGTAGATGTAGAAGATTCTCCTTGAGCCTCATCTTTATTTGACCCCGCAGCCGCACCATCTCCACTCTCTTCATCCTCAACCTCCGTCTCATAAAACTGACGGCTGTCAGGGAACAACCGTAACACAATATCTGGCGACAATTCCATTTTGTTGGACACTGGTGATGCCGTGCTTGCAGAGTGAAGCATGTGTGGGACCCGTGCATCAATATCGGCCACCAGACGTGCCAGGTTCTCCAGTTTTTGAATGTACGACCCTCCGTCACCGCCACCGCCGTTGCCTCCACCACGGTTGTTATTTCCTGGGTCATTATTATTACCATTGCGAATGCTCATATTGATATTATTAGTGGTTGCATGGGCAGAGGCCTCTGTAGTCGTCGTAGTCTTAGATGTGTTGCAAGTAACGTTGCTAAAAAGAGACTCGGGCCCGGGGTTTGCACCTGTCACTAGATCAGCGCCACGAAGCCCGGCAGCAGCTGCAAGCGCGCCTAACACCTGCGCCAACCCAGAGCCTGTAACATGTTGCGCTCCTAGTCTCTGGTATTGTTCTCCTGCATTACTTGTCAGTCCCAATCGCTGGAGCACCTGAGTTTCGTCTTCTGTCAACAACACCGTATCTTGGTCCATAAACTTGTTACTGTTACTGCTACTGTTATTGCGATTCTTGTGGCCATTGTCTTTCTCACAACCACCATTACCACCACTGCTTGTTTCAAGATACTCAGCCTCAGAACCATCCATGACTTCACGGTGCGGAGTCGTATTCTCCGAATAAAGTCCAGATGATGAACCGGGTACCATTGTGGCAATGCATTGTTGTTGTTGTCGGCGTGTAGCTACTGCAGAAATAGAGCCTGGCAAACATACATTGCTATTAATACTTGTCGAATGAATTGCGGTTGCTGAAGCCACGGGCCGGAGTACCGTGGTCAGCACGGCTCTTGAGAGCCTTCTTGCGGGCATTTCTTTTGTGTTTGTGAGTTTTTTTTTTTTTTTTTTTTTTCTTCTTCTAATAAACTATATATGGTGATGTTTAAGTCTTGTAGTCTTTTGTATGAAAGTCTTTATCTCGCACCCAGTAATTTGAATTGAAACTCGTTTTTTTTTTTTTTTGGATTTTCTATAAATTAAAGAAAAAAAAATAAATAGTAACAAGAAATTCTTGAAGTTTTAATAGATTTCAAGAAGAACAAAAAAAAAAAAACAGAGAAAGAAAAGTATTGTAAAATTTTTTTTATCTATCTGGAGGGTTTTTTTTTGTTTTTTTGTTCAAAGAGGAGAAGCAACGATTGAATGAAACCTCAGCGGTTTTTTTTTTTATTTTTTTTTTTTAAGTGATTTGCGTGCACTAACGAGAGAATAAAAAAAAAGACCAATTGAAGAGAGTGCAATCTGACCTAAGATAGTATCTACAACTTGTCACATATGACATAAACCTTACACTTTAAAGTATACAACTTATTATTAAAACAGGTTAAGGGTTGCCCACAATAACTTCTTCCTTCTACTCCTCCTAGTCCTCCTTTTTAAGTCAATTCCACCTTATCAATCAATTCAAAACAAACAAACAAAAAAAAAAAATACTTTTTTTTTTTTTTTTTTTTTGAAAACTCAATTAAATAAAACGCAAAAATAGTAAAGCCAAATAACAATAACAATAATATAATAATAATAAAACCACCTCAAATAGACCATTCTTTAAATTGGTTAATAAGACCCTGGGTAGACGCATCATGTGTTGACACAGGCTTCTTATCCTTGAGCTCCTCACCAATAACCTTAGCAAGAACCTTGCCCAGCTCAACTCCCCACTGGTCATACGAGTTGATGTTCCAAATGGCACCCTCAACAAATGTAACGTGCTCGTAGTATGCAATCAGCGCACCCAATGTTGCAGGTGTAATCTTCTGTGCAAGAATCGATGTCGTGGGTCTGTTGCCCTGGAAAATCTTGTGGTTCACAAGCTCAGGCTTAGTACCTTCAGCCTCCACAACTGCCTTGGGCTTGCCAACCATCAATGCCTCGGCCTGTGCAAAATAATTGGAAGCCAACATGCGCTGGTGCAAGTTGCCCTCAATGGGATTATGCGACTGAGCAGCAAGAATAAAGTCTGCGGGAATCAGCTTGGTGCCCTGGTGAACCAACTGAAAGAATGAGTGTTGAGCATTTGTTGCAGGCTCACCAAACAAAATGGTACCTGTCTCATACTTGACAAACTCATTGGCTCGGTTCACAGACTTACCATTAGATTCCATCGACAGCTGCTGCAAGTAAGCTGGGAATCGGTGCAGGTACTGGTCAAACGGCGCAACCAAGTGTGTTTGAGCACCAAAAAAGTTATTGTACCACACTGAAAGCAGACCACCAATCACAGGGATATTGTCCTCCAACTTGGTCTCGACAAAGTGCTTATCAACAGCCTCACCACCCTTCAAAAAGGCTTCAAAGTTCTCGTAGCCAATATACAGGGCAACAGATAAGCCAATGGCAGACCACACAGAGTAACGGCCACCAACCCAGTCCTCAAAACCAAACATATTTTTGGTGTCAATGCCAAATTCCTTGACTTTTTCGGCATTGGTAGAAAGCGCAACAAAATGCTTTGCAATGTGTTTGGGGTCCTTAGCAGTCGCCAAAAACCAATTCTTGGCTGAGGTGGCATTGGTCACCGTCTCGGCAGTCGTAAAAGTCTTGGAGGCCACAAGGAATAATGTAGTCTCAGGATTGAGTCCGCGTAAGGTTTCAGCAGTGTGGGTACCATCAATGTTGGAAACAAAGTGGACATGCAGATCGCGTTGAGAGTATGCCTTAAGAGCCTCGGTGACCATAACAGGCCCCAGATCAGAGCCACCAATGCCAATGTTGACAATATCAGTGATCTTCTTGCCTGAGTAACCTGTCCACTCACCGGAGCGCACAGAGTCAGAAAACTCCTTCATGTGTGCAAGTACGCTGTGGACCTCCTTGGTAGTGTCGACGCCATTGACCTTCATGGGTCGGCCCTGAGTGTTACGTAGCGCCATGTGGTACACAGCACGGTTTTCGGTAAAGTTGATGTGGTCACCGGCAAACAGAGCCTGGCGCAGCTCCTCAATCTTTGCATCCTTGGCGAGCTGTAAAAGAGTGGCCAAAATCTCTTCGTCCACAATGTTTTTACTAAAGTCAAAAAGAACCTTGCTACCGTCGTAATTGGTCAGAGTACGGGTAAACTCTTCAAAGCGCTTGGGATTGCTGGCAAACTCTTCCTTTACAGAAAGGCTCTTGCCCTTTTTGGCGTGCAGTTCCTCGAGCTTGGACCATGTGGGGAGGTCTGTGGCCTGGTTGAAGGTAGTGTAGTTGGTAGCCATTGTGATAATTTTGTTACAAAAGATGAAGATTGTTATGGAGGGGAAAAAAAAAGAACAAAAAAAGGAAGAATTGAGTAGGAATTAAAGGTTGGAATTGAGAATTTATATATATAATAAGATATTGTCTCAAAATAGATATTAAAAAGTAAAAAAAAAAAAAAAAAAAAAAAAAAAAGGGGAAGAGAGAAATTATGGGAAAACCCGGGCTATTTATACGTGGAGACTTGAGCTTTACAATGGGCTGCTTGAGACCCTTCGGCAGAGTGTTGGCCACCCGCAGAAATTAATTGCCCTAATCATCTTTAGACTGGATACACTCATACACAACAAAAGAGTGGGGTGAGTGCGGGTGGAAGTTATATATGTATATATATAATAGTGTGTGTGTGTCTGCGCTCACGTATTCAATACGCCAATTAATTAATTATTTTTTTATTTTTATACTGTAAAATTTATATATATAAAACCCTTTTCTCTCTCACTCTCTCTCTTTCTTTCTTTCTATTCCTACTTATAACCGTACAAGCGATGACCCGATGAAAACCACTGCTGCAATTGCGGCTATGGTTGCGGGACCGAGCACCGACAATGGGCCGTGCGCAGAGTCATCAGCCTCGGGCAATGGCTTCCCAGTCTCTTCCTTAGGTCCGGCTGCTGCTGCCGCTGCTGCTGTTGATGATGCAACTTCTGGGGTTTCAACCTCCGTGGTGTTCCCCCCCCGCCCAACAATCTTGTCTCTAAGCTCCTCGGAAACCATCAGGTTCTTGAGAATGGTGTCAACGTCAGTCCCATTGTGTGTGCTGTTGTCTACCTCAGCATGTTGCACACTCCCGAAAAAGTCCGTCACCAGGACGTCCTTGAGATCCCGCTTAAACAGGTCCGCGCGGATCCCTGGATTCGAGTGAATGTCCTTCGGGTTATACGACGCAAACAAATCCGCAATCGTCGTTTTCGACTGGCGGTCAACCTTCTCCAAAAACTCCAAATTGTAGTACGTAAATCGGTCAATCACCGCAACACCAACATCTGTGTCTGCATGATGCGAGTAACTGCTCTCGTCAAGCTTCGACGACCCTACCGCCAAAATATTGGGCGAATAGAACCGCGAATACATAGTATTGGCCTGGCATGTATCGATCATAAATAGAATCTCATTGTACCGCCGCTTTTCCCACATTTGCTCAAATGCATCTGCAATGTCCTGAGCTCCAATCTCCTCCGCATCCTGAAACTTGAGAAACTCATTCCCTCCGTGTCCCGTCATGTAGATGAAAATATTAGACCGGTCGTCCGTAAGAAGTCGTTTAGATCGCGGCTGCTTGTCTCCATCCCACCGGTCTGTCAGTAGGCGAATAAAGTTCTCCACTGTCACTTCATAACCTCGGTAGTCTACCTCGATATTATCGCCATATAAGTCCAACGCACGGTCTGCATTGTTGTACACTTTTCCGGGGAAAAGATTGCGAGGATTGCACGAAACGTCGTCAGATAACATCAAAATGATCTGCGAGTCTGGAATACCCAGACGCTTGACAGTGCGATACATGCTCAGCACGTTGGCCATGTGTCTGTAGTTGAACCAAAACCGCGATGTTGATACCAGCACCGCCCAGTTGTTTGTATGCTCGCCTTGAACCACCCCTAGCAGCACCGCCAGGAATAGTAAAATCACCCTGAAAATAGTTTTCATTATTTTATATTTTTTTGTATTTCAATTAATATTAGAAAAACATGTGCTCTTTTATATTTAATTCCAGGGATGTTGATCCAAGGTGACTGTTGGGTAATGTTATTAAAATGTGTTTGTAAAAGAAAATGCTGACAAACTCTTGTTGCTAATATTTTACAAACCGGCCCCAAAGATACCCGTAACATGCGTATTTTAAAGAATGTTCTCACTGATTTAACCATAATTTCTTCATTTTTTTATTTTTATTTTTATTTTTTTTTTCTTTCAATCAAACCTACCAAGACCTGACATGATTTTGCTCCGGTATCTGCAACAATCAAAAGGATGCCTGATACGATCTACTATTGTACAGCCTGGTTCTCGAAAATGTACTTCTGGTCTAGTTTTTATTCGTCGTTTAACTGAACCCTCAGTTGGTTTTTTAAACATTGATTCTTCACTCACCCAAAACTCACACAAAATATCTCTTCGGTCATACCAAAATGAGTGTATCAAGGAATGCCTTGAATCATTTGCCAATGGGAAAAACCGCATCGCTGTTTCACTTGCTACGGGCTCAGGAAAAACAGTTATTTTTTCCCATCTTTTATCTCAAATCACTCCACAGCCAGGCCAAGGCTCTTGCGTACTGATCCTCGTACACCGTCGCGAGCTCGCAACTCAGGCTCGTGATACAGTTCAACGGGTTTGCCCGCATTTAAAAGTCCAGATTGAAATGGGGAAGGAATGTGCAGATGTTGATGCAGATGTTATTGTAGCTTCCGTGCCAACATTAACTACCAAATCTTTAAAACGCTTAGAATACCCTCAGTTTGATCCAAAAAGATTTAAACTAATTATTGTAGATGAGGCCCATCATGCCGCGGCGCCTACATATTTAAAGATCCTTAAGTTTTTTGGAGCAGGAACTCCAGAAACCAAAATTTATGTAGCTGGCTTTTCTGCTACATTTTCGCGGCTCGATGGATTAAGCTTAAAGTCTGCCATGGACCATGTAGTATACCACCGAAGCATGATGGAAATGATTAAAGATGGGTTTCTTTCTGATTTAAGACTTACAACTATCAAAGCTTCTTATGATTTGCAGCCGCTTCTTGATGAAGAAAATGCAAAATGGGAAGAACAAGAGCGACAGAGACTCATGACAAATACTTTAAAAAGCCCCAGTATTCGAAAAATCAAACCACCATCTAAGCGTGGTGATTACAATTCTGGGCTACTTTCCAAAATTTTAAATACAAACGAAATCAATGAACTTGTGGTCAAGATTTGGAAACGGATATGCTTGGAAAAGTATCTTTCGACTTTAATTTTTTGTGTCGACATTAAACATGCCGAAGATCTTGCGACAAAATTCCAAGAACATAATATATCTGCAGAATACATTTCTTCCAAAACTCCTGATGGAGAACGTGCTGCCATTCTTAAGCGGTTTAAAAATAGAGAGACACCCGTGCTCATCAATTGTGCTATTTTGACAGAAGGAACTGATATTCCCAATATTGACGCAATAATGCTTCTGCGACCCACCCGCTCGGAATCTTTATTAGTACAAATGGTGGGCCGTGGATTAAGGTTACACCCTGGGAAAGAACACTGTCATTTAATTGATTTTGTGGGAAGCACTTCTGCACAAAAGAGTGGCATGTATACGACTCCTACACTTATGGGATTGGATCCAAATGATTTGGTTGAAGATGTTTCTTTGAAGGAAATTGAGGAAATGAATGAAGAGAAGAGAAAGAAAGAGAGGGAAAGGGAAGAAAGAGAAAAGGAAGAGAAGGAAAAGAAAGAAAAAGAAGAGAATATTCCTGAAAATGTTCCTCCTGGTATTGATGTGGATAAAATTAAAATTGAAACTTACGAGGGAATTGTGGATTTTTTGGGCATGAAACCTGATAAGAATAAGTCCAAGTCCAAAAAGCCTCGTTTGGATATCTTTACTAGTCCATATGCTTGGGTTCCTATTAAAGACAACATGTATGTTCTTACAGGTAAGGAAAAACAACTAAATCTAGTTTTGGAGCCTAATGAACCTGACAAGGAAGATACCTGGCGCTTGGAAAAGTTTGAAGTTGTGGACCAATACACCTATTTGGAGCATCTAATTAATGAGCATGGAAATAAACAAGGGATTAAAAAGTTAAAAGATTTTGAAAAGGTTGATTCTAGAAAAAAGAAGTACACAATTAAACAAACTGTTGCCGAGAAACTACCAAACAAGGTGGCTCTAAGAGCTGCTGATTCATTGACGGAGAAATATTTTGAGAGCCCGTATATGGTTCAGCGACGAGCGCCATGGCGCAATCAACCTGCTAGCAGTGCTCAAGTTGATTTGATAAAGAAGTTGCTGAAAAAAACTCTTGAGAGTCGCGAGATTACGAGTCTTCACAACAAGTTTCTTAAAGAGCGCAACAAAAGACGCGGGGGAGAAAACACTGAGCCTGAAACCAGTACTCCAGAGGATAATTTAGAATGGGTTGAAGATATCACAAAGGGAGAAGCCTCAGACATTTTGACCAAGGCCAAGAATGGTGGGCTCAAGGATTTACTCAAGAGTTTCTATTCGTACTTGAATCGATTGAACAAAATCACCAAAACCTAAATATAGAAATTTACATTTTTTTGGCAGAGCCGCATTATTAGCCGTACCTGCGAGTTTTTCTTTTTTTTTTTTTTTTTTTTTTTTCAAACATTCATTACTAACATGAGTGCTAAACTACAACATTTTTCAGAGAAAAGGAGTCCACTGGCTGGCTACACGTGTGGTAATGGGCTACTTTAGAGGGAATTTTTCTTTTAAAAGTATATACAATTAGATATACGGATGGAGCCTGGTTGCTATTTTAAAATGTCGTCTTGGCTTCAAAATAGACTTGAAATGCTCTTTTTTTTGGTACAAAAAAAGATGTTTTTGGGCCTCAACAGAAATTTGGGAACCGGTAAAATTGTGCATAGATCTAGTATTTTTAATGAAAAAAAATAATCAAATCTGTAAAGAGGACTTGTAAATGTTTTTTTTTTTTTTTCATTAATTAAATAATCAAAACATTAACAATTCCTAGATTGCTTTTATCCTAGTTCTTCGAATCTGATTGCTTTGTTTATCTGATGCCTCTATTCTATGCTATATATGGGTGCAGCCTGCCCGTTGTGATGCTGCATGTGCATGTCCACCACCTACCGGGAAAATTTTCCCACTCACCATCCACCATAAAAAAAAAAAAAAAATAAAATAAAAAACTTCCAGCGCCATTCAGTTTTCTTTCCTTACTAGCCAGACCATGTTGGTATCCTGAAAAAATCTCTGATAATGGGCTGAACAGACTTTTTTTCCCCCCCCTTTCATTTTTCATTAGAATTTCATAGAGAAAGAGAGAGAAAGAAAGAAAGAAAGAGAAACTATTGAATATAATACCCCACACATATTTACACCATGACGCCCTCGCAGCAGCACGGAAGAACATTTGTTTTCGATTCCAACGATAATAATGTGCTTGACGGTTACAACGACGTTGAGGCCACTTTCTTTTCGTCGGATGATAGTGACTCGTCTGTTACGACTTCATCTTCGTCGTCAACATCTTCATCTTCATCCTCCTCCTCGGCTTCAGGTCCTCTGGATATTCCTTCGGATGGAGACTCAGATAATGACGTCTACCACAACCATTTGGGCCAAGGTGAGCAGCAACACTACTTGGCTGAGCAGCAGCAAACTACCAGTAATAGCAACAACAATAATAACAATAACAATCAGTCTCGGCACACTTTTGGGCACCGCAACAACACTGGGAACTTCCACCGCAACGCTGGGTTTGGTGGTACCCGCAACCAGACTCTAGATGGAACTACAGCGCATGACGTTCACCCTAATAGAGTGCCACTGCGATCAAATACTGCACCTACTATATCCTCCTCTTCATCGACTTTGGGCGTTGCGCAAAACACAGACCATTTAGGTCCTGGTGGTCGTCGGTTGAGTGCTGCTAGTGCGCACAGTTTTTACAGTGTCAATAGTCAGTCCAGTAGTTTGCACAGCGTGCGCAGCTCTAAAAGTCAGCGGCGCGCAGATCCTTTGTATCGTCTCAAATCAATTATCAAGTCCCAGGCTCAAAAACATGCAAATGCCATGCACTCAGACTCTGATAATGAGAGCGAGGGTTATGCTAGCGAGTGCGATTACTTCTCTTTGGGTGAAGACCGTAGCAGCAACAATGATAGACGCGACGATAGAGCTAATAATGAAGATGAAGGTGAGTTTGAGGATGACGGTGGTATGGAAATCAGCGTTGGGAATGGCGCTCCAGCGCCGCCTGGAATTATGATGAACCGAAAGGACGACAGTGAAACTTTGAATGACGAAGCCAATCTTGTTGAGAATAGGGCCAAAAACACTACTTCTCGTCCTGTCAAGATTGAGGAACCTATTGTACCGTCATCTGAGCTTCACCGACTTAAAAAGGAACGACGCAAGGCACGCAAGGCGGCTATTGCTTTATCAAATACTCTTGGTGAGGAAGAAGAAGAAGAAGAAGGCGTGGACTTGGAGGCCGAGCAAGTCCCTCGGCGCAAAAAACAGCGCAATAGACTTAAACGCGTCAAGTCGCACCGATACTACTCTCGCAGCATGACATCGACATCTGCTGCAGCTGCTCGTCGACGTGCTGGATGGGACCCTGGTATTGATATTCGTTATACACAGGCCATTCTTCAAAGCATTGGATCTGTGGTGACAATTGTAGACTATAATGCGACTCGCTATCGAGTGGTTCAAACGGAGGTGTACCCGGAAGGTGAAGACTTGACTTATGAGTACGAGGACGAAAATGGCGAGGTTGTTGAAATTCCGGGGATTTCACGCGCGCAACAGAAAAATGCCGACTTTTATTTTCATCTTGATAACCGGCCTGCTTGGTCTTCAGTGCGGTGGATTTCTGTCAATGGGCTTTCATGGGAAACGATTTCTGCCATTTCGCAGCGGTTCCAGTTGCATCGTCTTGCTATTGAAGATATGGTTGAAATCCCTCAACGCACTAAAGCCGATATGTATCCAAGTCATATTTTTTGTGTGCTGCCTATGCACAAGCTTGTGTTTTACAAACCTACAGATAATACAAAGGGAAGTGGCCAAGGGACGGGGACCATTTCCAAAAACGATCATCATGAGCACATTCGGCGATCACAAACAAATGCTAGTACTCACAGTACACAAAACCATCACTCTCATCGACGCAACTCTATGGAGAGTTTGAGTAGCGAGCCTATTAAGCCGTCATGGATTTGGTACTGGGTTCCTTGGTCTGTTGCCGAGTGGATGCTTGATCATAATGTGCATTTCCCGCGGCTTTTTAAGGGCTGGTTTTCTCGTGATCAAAACGAGGAGGAGGATGAGGAAGAAGTTGTTGTTGTTAATCCTGGAGTGGAAATGCAAGATATGAATGGAATTATGAACCGTGATTCACAGCCCTCACGGCCCACAACAAGGGTACCGACTCGAACACCGGCTCAAACACCAAATAGAGCAGCTACCACTATGTCTTCTCAACAACCACCCCCATCTCCTGGACATAAGCGTGCTCATACTTCCACTCTTAATCCATTTCTCAATAGTGGAGTATCCAAAATGTCGCGCAAGTTTACTCATAAGGTTGCCTCTGGTGTGAAGCAAGTAGCTACATTTTACGATAGTGATAGTTCGTCAAGTGATTCAAGTGATCAGGGTGATGACTCTACTCGGTCATTGACTTGGCGGCTATCAAAGCAGCAAGATAAGACAATTTACGATTGGAACAATACGTACATGAAGCAAACCTCACACGGGAAAACACCTGCCTTTATTGAAAAGAAGCGACCATTGGCCAAATACCATCGTGCGGTGGGCGTTGAGCAAGTTTCATTGTTTTTGACGAACCAAAAAACGGTCATTTCCTTTTTTGAGCGATCTGCACCGGATATTGAGCGACCTTTGCTTGCTCGTCTTTCTACCAAGTCCACCATGTTGCGTGAATCTTGCGATCCATCAATGTTACTTCAGGCAATCATTGATATTATTGTTGACCAGGCACAGCCTATCATTACTGCTTACCGGCGCCGATTTACAGAGCTTGAAGTTGATGCTATGGTAACTCCCACCATGGCACATACTCAGGATCTTCACTTGATGGCGGCTGAGCTTTCCTTGCTGAGTAACACCATCATGCCGATTTCGACACTAGTACAGTCTCTACGTGATCATACTGCAGCTGCAGTTGCACACAAGGGGACAACAAAAAATCATGGCCATGCTAATCATGGTAACAAAACAAACCCGGCGCTTAGCGCAGCCATTAATGCTCTGGAGGCTGCTGGCGAGAAGCCCAATTCTCAGGGGGCTAAGCGGTCACCATCACGGTATGCATTGGGTAAGAGTTCTGATGCTCAAGTTAATGTGCGGGACTTTATTGCAGCTGGATTGTCGCAAGCTCCCAAGAACCCGGCGACTTCTAATTCGAATCCTTCCATGGTTGGAATAACACCATTGACTAAGCTGTACTTTGGAGATATTAGTGATCACTTGTTTTCCTACATGCAGGATCTGGATATGATGCGGAAAAACACCCAAAACATGATTGAAATGATTTTCAATACAATTTTTTATGTGAGTGGAGAAGGTGTGAACCAGTTGACGTTTGTGACTGTTGTTTTTATGCCGTTGACGTTTTGGACCAGTTACTTTGGCATGAACTTTGAGCATTTTACAATGTTGGGACAGGGTACCAATTTATTTTGGATCATTTCGATTCCATTTACGATTGGAATGTTGGCAATCATTATGATTTGGCCTATTTACCAGTTTTGTCTTCGGATGCTACGTAGATTGCGCAAGCAATGGCATCGTCGGCAACACAAGATTGAGAAGCGGTTGCGCAAGCGTGCTCGTCGTAAGGAAGTTTCTTCAGTTTGAGCAAAATTTATATTTATTTTTTCTTATTATTTAAATAATAATCAAATATAGAAATGAATGTAAAATATAATTTATTAATAGAACGAATTGTTTATTTGAAAAAAAAAAAAAAAAAAAAAAAACAAGGAAAAATTTCAGTTATAACATTTTAAAGCTTCAAAGCCAATTGTTTGACTCACATGGATAGCGTGCGGCGATCTTCCCAATTAGGAAAAATGTATTTCATTTTAGCTATTTTAAGCAAACATGTCAGTGCGCCTCGCGTGTGTATGTGTATGAAAATTTTCCCACAGTGTGGAAACAGAAAATTTCCCACTACACACTAATAGCATTTTTATGATTACCCAAAAAAATTAAAAATAAAAAAAAAGCCCCTTGTTTTTATAATTCCCGTTTTTTTTTTTTTTTTTTTTTTTTTTTTGTTTCTTTAAACTATCACATGTAGATATAATTAAAACTACAAAACAACGAATCTTTTCAAATCCCTACCAATGTGCCCAAGATTTTCAGTCTCCGGGGCTTGATCGTATAAAAAAATAAAAATAAGAACCAGAAGAAGAAGAAGAGGAAGAACCCTTTAAGAGAAAAAAAGAGAAACAGTCGGAACCATGGCAGCTCCATCTTCACGCACGTTTGTCTTTGACTCTGCACGAGAGTTTGATCGCGACTTTGAGGAAACATTTTACTCAACAGACGACTCGTATTCAAATCTCTCGTCTACTGATACTTCTTCAGAATCTCCATCATCGTCGTCCGATTCTGACGATGATGCATCTCAGCACGCCAGCAGAAGCAGCCAGGATTTCCCCCGCGGAGGTTCTGATAATGGCTTTTATCGCCCACAAGCCTCGGTCCAACCTCCACCGGGCTCGGCTTCTTATACTCGTGACGAACGTGCAACTGCGTTTTATATCAACAACCAGCAACGATACCAAGCTACTGCATCTTCTGGTGATCATCAGCCTTCACCATCTCCGTTGAGCCCAAATTCACCGGGACCACTAACTGCTGCTGCAAACGAGAATACCTCAGAGGACCCCAACAGTGGTGGTGGTGGTGGTGGCACCCAACGATTTGTACGTGCCTTTTCTCGTGTAGTGATTGAAGCTGCACATATGCTTTCGCCCACATCTGACACAAATGATGATAACTTGGGTTCACGACAAAGACGTCAACGGCGTCGCCGCGGAATAGAGCCACCCGCATCGCGCTCTGAAGAGCATCGTGAACGCTTTAGGTTTCTTGCTCGTCGGGCACAACGTGAGCGCACTCATAATGATTCCACTGTTATTGAAGAAGAAGAAGCGGGTGATGGGGACGAAAAATACTTAGAAGTAGAGGGTGGTAAGGAACAGTTTACAGATGATGAGGAGGATGTCAATGTGGATGTTGTGCCAGTGGGTCGCAGCTCAAGCGTGAGTCGTGGAAGCACCAGTGATGCGCGTGTTTTATTTGATGACATGGAGGACGATGGGAATGATGGTGACGACGAGGCCATAGCTTCAGGTTATGGCGATGGAGATGGAGATGATGAGGAGGATGAGGTTATAGTTACCAATGGAGGGTCTGCAGAGCCCCCGAAAAACTCGATTTTCCGACGAAAGTCAGCTGAAGTGATGCGTGGGTCCGGAGGAGAAAACAATAAACCGTATGGAATTCCTGGGGAAAATGCACATGAGTATCAGTCAACACATGCGTTCCCAGTGATTGAGCAAGAAGTGGTGAATGAAAAAGTTGTACCATCTACAGATGGTGATGTTGTAATTGAAGAGCCTGAGCGCGATTCTAACAGACGGCACCGGCGACATGCGAAGCAAAATGGTGGTAGTGAGGGAGGAGCTGGAGGTGATGGTGGGGCTGAAGATGAGCATGGGAATAGGCGCAAGAAGACCCGGAAGCGGAGAAAGTCACACCGTCGATACTCTGCAAGTATGGCTTCAGCAGCAGCAGCTCGACGACGAGCTGGGTGGGAGCCTGGTGTTGATATCCGCACGACGGATGTTATTTTGCAGAGCATTGGATCGTGTGTTACTATTGTTGATTATAATGGGTCTCGGTACCGAATTGTTCAGACTGAGGTTCTTCCTGAGCACCATCCAGATGGAGAAGAAGAAGAAGATGGGCATACTCCTGGCAGTGCTCCGTTGTATGCTCAATGGTGGCAGAATAGTGCGCAGACGACTCCTGGAGTGAATGGGGCGCCATCATCTCGAGTGGATGAACAAAACAAGGATTTTTATGATCATCTTGACAATAGACCTGAGTGGTCATCTGTTCGTTGGATTTCAGTGAATGGATTATCTTGGGAAACAATTTCTGCAATTTCTCAGCGGTACCAACTGCATCGTCTTGCGATTGAAGATATGATTGACATTCCGCAGCGAACTAAGGTGGACATGTATCCAACACACACGTTCTGCGTGCTGCCACTGCATAAGCTTATTTCATACAAGCCAGACGATTCCTCTGAGCAAGCCAAGCGTTTACGATGGTTTAGAAAAAGTGCTGAGTCGAATGGGACAACGACTGGAGGAAATTCATCTCGTGTGCGGCCAATTAGGTCGCGAGTGTCTACGATGGGCCGGCGAAGAGATGTGGGAGGGTCTGGGTTTATTAGCGATGACGGAGATAGCGACTCATCTACGGCGAGCAGCGATAAGCCATTGTCAAGTCAGATTGCTGAGATGCCTACGAATACAATTTATGACTGGAACAATCCGTACGTTGCAAGTTTGAAGAAGCCAGTTTACATTGAAAAGAAGCGGCCGCTGGCGGCATATCGACGAGCGGTTGGTGTTGAGCAAGTGTCGTTATTTTTGACTGATCAACAAACGGTGATTTCATTTTTCGAGCACTCTGCTGTGGATATTGAGCGACCGCTACTTGCACGGTTATCGACCAAGTCTACGATGCTACGAGAGTCTTGCGACCCGTCTATGTTGCTGCAGGCCATTATAGATATTATTGTTGACCAGGCTCAGCCGATAATTACGGCGTACCGGCGGCGGCTGACTGAATTGGAAATGGATGTTATGGTGATGCCCAACATGTCGCATACTCAGGACTTGCACTTGATGGCTGCAGAGTTGTCATTGTTGCGCAACAATATTGTGCCAATTACGTCACTGATTCAGTCGTTAAGAGACCACACGCAGTCTGGGGTTGTGGGGAATGGGCCAGTGGCTATGGAGGGAGGAGTAGACAATATTGAAGGAGGAGATAATGAAAAGGAGGGTGAGGGGAAGGTGGGGGATAATTCTACAGGAACAGCAGCAGTTTTATTATCTACATCTACGGGGTCATCATCGTCAACAGTCCATGAAGATAATAATTCATATTTTGGGAACAGTCGGATTTCGGCAGTGGCCAAGGTTTATCTTGCGGATGTTTCTGATCACTTGTTATCATACACACAGGATCTTGATTTGATGAGGAACAATACGAAGAATATGATTGATATGATTTTCAATACGATATCGATTCAGAGCAGTGATGGTGTGAAGCAGTTGTCACTTGTTACGGTAGTCTTTATGCCTTTATCGTTTTGGACGGGGTATTTTGGAATGAACTTTGAGAACTTTACGCTATTGGAGGCTGGGACACCTTTGTATTGGAAGATTGCTGTGCCATTTGCATTTGGGGTATTGTTGCTGGTGATGGTTACATCTGTGCTTGAATGGTACCGGCACTTGAAGAGGTATGTGCGTAAGAGTTGGGTGCGACACCAGCGTAAGGTCTCGAAGAGGTTGATGAAGAGGGCTAAGAAGAAGATGGAAATGGCTGTTGTGTGAAGTTTTTTTTGTAACTGTAATTGTAATTAACAAGAGGATCTCTATTTATTTATTTATATATTTTTTTTTAAAAAATTTCAATAATCTCAACAATTTCAACAACAATCAAATATTTAAACTGGATTTAATCCAAAATAAACAAGTGATGATGAGTAGCAATGAGGAAGAGGAGTTGCCAGACATGTTTACGGAGGCTCTTCCGACATCCCAAGACGTTTGGGAAGCTTTAAAGGTGAACCCTAGGCTTGAAGAAGAAAGCGTTGCAGCTAGTTGCCAACTTGTGTATCCAGCAGGAATAATTCTACGAATGCCTGTTGAAGCACTTTTACGGGCGCTTATTATATTTAATCGGGGTGTCATCATGTGGCCGTTTACGAGTGAAGAAGAGCAGGTTAATAATGATGAATTGAGCATTCGAAACAATGTTGCAGCCCGCGCAGCTGCATCTTTATATCTAGCCGCTAAAACAGTTACAGGCTGTACACCAGAGCTCGGTGCCTCGCCGCAGGCGGTGAGTCTTGCTGTGGGTCACTTGTGTGAGGCTAACAATGGGAGGGAATCTACAATCAAGCCTTATTTTCAGTGGAATCGTCCTTCTTCAAGTGCAATTTTACAAGCGGAGCCTCGGATACTGGCTGCACTTGGGTACGATATGAGTTCTGGGCGAGCGAGTGCGGTGACACTTGCTATTGCATACTGTGCGATGATTGGGCTTTGTGTTGATGTTGATGTTGGAGATAAGGAGAAGGCCGAACGGCAGCAGGAGAAAGAACAGGGAAGAAGGAGCAGAGATATGGTTGGTCGTGTGGTGGGGAGAATTTTAGAAGCGGCCGCGGGCAGTTTGTGGGCAACTGGGATTCATAGTGGACGAACACTAGCATGTGCTGCTATTGAGAGTGTAGTTGGAGAGGATAGTATTTGTGGTGGTGGTGGTATTCGTGATGGTGATGATGAATCATTGATGGTTTGCAGAGGATGGTGGAGGGTATTTGATGTTCGGGACGCCGAGCTGGAGCATTGTGCTGGACACATTGCTAGTAGTCGGGCACGGGTAGAGAGTATTTGTAGGGCTGCGGGATGTTAGAGTGGGTTAGGGGTTTTTTATAATTTTATAATTTTATAATTATGAGGATTTTATTTTATTTTATTGCGGCAAGGGTTTTTCCGGGATTATTATTATTAAATAAAAAATATAATTATATAAATAATTATTTAAGCTTGGCTTGGCTTTAAAATTGGCAAGATGTGGGTAGCCCGAAAAGGCGAACAAAAAAATAAAAAAAAAAAAAGAGATTTAACGGTTTTAAAAGCAAGCAAAGACAGGAAAGGAAAGGAAAAGAAAAGAAAGCAGATGATCTTTTTTTTTTTATCTTTTTATTTTTTTTGTTATTATTTTATTTTATATTTGTTAGTAACTGCTTCTTGCTTTTTATTTCTTACTTCTTACTTCTTACTTCTTGCTTCTTGCTTTTGGATTTAAAATCTGTTAAAAAAGATGGAAATAAAATAAAATAAAATAAATAAACGGGTAATTTATATATAAATTTATGTTGAAGTACTTTTGCTTGTATTTTTTTTTAATAAAAAATAAATAAATTTCAAGCAAAAAAAACTCGCTTGTGACAAAAAAAAAAAAAAAATTAAATTTTTTAAATTTTTTAAATTTTTTAAAATTCAACCGTTTTTTTTTTTTTTTATTTTATTGATTTCGTTTATTATTTTCTTGTAATGGAAATTTAGAAATTTTGGAGATTTTCTAAATAAAAAAAAATGATGAAATTGCAAATATTTTCCATTTAATATTTTCATTAATATATAAATAAATTTATTTATTTATTTATTTAAAAAAAGATACATTTATTTCGTAATTAAAAAAAAAAAAAAAAAAAAAAGAATACATTTTTGTTTAGTTTCTATCATAGGCAGGGCCTGCCGATATATATATATATATATATAAATAAAAGTCATATTTTGGTATATATACAATAATTAATTAATTCCATTCCCCAAAATCTATTTTAATTAAAAAAAAAAAAATTTTTTTTATTATAAAAGAAATCAAAAATAATCCTCGTCCTTTTTTTTTTTTTTTCTTTCTTTCTTTCTTTCTCTTTTCTTTTCTTTAAAAATAAATAAATAAACCCCTCCCTCACTTCATTATAATGACTTCAACTCTCACACCATCTCGTTCTTCAGATACTCTCAGAACTCTAGTCGATTCTATAATCATCTCTTCATCTTCACCACTCCATCGTTCTTCCTCTACAGATTCTATTGCTTCTCTTACAACACTCGTCCCACCTCCACGTACAAGATCTTCTCGCAACAACAACCTCCTCCGCCGCACAATTAACGCACAGCCTTACCCGCCCTCTTATTATAATTACCCGCCCGCGGGCGCACAACGTGCTCGTCACACCGGCATTGGCGGTTATGGTAATATTAGCCGCCGCGGGACCCGTTGCAACAATAATAACAATAATAACACTTCTTCCAGATCAAGCTCACCTGTTCAAACTTTAAGACAAACCGTGTCGGCACTAAGACCCCGGTCCCGGTCGCCTATTCTCGTGGCCACCAATACACAAGACGATCCAGCTAACACTAGTAACAGTATTAATAGTAGTAGTAGTAGTAATAACAGTAGTAATAACAGTAGTAGTCACCAACCTTCCTCTTCTACCACAATCAATAACGCTAATCGCAGACTGGAGCGGCAGGGGCAGCTATGGGCTATCGGTACATCTGAAGGTACACTGCGACAAGGAGCCGCGCAAATCACATCTGGTGCAAGTGACACGGATAATTCAAATTCCAGCTCAATAACAAATACTATTAATAACGTTGATTCAAATAATTCAACGTCTAGCGGCTCTTTGCTCGGTTCGGCCTTCTCTTCACTACATCAACAACAACAACAACAACAACAGCAAGCGCCAGCCACTCCAGCAAAACTACTTTCGCGACTAAAATCATATTTGAAACTTGCTGATCCTCTCATAGCTTAATAGTCTATTCTTTTTTTTTTTTTTTGCTTCTTATTATTATTTATTATTTATTATTTATTATTTATTATTTATTATTTATTATTTATTATTTATTATTTATTATTTATTATTTATTATTTATTATTTATTATTTATTATTTATTATTTATTATTTATTATTTATTATTTATTATTTATTATTTATTATTTATTATTTATTATTTATTATTTATTATTTATTATTCTTCCAAAGTATTCTGTATATTGTATAACCATCAAGTAAGTTTAAAAAAAAAAAAAAAAAAAAAAAAAATGTCACCTGGTGCATTCATAGACTTCACTATATATGTATATAACACTCTCAAACTTCATACCGCCGCTTAATCTCAGCAAGTCGAAGCTCCGTCAACCGAACCGCCTCCTTCAACGTTTGGTCCCGGTACTTGACTCTCAAATCCTTGCTATATCCACCACTACCGGCACCAACTGCACTTTTACTTTTACTTTTACTTGTACTCGTACTTGTACTTGTACTTGCACTTGCACTACTGCCACCCCCATTCTTCGTATCCTCTTCTTGCTGCTTCACAAACTTGTCATAATCCACAAGTCGCGAACTGTCATGCCCCAAAAACCGTGACCGGTCCTCAATCCAACTCCACAATAAATACTCCTCTTCCAGCCGGATCCGCGCAAGTCTCGCTCCATAAGCACCTATTGGGTACATGACTCCAGCATCTTCTCCACGACCTTGTTTCTTCGTCTTTTTCCCAAATGACCACGATGAAGCCCGGCTTTGACCCTCAGGCTCAATATCATATTGCCCAGACCGAGCATCCAAAAACTGCGAAAATGGAATTTCCAAGTCGTCATACTGACCATACTTGTTACTTCCTCCACTGCTAAAGGCTCCAAATAACCACAAAATAAACACACCAATCAACACAAACCCCCACGTGGGAATCGGAACAATGTCAATCGGATTCGACAATAACATATCAAGCACAATCGAAACATAACTCTTCTCTGCTGCTGCCCTTCTAGCCGCTGCTTCTCTAGCCTCCCGCTCCGCCTTCTCCCGTTCTCTCCTGCTAGTCTCCTCCGCTTCTCCAGCACCAGCCTTCTTGCTCTTGCCTTTGGTCTTGACCTTCTTCCCAGCCTTACCCTTCTTGCCCCCAGCTGCCGCTGCTCCACCAACTTTGGGACCAGCAACAGCCTTGACCGTTCCATTAAGCTCTTCAACAAGTGCCTTAGCAAACTCCATCTGACCATCCTGCGTCCCCTTTTCAATCAGTCCCTTCACCAAACTGCGCCCAGTCCATTCCATCTTGTAAGTTAGCATCAATGTCGTATGGTTGTTGCCTGCCCACCAAATCGTATATCTAGTCTTGGTAGAAAAACTATTTCCACTAGGCACGTCCGGAGTTTGTGTAGATGTCGTCACTGAAACATGACTCTCCAAGTCCCACTTCTCAATATTGTCCGTGCAAATGCACCGCGTCTGCTTCGGTCCAATCGACCCATTGATTGGCTTAGTGTACTCGTACTTTCGAAACCCCTCCGGCGCAAGAGAACTGAACGCGCCAAAATGTGCCAGGTCAAAATTCTTTTGATTGTCAGTGTTAAACTTGGTCAGCCATGTGACGTCATTGCCAAAAAGTAAATTAACAACAACCCCAAGCGGCGCCTTAATGGTTTCAGTCAATAATAGCTTTTCTCCAGCTGCATTGTAATCATAATTGGGGTTGGAAGGTGCATGTGTTTCAGGCCCAAGATTGGACACAGGCCACTTGCGACCACCATTCCCATCATCTCCTGGTCCACCACCACCAGATGCTCCTCCATTGGCATTACCGCCACTACTACCACCACTGCCACCATCTTCACCTCCTCCATTGGCACCTTCAGACCCACCATTTTCCCTCCCATCATGGAAAGACTTGCGCCCGCCACCATTAGGACCCTCGTGTCCAGCAGTAGCGGTCCGTGGCGAGCGTACAGAATCTCCAAATTCATCCTCCGACTCAACCGATGAAACAGATGACAAATCAGATCCACTCTCCTCGTAGCCAGAAGAGTCTCCATCTTCGTCATCATCTTCATTGTCATCATCAGTTTCACTGTCACTATCATCATCACTGTCTCCAGAAAAGTCATTGTCTTCAGTCAAATACTGATTGCCATCACCCGACCCTGATTCATTCTGTTCAGCACGTGAACCAGCTTGTTTCCAAATAGACATGAGAAATTCGTAGACACTGTCTCTAGATATGAAACTTGCAAATGAGTACCTGTTATGCAAAGTTTGAATCGTAATACCATTGGGGAATAGCCCAGCAGTCATTTTCTTTTCAAGTCCAACAATTTCGTCAAACCCAATGACAAGCGTTGTCACCCAGCCCAAAATGTTGGAGTTAAAGCACACATTGTGCTCAGAAATGTACATGCGACCTTGGATTAAAATGTCCTTGCTGAGAGCACAACTGTGATCATCAAGCAAAAGATCATATGGTGGCAAGGATCGAAATAAGCGGTGAAATTCTTGATTGCGTCGTTTGTTGGCATATGCAAATCCCACCAAATGGCCCTTATATGCTGACCGCCGATTGCCAAGAATTGTATTGGTTGACACTGGTTGCATAGCAGAAGTAGTATTGTTGACGACATCGTCTCCATCTGATTTTTCATTATCCATGACTAAAGTGTTCAACCGTATAGGTGAAATATCACTAGACTTGCGTCTACGCCGACCACGAAGAGATCCAGAGGGGGAGCGCAAAAAACTAGTAACTGTTCCAGGAACAATCGCTCCGTCAAGCGATGACCGGTCGCGAGCAGAACGACGAAATGAGTTGCTGGTAGCAAGAGTGGAATGAGTGTGAGGACCACTGAAAGATTTGCTGTGAGTAATTTGGTCCGTAGCCATAGGGAGAGCTGCGGAAGCCATTGCAAGAGAAGAGGCAGCGATAGCAGATGAAATACCTCCAGAAGGGTTAGCTGGAGAAGTTGGTCGAGATATGGTGGAAGAAGAAGAAATAGGTTGGCGTTGTTGGTCGGGGGAAAATAAAGAAGAGGGGCCAGGCAACCCAGTGATGGGATTCAAAAGTGGCAAGTCGTCGTGCTTCTTGGGCGCAGCAGCTGATGCATCAGTGACATTAAGGTTCAAGCCAGAAAGGTTGGCATCCGGATTCTGCACAGTAAATTGCGGAGTTGAGGTGCGTTCCGGTTGTTGAACAACAAGTTCCGGAATATTAAGTACTGGAATATCCGAAGTAGCTACATCTCCGGCTGTTGTTCCTACTGAACCCGGTGCTGTTGTGATTGGAGGTACTGATGAAGACGATACACCTTGTAGTTGGGGGCTGTGGTAGTATTGTTGGCTAGGCGTAGCCGAGATTGCGGTAGCAGCTGCAGGAGGAGGAGCAACTGGAATGGAGCTCATAACTGTAGGTCCTGACCCACTACCACCACCACCACCAGAAACAACATGGTTTGGCGGAGGAATAAATGTCCCGGATGATCGGTTACCCGCGGAAGTTTGAGTATTTGAAAATCCTCCCCCCTGTTGACCAAAATTGTTTGCATCCGCTCCGCGCCCTGGAAGATTAAGAATTGGAATTCCAGTTGGTTGCGCGGAAGCAGAGGGAAATGTCATGGTTGCGGCTTGAGGCGGCGCAGTTAAAACCGGCGTCAGACCTAATGCTTCTAACGACAATTCACCATGACCAATTGTATCAATGGATGGTCGTGCAGGGGCAGGCTCGACACGCAGCTCAGGCACTCCAGAGAAAGCCGAGGCAGTATCTGACTCTGCGGTAGTACGCATGCTTGAGTCGGTGAGATCATCGAGAGAACGCTTATTCAAGTCATTGTTGTGGTAATATGAAGAAGTATCGTGGAGACGGAAAAAAGTACCATCCGAAAGAGACCTTTTATGTTCTAAGCCGTGAGAAGATGAAGTGCCACGAAGAACGTTCCCAGCAGCTGAAAGAACAGAAGAGAAAAAGGAAGTTCCAGTATCTGGTGGGGCCAGAGTAGCTGCTGGAAGGGGAGGCATAGGAGGTCTTGAGGCTTCTTTGACAGAAATGTAGCTTGAGTTTGACTTGGACTTTTTCAGTGGGGTGCCTAAAAGAGTGTCTCCAGAAACATCATTCTGATTCAAATCAGTGTCTGTTTCTAAGCTGTCTATGCCGTCTTTGCTGACAATTGTTGCCAAGTGGTTGCTACTATTATTATTTCCATGAGACCTGACTCGGGAAAGATGGTTATTTCTTTAAAGTCATTGTTAGAAAAAAAGAATTATTGCCAATTGGTGATAAGCTTTTATATATATATATTTATATATTTATTTTTTACTATATAACCTAATATCATGGTTATACGTCTATATTTAAAGAATATCACATACTTGAGACGAGAGATTTTATCAGACACTCCAGAGCCACTACTTTCTTTGGGAGGCCGTAGATCGCGCGCTGAATTAAAGGCCACCTGAGAAAGATCCGACATTGTTAAGATATTTGCTGAATATCTTTTTTTTTTTTTATATTTTTATTTTTGAGGTGTAATTTGAAATTCTTTAATTAAATACACCTATATATATATATATATTTAAGATAATTTTTTTGGTGGTATTGAGTGAAAAAAAAAAAAAAGGAGGATTATGTTCGTTGGTGTAGTTGTTGGAATGAATACAATTGTTAATTAATAATGTCCATATATATAAAAAAAAAAAAAAAAGTCTCTCAGAAAATTCCCCCTCCTTACAACAACAACAACAATAACAATAATAATAATATTTTTTTTTTTGCCCTGTACGATGGTAAAAAAAAAAAAAAAAAAAAAAAAAAGGCTCATCTGGCTTTTTTTTTGTTTTTTTTTTTGTCATACAAAAAACAACAAAGCCGCTACAGTTGTAATGTCACACAAATATCTTCCAACGACACTTCCACTCTACCCAAACATCATCATCATTAATCAGTCAATCAGTCAATCAATCAATCAATCAATCAATTCAGTACGTTTGAAATCCATTGTAAAAGAGAAAATCGTCGTAATTCATTAAATATAAAAGCCTAAATACAACCATCCAGTATAAACCTTTACTTAGTGGTCCTCAGCCCATTCATTTTCGCGCCGAATCTGTTGTTCCTCCTCAGGTGTAAAGTCATTGTAAATGTTAAACGTCTTGCGAATCTCTTCGGGGGTTTTGTTACGAATCATATTGGCCACAGTTTTGGACCCAGCATCAAGTAACGACCGAATGTCAAGGTAGTTTGCTGCCAGCAAAATCTCAAATAACAACTCCTGATCTACCTGGAAAAATTTGGCATCCCACTCAGAAATGTCAGTGGCGTTCTTAGTCTGCTCGCTATCCTCGTCAGCATGGGGTATGGGGTCATCTTTGTGGTGCTCGCAGTATTCAATCACCTTCTTCAACACGTTCGAAGTAGCATTTGGCAGTGGAATCTCTGCAGTATCATCTCCAAGGTCTGATTTATATGTTAGCATATGTTTTATCTAGTTGAAAAAAAATAAATAAAATAAAATAATAATATTGCTTCCTAAACTTTTTTATTTTTTTATTTTTTTTTTTTTTCGTTTTACCCACCTTCCATCATATTCTTAATAAGTACACTTCGCGAGGCCGTCTTATTGTCGACCGTATACTTGACATCATCTGCTGAAACTAAAACAACCATTTTTATTTGTGTGATTGTATATATATATATGAATGTAATGTTAAATGTTTTTTTTTTGAGGAAACGTGGAAGTAAAGTTAAATGTCGTGATTAGGATCCCTTTAAATGTTGTTATTAATTATAATTAATTTGTTGAAAAAAAAAAAAAAAATTAATAACCTAGTATTCCTACAAAAAAAGAAAAAAAAAAATTAAAATTTCGTTACCCGGCTTTGCTTGAATAATTTGCTATTAAATCTAAATCTATTCCATCATTTAACCCCAAATCTACATTTCTTTGCTCCACCGAGTCGAATTCAACTTTTGGCCCTCAGATGACCCCCGTGTCCGCTCAATCAGCTCCTCCCGGCCAATGTTGTATGCGCGAGCTTTAGGCATCCGAGACTTTTCCTCTCCATGGATGCTCTGCTTGACCTGTAATGCAGATACTCGATCTCCGTAAACTTGTAAAAACGCAGCTACATCACTCTCAAGAGTCCCAGCCGCTAAAGATGCCCGGATTCCATTGAAAAATATCCGTAATACATGCAGATTATGGATCTGCAAAAGAACCCATGCTGTCATCTCATGTGCATCCAAAAGATGGTGAAGGTACGCCCGGTTGTGGGTCCCTGTAACATTGGGTGTATCTTCTCCAAGAAATGACATGTCTGTCGTATACTTTGCGTCCCACATATTAAGACCAATCTCCTTGATAGTTCCATTCGCAATATCCTCAGGCTTGGCTGGGAAAACAAAATCAAGAACCACTCCAGCATTGGTATACTGAGTCACAAGGTCTCCATTAAATAAATCACTGCCATTCCGCATAACTTGATCAAGCAAGTCGTGTGGAGTCTCCAAGACAGCATTATTGTATCTCACAAGCTTATCCAGCCCACGCTCCTTCAATGCATCAACAACGTTACTCCATAAAGTATTTTGCTTTTCCTCGCTTGCTCCCTCCCCATTCGAAGGCTCTCGGTCCTTGGAGTTGCCAAAGTATGACCATAGTGTCAACCCTGAAATTTTCCCACTCTCATTCAGACTTTGAACATAATCAATGTATGCACCCTGAGTTCTCAAATCAACATATGGCAACACTGGTGCAAAGACTGCCGGCTTGTATGAGTGCTGAGTTAGGTATTCTTGTAAGTTCTCCATCCATCGCTCAGTTCTGAAAACCATCTTCTTGACACGGTTCCCACCAGGTCGAGGAATCAGCCCACGCGCAATATCTTCTCCATTTCCACATTCACCATGATTCTGCTGCGAGAATGAAGGCAAATCAGCCACCGAGATCACAGCATCGGGCTCAAACTTTGACACAAAACGGAAATAGTCTTGTAGCTTCAGCTCGCGTGCACCCTCAGATGTCATAATACCTACGTACTTATCACCGTTCGACTTTACAAGCTGTACGGGAACAGATCGTCTTACCGAAACAAAAACTGGAAGATCTGTCGGCATATTCATAAGATCGCGGCAGGGGCCATCAGTATATTTGAGCAATGGGGGTTCCTCAGGAAGCTTCTCTAGCCCTTGTAGACGTGTTAGTACAAAGCCCTTTCTTTTTTTTCTAATACGATGCTCTAATCACATACAATCCTCGGCACCAACTGTAATACCAGAAAGATCCGTCTTATTCTCAATATGGTCTGGTGTCATGTGCGGAATCACACCTCGAGAAGTAGGCATGATAAAACTAGGTGTCTCAATACTCTTAGCTTTGGAACCAGAGCCAAAGGAGTACACGCCATGACGCGCAAATGATTTGGATGATTCTTTAACAACAGTAAACCCAGCAGCTGACATTAGTGTGTATGGTTGGAATTTTATTTATTTAAACTGTATATATCAAATGAATACGCAAGGGTGTAGAAGAAGAAAAAAAAAAATTAATATAAAAAATTAATATTAAAAAAAAATTCAATAGTGGTTAGGGTTCAATTCTAAATGAAATCCATATCGTCACCGAGTACATGGCAGCTGCCAAAAAAAATACAGAAGATTCCCCACCACATGCAACAAGCTGACCATATACCCAAAGTAAAAAAGATGCTCCAAATACAGCTACCAGGATTTCTAATGGGCCTTTAGCACCCATGAAGCGGCCAATGTCCCCGTGTGGGCATACATTGATCATGGCTGCCAGCACATTGGGCCGCGACATGACTCCAAGCCCAATTAAGCAAATCCCCAGAAACGCACACCGAGTGCTATCTCCAGAAATTCCAAGACAAATAAGACCAAATGTTTCAATTATATTTGCCAGACGCATCACATATACATCTTGTACTCTCATTTTATTGTTACTTCCATCTTTCTGGTTCTTTGTGGCCCCAGATACCCAACCTAAAAAGTCGCCAACGTGTGGCGATAACCCAAGTGATACCACACGGAGAATTGCTGAAACAGCAATAACTATTCCGAGCTGCGATACAGTCACTTTAAGCTTGTACATTAAATAGTTGATGGTGATTGCATCGATTCCGTACGATAGGATGGCAAACAATACGTCAATAATAACAACATTTGTAAGGTTTGTGCGATCAGTATTAGATTTGCATCTTTTCAAAATATCAAAAATATCCTGGTATGGTTTAACGATGGCAGACTTGATTGTTCTGGCTATCTTTTTAGCAAAATTCTTGACTCCAGTAGTCGTCTGTCTACTGTAAGCATCTTCCTCCCATTTGTATCGATATATGGCCAGCTCTTGAACCTTGGGGTTTATCGATTCTGGGAAAACCCACAATACTGAAATAGTTGAAATTCCAATCAGCGTCAAACATACAGTATATGGTGCAATAATGTTGTGTCCAGTACGTTCATACACTTGGCTTCCTAAAATAGGTCCCAAAATATAACCCAACGTTGTGCCACAAAAGATCTGGGCTAGTGCTTTTGTACGATGATTATGCATGATACAATCAGAAACATATGCTGACAAAAGATTCATTACCACAATAGGGTTGGCCACACCTTCAAAAACTGCTCCAATTATTAGGAAATGATAGTTGAGTGTTTTTTGAAGTTTCCAGTTGGTATAAACAATAAACACAGAAACAAACAAACTAATATGGATAATAACCAGAACTTTTTTGCGACCAATTCGGTCAGATAAATTGCATAGGTACGGAATGAAAAAAAGACTGGTTAGTCCAGTTGCAAACTTGCAATAAGTAAGCAAAAGAGAAAGACTGGTCTGTGCAATTGTTGATGATGAGCATAGCTCTGGGTCTGTAATTGGGTGTTTGGGATTTTGCATGCATATGAGCTGTGCTCTGAGTTTCATTTCCACGGGACTCAACCTGTTAAATGTTAGCGTTTTTCATTGTAAATTTGGGGGCAATACACTCACATGGAAGATTCAATGGCTGCAACCAGATAAACTGGTAAGATAAACAGAATGGACGGTCTTCGATACCAAGGTATAGAAGGAATGTATTCTTTAACGTATTCGTCATCATCATCACTGTCTTCTTCTTCTTCTTCTTCCTCGGTGCTTTTGTTATCACTGCAAGAATTGTAGGACTTGACTGATGATCCAGATTGTAATATGCTCTGATGACCCGCACCAGACACTTCAGTGCCTAAAAACAGCAGCGATTCTTCTTCTTCAAATGTAGATTGCATTTTTTTGTTTGTATTTATAAAAAAAAATAAAATGATAAACAAAAAAAAATGATATACTTCTTTCATTTTATACTTGCTCGTGAGTACGTGCTTGGAAAATAAATGGCATTTTTCATTGTTCAACCCTAATTAGGTATTAGTGTGTAACGAAAGAACCTCCCCTCGCAAACAGGGTGCTTCAGCCGTTCTATGGAGGATATCAGCATGAATTCTTGCATACAAAAAACTAACATTATCTTTTTCCACAAAGTTTTCCTACCTCGAGATGGAAATTTTTTTTTTTTTTGATATGTAGATATTTCTGGTGGTTCTACTTGGTGAACATCTATGGTTTGTAAGAACTAGAACTTTAGGAATACGTACCGTATATGTCATTTATATATATATATATATATATATTTTAAAGCCGCTTAAATGCGGCTTTCGAATAGCAACATACTTTCGTGTCATCCAAACACGAGACAGGGAAGAAAAAAAAGAAACCTGTTCAATGTCTATCAAACCCGCGGCATTTTTTCCCTCAGTATCGTGGATTATCACTGTTTGTTTGTTCAAAATAAATTAAAAAAAAAATTGTCTTATCTGCTTTATCTTTTGTTTTTTTGTTTTTGAATATTCACCATTAAAATATCCTTTTGGTTTAAAGTTTATTGCTGTTGTCCCGTTTCAGTGACTTGAAACCCTATTTCTTGGGTAAGGAAGCCCCGCATCTTGGTGTTCTTAAACTGATAAAAAATTATCTCGTTTTTTTTTCTTCTTTTCTTCCTTTCTGTCTTATTTTTTTTTTCTTCTTTTTAAATATCTCCATTAAAAGGTTCTCTTTCTATAGACTGCTGGTTTTTTTTTTTTTTTTTTTTTTTTTTTTTTGAAAACGTTATGCCTCTGATTGCAGTTATTTGCTCAACATTAATAGCAATAGCTGGACTAAGCATAACTTTCAGCGAAAGTAAAAAGCGAAAGCGACAGTCCATAATCAATAAAACTAAAAAGTCTTACAAAAGAGAAGATGAGATTTTAAGAAAGTCTTCAGAGATTTTGATCAGTCAAAATGAAGCCTCTACTTTATCCAACTCCTTGAAACCAAAGAAAAGTGTTAGATTTGCCCATCCCCTATCCTTAGCAACTTCTAATAATATTAAATCTGAGCCTGTTGAAAATAAAAGTCTAAGTGAACTACCGCATGAAAATAATCAACCACGTCTGGAAAACATTGCTTCATCCAATTATCAACCCTTAAAAAATGTTGACTGTCAAGCTGTTTCACCTCTAAAAACCATTATAAAAACTGGCAACATATCATTAAAAGAAAATTTCCAGTCTGATGGTGTTCAAAATGCACTGCAAGAGCTACCTGAAAGCATTCAGCCTAAAAAACTTAAAAAAAATACGACCAACTCTCAAGTTAACCCATCTGAAAATAATCAAGAACCGCTAAGTATTGATGAATCAATACCAACCACAACAGAAAATTTCAATGAAAATACCCCAAGCGTATACATGAAAAATAAGCACTCTTATACACTTAGTACTATGCCAACTATTCCCGAAAATTATGTTAATAAATGTCATACACCAAAGATCATATTGCCCTACTTTATCGATAATCAAAACAGTCTTCATTTTGCTAGTGCAATAGAACAGAACACATTTATTAACCCTTTAAAAACTGATCCAGCGATCAAACTTGATCTAATGGAAGGTTACAATAGGGAAACCTTTTCAAGACGTACACATGGCGCACATATTGATGATTTATTAAGAGCACTTATTCAGCACGAGAAAACAAACATGAAAAAAACATGCGGCCAATTTTTTGCGCCTGGAGAATTGTTTGCAAGGTTGTATGCAATTCCTTCTGGAACTATAGAAACTTTGGATTTAAACATACAGGTTTTTGATGACCAGATTTTTATGGAGCCTGCAGATAAAAATAAAACTACCACTGATTCTTCTCAGAACTATAAGAAACAGCGTTTTCTGGAATTTTTTTCAACTAGTACAACTAGTACAACTAGTAGTAAAAATGAATATAAATATTTCAATTTGAATAGAGGTGGTATAGGTACTATTTCCACTGTTGGAAATTTTCAATTTGATTGTGTTGATAGCGATGGAAATGGGATGTTACTGAGACTTTTAGATCCAAAAACTGTACCATACACTTTTTCCTTTTTTACAATGGCAAAAGCAGAGAATATTTTTTATGCAAATACATATGTAAATAGCAATGTTGTTTACAAAGGTGAAAAGTACAATTTTTTTTCTTTGAAAAAGCTTCTTCTGGATGTTGTAAATTGCTCCGATACTATAACAAAAGAAATGGCTGTTTTCTATGAAAACCTTTTACTTTGGATAAAAGATATTATTTTGTCCGAAGCAAACGATAATGGATATATGAATAATGGGAAATTCATCATTTGGACACTTCATTATAACAAAAGAACTTCCGAAATGACTTTAATCAAAAAATTTAAATCCAGAGGGTTTCTTCTCCGTGAGTTTATTGAATGGAGAAAATCTTTGCAAGATTATGTATAGTAATATTGTTTAATGTAAATAGATATGATTTGAAAAAAAAAAAAAAAAAAAAAAAAACATTTGTATCATCAATTTTTTTTAAACTTTACCAAGCCATCAATTTTTTAAAAAGATTAAAAAGTCAAATGATTCCTCTTTTTTTTTGATTTTAAACCCCATTTCACTTTATCAATTTAAGAATATATATAAGAATGACTTCAAAAATTTCCCTATTATTAGCAATCTTAGTAGTTGCTTCTATTATTGTTAAATCTAAAAAGTCATCAAGCACTAGACAAAGCCCAGTCAAACCCCCCCCCAAACTAAATTAAATCCTATTGAACCCAAAAATAAGGAGCCAAATAATAACAAAACATCACTTCAGAATCAACATGAAACTTTTAAAAATGAAACTATTTCATCTGTAAACAACAATGAAAAGAATATTGGAACTTCAAATGCTTTGACAACTGTTGCTCCACCTCTAACAATTCCATCATCAGCACCAGAACTGAATAAGAGGGCTCTTAATTCAAAAAAGTTGGAATTATCTTTAGAAGATGGCAAAGAACTATATCTTTCTCTAGAACAGTCACATATTGCTAAGAAAGTTTCAATTCCAGAAGAACTAGTGGTATACTCTACTAAAAAAACTGGTGAACAAAAAATTAATGAAATTTTTGCACTGCGTTATTTAGATGAGCCAAGTCCTGGTGAGTTAAATCAAAAAGTTAATCTAGCTTTCGGGTTTCGTTTGTACAAGAAAAACTATAAAGACATCAAATTTCAAACTCCGTTAAATAACCTGTTGAATGCAATAATGTATTATGAAAATAATGAAAATGATGGCAAACCCATTGAGGCACAAATTATAGCCCAACGAGGAACTTTAGTAAATTTATGCATGATACCTTATAACAATGCCAAATATTGGGATCTCTCGTTAAAAATTCAGTACTTTGATGGTCAGGTTTTCATTGAAGTTGATGAAAAAAGAAATGAAATTCTTAAAAATGAATATTTTGAAAAGATTGAAAAGATTAATCAGGACAAATTGAAAAAAAAACTTAAAAAAAAAGGTTTCAAGTTAAAAACAAATTGCAAAAAAAGGGGGGGAAGGGCGAAAAGAAATCTAAATCTTTACTAATCCCCGAATATTTAGGTATTAATTTTGAAAATATGGTAACTAATGATGGCATTCCCTCAAAAGGTACATTTATTAAAAAAGCAAAACAAAGCCAGATTCCTAATTATGAGATGACCAAGTTTTACACGGTAACCAAAAGAAGCTTTGGGGATGTCGATGTTGTTATGAGTGCAGAAATTGATTGCATAGACCATAAAATATTAACCACCAATGGTCAAGATCCAAATCCTATAAAAAAGTATGTGGAAATCAAGCTGGTAATAGACCCAGATATTCATTACAATAATGGTATCCATTTCTATAATAGGATGTCAAAAATATGGGCACAGAGTTTTATTTTGGGTATTGAAGATATTATCTTTGGTTTTCGAGATTATTCAAATAACTTGGTTAAAGTTGATCGCAAACAAACCGAGCATTTATGGAATCCTGATTACTTGAAGTTAAATAATTTAGAATTGGAACAATGGAATCCTAATGAATTGAATGGGTTTTTTCAACATATTTTACAATGGATCTATAATGTGGTTACAGAAGACGAAAAAACTTGTGAACCCCCCAACGACATGTTGGTTATTTGGAAACTCGATCATCAATTAGAGGACAACAAAGTTGTATTGAAAAAAACTTATGAGAAAAAAGGTATTGTTTCACCCCAGTTTGTTGATTGGAGAAATTCAATTAAAAATAAGTAAACAGTTTTGGTATAATGATTTATCTAAAGTATGAAAGTTCTATAAGTGACATCAATTTAGGAAGAAAAGCAATTTCAACAATAGTTATTTTTAATATATATAATAAAACTAAATCATAATTGTAATTTATTTAACTATTTTTGGTCTTTTAAATAATATTGGAAAAAATTTAGTCTTAATCATCAATTGTTAACAATGTTTCTACAAACAATTTTTCCCCCTATTTTTAGAGCTGCTTTTATAGTTACTTTTATAGTTACTTTTTTCTTAATAATATTCTGGTAAATCTCCAAAATGGTATGAGATCTTGAAATCCCAAAAGATCAAGAAAATTCTTTTAAGATAGAAAAAATACTGCAAAAATATTTTTAAAGAATGAAAGTTTCCATGAGTGCTGAGATTGATGTAATCAAGCTGGTATCAAGGGATATAAAAAGAGACAAAAAAAAAATTAATTGCGAGAGAGTGTGGATATTATGTGGAAATTAAAACCATGTTGGGACCTAAGCTTTTTTTATAATGAATATTGGTTTTACATCAAGCATATTTGGGTTTGGTTACAAAGCTCTATTTTTGGAATCAAGGATATTTTTTTTTTTGGGGGGGGTCCGGGATTATGAGGGGAATCTTGTTGAAGTAAAGGAGGTTGATCCCCAAAAGCTAAACAATTTTATATACATGGAATCAGGCAACATTTAGTGTTGGAAATGGAATCCATGTTATAAGATGGGGGTGTTTTTTTTAAAGGATCTTCTAGCTTGGATGTATTGAGAAGTAGCAAAAGATACAAATGATGAAGGAGAGGATCCCAAAGGATAAGTGGTTATGTGGAAGTTAACATTTAAGTTGATTGGTAATTGCGGTGTTTTGGGAAAAAACATATATAGAAGAAGGGTTTACTTTGCCAAAGTTCATTGAATACTCTCTAGAAAAAAAAAAAAAAAAAAAAAAGGGAAGTTTCTAAGTAAATGAAATAATTAATATCTTATTTGTATTTTTTTTTTAACCAAGAACCTTGGATATTGGGATTTTTTTTTTTTTGGGGATGAGGCTTGGCTTTAGGTTGACTCAACTACCCTGAGATCTTGGCTTTTTTTTTCTCATTGTATTTCATTGTATTTCATTGTATTTCATTGTATTTAATATGTTTATACCTTTGGTGATTAGAAAAAATAAGATTTAATATTAACTAATAAGCTAAATTTTATGGGAACCTCCCACAAGGTTAAAATAAAAAGGCAGAATTGATAATATTTTTTTTTTTTTTGCTATACCTTGAACTTTTTTAACATATTGTTTTCATGAAGCAGGTTTAATTGAAATGAGTGTATTGTGTTTATGTTTCTGCAAATGTAGTCAATGCTTTAGTGGTTATCCGTTGATCCGATCTTCGGATTGGTTTTTTAGCTTTTTTTTTTTTTTTTTTTTACTCAGATTGCTTCTTTTTTTTTTAAAAAGTGGTAATAGTTTTGTTCAATCTTTTGGTTCAAAAGTATATGAATAACTACCTAATTTTGATATACTTGATCAAGTAGATTTGGTTACGTATATGATGGTTGCAGTTATACGAAGACATTTTGTTAAATTATGTAAACGATAATGGGACAATTATTTGAAAATATTGAAATTTTTTTTTTTTCCCCCAAAGTTTTAATATAATTACTATTTTATTTTATAATAAAAAAAAAAAGTAACTACTTTTGAAGATTTAAGGCCTCGGAATTAAAAAAAAATTAAAAATTAAAAATTAAAAATTAAAATATGAAATATAACAAAGTATATATAAATGAGAAGTGATAGAATAATGAAATTGTTTTTACATGAGAGGCTATGCATTTCCTAATTTGGACATTTAATTTGCTCACATTGATTTTACAAAGCAATAATAATAATAATAATAATAATACGCCATATTTTCTCCAAATGTTATCAATATGTAAAAAATCAATAAAAATTTAAGGAAGCCGCGGAGGTTAAATCTAAAGTTTGTAATTAAGAAATTGTTAAATTTTGTGAAAAAAAAAAAAAAAAAAAAAAAACCGTTATTGAAAAAAGGGGTGAGGAGATCTTTTGTACGTTTATTTGACATACTTTTTTTTTTTTCAATTATACGTAGACTTCTGGTCCCCTTTTGAAAAAAGAAAAAAAAAAATTTTTTTCATTATATCAAAATTAGATATAATGGAATTTATAATTGAAAGTTGATTTGTTTAGTGAATTGAAGAAAGGATTAAATGTAAAAAGTAAAAAGTAAAAGATATATGTACAATTGCAAAGGGGAAAGGGAACCCATCTTGGCTTGATAAATGTAAAAAAAAAAAAAAAAAAAAAAATTTCAATCAGATAAAGCCAAGAATTGGAATTTAATTATTTTATTTATTATTATTTATTATAAATTAATAATTGTATAAATGAATTGAATTGATTGAAAAAAAGGAAAAGTATAAATAGAGGCTGATTTCGCCTAGATTTTCACCTCTTTTTTTTTTTATACTTTTTTGTTTCTTCCTTTTTTTTTTATTCTTCAATATATATATATTCATTCGTTTTATATTCCAATTATATATTCACGACATTGAACCTGAAAACCCCGAAAAGTTTTCAAGTTATCTAGACATACACAACACAACACAACTTAACTTAACTTAACTTAACTTAACTTAATCCACCATATTACAATGAAGTTCCAACTTTTGACTGTCAGCATTTTTGCCGCCACTGTTTTTGCCCACAACGGCGAAGATCATAGCAGTTCCAACTCTACCTCCAGTGTTTCCAGTTCTCACTCTAATTCTACTGCTACCACTACTAAGACTGCTTCTTCTACTGCTTCTTCTACTGCTTCTGCTTCCAAGTCTGCCAGTGCCTCTGCTTCTTCATCCTCTACTTCTTCGGTTGCAACCGGTGCCGGTTCTACTGTTTTCATCAGCTCTTCTCTCTTTGGTGCTGCCATTGTTGCTGGTGCAGCTCTTGTTCTTTAAACAGCATGAGTTCCATTTATTTTTTAATTTTGTTTTTTTTCTTTTTTTGTTGATATTTTTTGAATGAATAGTACTGGCTATTATTCATGATAATTTATGACCGACAAAAAAAAAAATAAAATTAAATAAATAACAGTATATATTAAAGTTTTACAATATCAAAAAAGTTTGTGTGTTTCTAATATAATATTTATTAATAATGGGTTTAATTTAAACTTTTGTTCAATTGTAAAAAAAAAAAAAAAAAAAAATCCGAGTATAATATTTGAGAATTGAAATTTTTTTCAGTGTTTACTTAAATTTTACTACTCTTCAAGTTAGAACTAAGAATTGTTATGAATTTAAGAGGTGAATTTAGTAATTTTTTTAAGAAATATAAATTTTAATGTTGAAAATATTAATTTTATTATAAAAGTATATGTCAATTGCCAATATATTTTAAAATTTTACATCATTTTATTTATTAACCTTTTGTATGTGGTAACCTTTAAATTTTCAATAAAATTGACAATTTGGCCGAGTTGGTCTAAGGCGTCCGACTCAAGTGAAAGCTTCGCTTAACAGTGTTTTCGGATCTCGTAAGAGGCGTGGGTTCAAATCCCACAGTTGTCAAATTACTTTTTTTTTTCTTTTCTTTTTAATTATTTTATTTTTTACTAATTAGTAAAGATGTTAAGTTATTGATTAGTTAATTGATATTGTATATATATATATATATTGTTCAATGTCTTGTACAATGTTGAAATGATTTATTTGAATATAATCATGTTTTAAAAGTATTTTTGGAATTTAAAGATATTTTTAAATTTTTTATTTTTTTTTTTATTTTTATTTTTTTTCCGAGACATTATAATGTAATTATGAATCATGAGAGACAGGGGTACATTGACCACACTAAATTTTATTTTATTTTATTTAATTTAATTTTTTTTTTTTTTTTCAAAAGAGCACCCTAGTTACAAATTTCTTTAAGAGGTTTAAATAGCCCAAGTATACTTGTGAATTTAATTTTTATTTTTATTTATTTATTTTTATTTTTTCATTCTTTTGCAACAAGTTTGTAGCTGACACTTTAAAAGAAAATATTATTTTATATATATAAAGTCTAAAAGTTTCATTAATAATATTAATTGAAGAATAAAAATAAATAAATAAACTTTATATATTAATATATAATAATAATAATATTTTTTTTTCTTTTTATTTGTTTACTTTTAAAAAAAATAAACATTAACGGAAGGGCCCCTTATTATTAAAATCTAAAAACCAAAAAAAAAAAAAATTTCAATGAATGCAATATATAAATAAATAAATAAATAAATGGCTTGCTCTAAGCTTTTCTTACATTGCTCGGTTATGAGCCTAGTGAAAAAAAGAACAAAAAAAAAAACAGCCGGTACCAATATTTGGGTTTGTTTTCAATTGATTAGAAGTTTAAAGTAAAAAAAAAAAAATAAAAAATAAAAACCGTTATATATTATATATATATAGAATGAAAGGATAGATAGTATGAATAGTAAAGTTTACAAGTTTTTTTTAACGTTAAAAGTAAGTTATTAATAATAATAATAATAATGATGATGATGATGATGATGATGATGATGATGATGATGATTTTTGGAAGATATTGATTGGAATTTAAGACTCAGGGGGGAGAAGGTTTAGGTGGGGATTGAGGATGTTTGATTTTGGAATTAACCAACATGTTGTGTACATCAATATTAAAGATATTTAGTTAGTTAGTTAGTTAGTTAGTTAGGTAGGTAGTTTACTTAAATTACCAGACAAGACAGAATATTTCAATTCTCCTTACATCTTTTCATCCTTTATTTTTATTTTTATTTTTATTTAGTATATATTCAAGGGATAACTTTATATTTATTATTAGACAATGAGCTCAGTTTTTATTTTTTATTTTTTATTTTTTTTATTTTTTTTTTTAGGAACAAGAAGGTGAACATTATATAAATCTAGCATGAAGAAAGGACTTAATTGCTACGCGTTTTAGAGAGAGACAAAAGGGATAAGGAAGGATGAGTTGATGTTTGAAGATGTTGAGAGAAGGAGGAGGAGGAGGAGAAGGAGGATGGATGGATGGATGGATGGATATATGTAGAAAGGGGTGCTTGTAAGATAGGTTTGAATTTATTTATTTATTTTTCTTTTATATGCACATGGAGTTTAAAATAAACGGCAGGTTTTTACGAGATTTCTATATATAATAATGAATCATTCTATATACTATCTATACAAGTTTGAATGAATGAATGAATGAATGAATATATATTTATGATAATTTTAATAGTAAGTAAGCTTCAATAGAGAGAGAGAGTGTTTTTTTTTTTTGTTTTTAAAAAAACAAGTATAAAATAAAATAAAATAAAATAGCGTGTTTTTTTAAAACTTATGACTTAGGTATTATTTTACTTTTTTTTTTGGAGGGGGGTGTTTATAATAATTTATAAATTATTACTAATTAGTACTTATTCTTTCCAAAATTTATTTATTTATTTATTTATTTATTTATTTATTTAATTATTTTGCCGCCGGGCATTATTAAAAAAAGTATTTTTTTCTTCAATTCGTAACTTAATTTTTTTTTGGTAGACTATTTTTTTGTTTGTTTGTTTGTTTGTTTGTTTATTTGTTTGTTTATTAGTTAGTTTATATATAAACAAAAGAAGAATGATAATAAACTTTGAATTTTTATTTTTATTTTTATTTTATTTTATTTATTAATTTATTTATAAAATTAATTAAGTAACTATTACTTTGACTAGAATAATTTTATAATTTTTAATATTTTATTATATTTTGTTAAAAAAGTCCTTTTTTTTTTTTCTTTTTGATGCCATTTGTAAAAAAAAACGTGAAAGTATTTTTGTTTCTTTTTTTTTTTTTTTTTTATTTTTTATTTTTTTTTTTCGTGGGCAGATCTCCGTATTATGTAATCTAATTCAGTCACAAATTAATGGTATGTAGTGTGCGTGAGTTTTTTTTTTTTTTATTTAATTTTTTAAATAAAATTGTCACAAGAAAAATAAAAAAAAAAAAATAAAAAAAAATAAAAAAAAAATAAAGGAAAAATCAAAAAGTGATATCCCGGGTACCACAACGCGCGTTTTTTTTTTATTTTTTTTATTTTTTATCTTAATTTTTTTTTCATGAAAAGATCAATATGGAGTGATTGTTTTTTTTTTTTTTTTTTTTTTTATAATCTCATAAACAAACCAAGTTGCTTTGAGATTATTAATTTTTTTTTTTCATAATATTATGATGATGATATTTTATTATTATTTTATAAATTTATATATATATTAAACGTTTATTTATTTATTAATTTCGAGCTTTTAAAATCGCGACTTTAAAAGGTTTTTTTTTATATTTATATTTATATGGCCATTTCCATTTTAACCCCTAAAAAAAAAAAAAAAAAACTAACTAACTAACAAAGAGTTTAAAATGTTTACAGTTGGGTGGCAACGCCAGCCATTTTAAAAATCAAATCTTGGCGCAATCGGGACTTTTTATTTCATTTTATTTTAAATTTTTTTTTTATGGCACAAGGCTGAGTTAAGTGATTTTTTTTTTAATTTTTTTTTTTTTATATACAAATAAAATCAAAGTCTTTATAATCACAACAAAGACTTTTCTTACGGCTTTTAAAAAAAATAAAATAAAAAAAGCCAAGACTTCAAGACATCTTGAATTTTAAAATACTCTTTTCTTATCAAAAAAAAAAAAAAACCAACGGCACGTTTTTTTTTTTTCGTTTACACAAAATCATTAAAATATAAAATAAAAAAAATCAATTAAACATTAAAGATTTCATATAAAAATCTATTAAATTAAAAAAAATTCAAAAAAAAACACAGCATTATTTATCTATTTCCCTTTATTTTTTTTTAAAAAAAAAATCAAAAAATGAATTCGTAACAGAGATGGATGTTATTATATTAAATTGTAAAGATGTAAGGTAAGAATTGGGGTGGTCATTAGTCGTAATAAAAAAATTAGAGTCCGATTAAAAAGGATTCAAAAAATAAAAAGAAGAGGATAGGTGAAGAAGATGAGTATAAGTGATAATATGATGGTGAACTTAAATCATCCAAAACTAGGTGAAGACATTTAAAGGAAAAGAGCAACACCGCCAACAAGAGCAGCACCGAGGAGACCACCGTTGGTAAGAATGGCGGCACCGTTGGTGGTGGCAGGAGCGGAAGCAGTGGCAGTGGCAGTGGTGTTGCCAGTAGAGTTGGTAGTCTTGTTAGAAGCCATAACGACAGAAGAGGCGAGGGCAAGAGCAATAACGGCGGAAGTCTGCATTGTGAATTATTTGTGTGTGTGTATTTTGTGATTTAAATAAATAGTTGTTTAAACTTGTTATGTTAACGTTTTAATAAATGTTAGCGAATGACTTTGATGAACAAATTTGTTAAAGAAAGAAAGAAAGAAAAGAAAAAAAAAAAAAAGAAGAGAATAAAAAAAAAAGGGGACAAGAAGGGGTTTTTATATTCAAAAAAAAACAAAAATAAAATAAAATAAAATAAAAAAAAATAAAAATAAATAAAAAAAATTTTTTTTTCTTTTGTATTGCCACACACACTTAGAAGAATAAAAAAGAAAAAAAAAGAAATTCTTTTTTTTTTGTTTCCAGATATGTCCCGTGTATGCGTAGATAAGGATTAGTTTTTTTTTTTTTTTTTTTTTTTTTTTTTTTGTAAAGGCAGCAGCATTAGCAGCAAATTACTGTAGCTTAAAAAAAAAAAAAAAACAGTCATAAACACACACAAACAAATACAAACTAATTCGCTTCTCTACTAAATACTATTAAATACTATTAAATACTATTAAATACTAATTATTAATTTAAATACTACTACTACTAAAATACTAATTATTAATTAAATACCAATTGTTTCCCTAAAATTTTGGAGATATTCACGCATATCAACATCCTTTTTCCCACTTTTCCCAAAAAAAAAATATAAAATAAAATTTTTTTTTTCTTTCTTTCTTTCTGGTCTTACGGTAATAGAAGATTTATATTATTATTATTATATAAAATTTATGAAATTTATAAAATTTATAAAATTTACATGTGCAGTTTAGAAATATCTTTAATTAAAAAAAAAAAAAAAAAAAATTTTAGGCTTTAAAGTCTTCTCTTCCCTTCTTCTTCCCCCTCCAATAAAAAAGTCTCTTGTTTCTTGTTGGGACTTAAAAATATCTACGCGTGCCATAAAATGTATTTGAGGACTTTTCAATTTTCAAATTTCAAATTTTTTTTTCTTATATTATTATTTTAAAAATTTATAAAAATTATATAAAAATTATATAAAAGTTATAAAAATCCTATGAAAAAAAAAAATAAAAAAAAAAATAAAAACGAGGCTTCTTTTTAAGCCCATGGCTTAGATGAAACAGAATTTTTATTTCTACTACTACTACTACTACTACTACTACTACTAAAAATAGAATTAAAAAAGTAATTGTATTTGGATTAGCAGCTGCTTACTTCCTATTTGGGAAAACTAAAAATGGTTGCCATCTTGGCTAACTTCTCCCTCTTCTTCCTCAATTCTCTCGCGAACTTCCTCCGGAGAATTAGACCTTTTCCTAAAACAGCTATAAAAAAATAAAAAATAAAAAATAAAAAATAAAAAATAAAAAATAAAAAATAAAAAATAAAAAATAAAAAATAAAAAATAAAAAAATAAAAAATTTTTTTTTTTTTTGCTTTGCTTTAAGGTATACCAGGGTAAGGGTTACTTAACCAATCATCTTGAAGGCGTTATTATTAATATTCAACCTAATATAAGCATCTAGCTTAGTAGCTACTTTAAGCTATTTTGTTATTTATTTTCATATTTTCATATTTTCATATATGAAATAGAAATAGAAATATATAAAACTTCTATTTAAATTGAATTTAAAAAAAAAAAAAAATTAAAAAAATTTCCTAAAGCTGATTAACATAAATATCATCCATCATCAATTTCTCTCTCTAGTAGTATTTGAAAATGACTATATCATTCTGTATGGGAAGAACAATAAACCTTTTTACTCATCTTAAATCATCTTAAATACATTCAAAAAAAAAAAAAATAAAAATAAAGGACTTTTTAATGTTATGCTTTAAAAGAATGATATTTGATAAGTCATGATTTGATTCTTAACAATCTGCTTTTCAATTAATCTTGAATTTTAATTTAATTTATTATTTTGATACAATTATAAGAATGGTATCGAACAAATGTTATTACCAAAAAATAAATAAATCAATCTTTTTAGAAAATGCATATCATTTTCATTCTCTTTTTCATCTTTCTCCCCACATTCTTGTATACCAATATATTTACTTTTACTATATATATGGGTTTCAATTTATTATTATTATTATTATTATTATTATTATTATTATTATTATTATTATTATTATTATTATTATTATTATTATTATTATTATTATTATTATTATTATTATTATTATTATTATTATTATTATTATTATTATTATTATTATTATTATTATTATTATTATTATTATTTTATTTATCTATCTCTACATATCTCTTTAGTGCGATTGTTTGTTTTTGATGGTTTAAAAAAAAAAAAACAACTATTCTCATCAAAAAAAAAAAAAAAATAAAAAAAATTATTGGATTCTCAGGCAACCAAAAAAAAAAAAAAAAAAAAAAAAAAACATCAAATTATTATATGCCTTTAAAGTAATGTGAGCGAATTATTAGTGGAAGGATACCAGCGGGATATTGAAAATACCCAAAAAATAAAAAAAAAAAAAAAAAAATTAAGAAAAGAAAATAAAGAAAATAAAGAAAATAAAGAAAATAAAGAAAATAAAGAAAATAAATAAATAAAATCAATAAAATAAAAGAGAGAAGAGGGTTCGGAGGGTTTTTTTTTTAATTTTACAGTTGGGTGCATTGATTAAACGACTTGATTTATATTTACACAAAGAGTTTCATAACAATTTTTAAATATTAAAAATAGAAATAGAAATAAAAATAAAAATAAGAAATAAAAAAAATATTCGTTTCAATTATATCCCTATATATATTTTCTTACAAATCTTATATAAATTTATCCAAAAAAAAAAATAAAAAAATTAAAAAAATTCTCACGTAGACATATTTCTAAATGAGCCTCGGGGGCTTTTTTTATTTTTTTTTTTTTATTTTTATTTTTATTTTTTTTTACAATTTTGATTTTTATTTTTATATTTTTGCCCATTACAATGGGGCCAATAGCTTCATTAAACATTAACATCCCAAAGACCTAAAATACTTAAGGACCCAAAGACCCAAAGACCCAAAGACCCAAAGACCCAAAGACCCAAAGACCCAAAGACCCAAAGACCTAAATTACCCAAAGACCCAAAGACCCAAAGACCCAAAGACCCAAAGACCTAAATTACCCAAAGACCCAAAATTCCCAGATATTTAAATGTACTAAGCTAAATACGTTAAGGTACTATTACCAAAAGTCTTTTCTTTATCAGCCGGCGGACTGCACTGTTTAACAGATTTTCTTTTCACAAACGAGACGATTAAAAATTTTATTTTTTATTTATTTTTTATTTGGGTCATGCTCTATCATTGTGTAATTATAATTATAATTATAATAATAATAGTAATTACTATTATAATAATAATAATAATATCTTCTTCTATTTCTTTCAAATCCTTCTTTTTCATTTTATTCTTTCTTTCTTTAAGGAAAAAAAAAATTTTTAAAAAATCTTATTCATTTAATAATATTCTCTAGAATTAATATATATATAGATATATATACCATCATATATACTATACTATTTAAAAGATTTCTTAATTGCCGCTTCATATATATTCTTGTTTACTTGCTTGCTTACTTTTAAACCTCAGGCGGTAAATCTGCCTCGTATTCTTGAATTTAAGATCTTTTGGTCTTGGTGATTAAATAAAAAAAAATAAGAAAATAAGAAAATAAAAAAATAAAAAAATAAAAATCGGCTACTTCAATGATAAGGGGATAAAATAAATGTCAAATCTCAATATATCAACAAAACTTCCAAAGGACTTCATTTTTTATTTTATTATTATTTTATTATTATTTTAGTTAGTTTATTATTGATCTTATTCCTATCTATTAAACTTAATTAACCCACCCCTTCCAAAGTCTTTATACCTTTATAGTTAATTTATAACTTTGTCTTTATTCAAAAAAAAAAAAAAAAAATCAATAACACAATGTTCATCATCTCGCTTTGTTTAAACCATTTTTTTTGATTATTATTCCCTTTAATAACCGTGATCAATGCATCTTGAAAGCCTCAAACTATTCAAACTATTCAAAAAAAAAAAAGAAAAAAAAAAAAAACTCATCTAGCTATTATCACCAGTTGGTTTATTGGCTTCTGAGTCACTCACTACACTTACTTACTCACTTAATTACTAACGTTTATGTCAGGGTCGCATAAGTGGGCCAGACTCACATGTACCCATATGTCTACGTATATATCAGAACAAAACGGACTATCTTTTCCTTATCTTTTCTTTTTTTTTTTCTTTTAGCGATGAGATAATTATATATATATATATATATATATAATTGTGTTACACCGCGGCAATAACCGCAACTTCTTTCTTTTCAAACAATCAATAAAATGTCAATTTAATATTTGACATGTTAGAAAAATATAAAAATATAAAAATCAAAAAAAAAAAAAAAACATCCCTTTTAAAATTTATAAATAAAACTTGAACATAAATATATATATATATATTTTTTTGTTTAATTTCTACTTCGTTTTTTTCTTTCTTTCTCTTCGCGTTTGTTTCAACCTTTGTTGCTCAAGACACTTACTCTCCTGTCTAAACCTTCTTTCAAATTCTAAAAAAAAAAAATAAAATAAATAAAATAAAAAAATAAATAAATAAATAAATAAATAAATAAACAAAAAAAAATTCAATCAATTCCCTCAACACAAATACCACCACAAATTCCATTTCAAGATATATACCCAAAAGTTTATACCATGCCTACTTTAAAAAAACAAAAGAAAAAAAAACATCAATTCATGTATACGTAGAGTTACTCCTTCTTTTCTTTTTAATGTTCAAAATTTAGAAATAAAGTTTAAGTGTATATATTAAAATTATCAATTAGAAAGTGTTGAAAAAAATAACCGTCCGTGACTTGCAAAAAAAAAGAATATTGCTCTTCTGAATCACGTTTTATATATATATATATATTTTTTTATTAAAATTAAAAAAAATAAAAATATACTTTTACCCTCCAAATGTTTAAAGAAATAGCGCAGCTCCAACAGCAGCCCCAATGATACCTCCATTAAACACGTAGTTGATTGGTGCGCCAGCTGATGTGGATGCAGCACTGGTAGCTTGGCTTCTTAAGCTGCTGGCCACACTTGATGCTCCAGAAGCAACACTGCTAGCTCCAGAGGCAATTCTTGAAGTAACCGAAGCACCAGTCCCAGATCCAGAAGATCCAGAAGATCCAGAAGATCCAGAAGCACTTGTTGCAGTCTCAGAAGCAGACCCAGAGCCACTCGTGATGCTTGATGATTCAGAAGCACTTCCAGAAGCACTTCCAGAGGCTGAAGACCCTGACTCCGAGGCACTACCAGAGGCACTACCAGTCTCAGAAGCACTACCAGAAGCTGAGCCATTACTGCTAGAACCTCCAGCTCCAGCTCCGGCAGCTGCTCCATCAGAACCACCAGTGCTCGATGCTGAAGCTGATCCAGAGCCAGAAATGCTGCTTCCAGATTCACTTGCACTGGCACTACCACTGGTACCAACAGTCTCAGTTGATACGGCTGACCCACTCCCAGAAGCACTATCGCCACTGCTGGTGCCAACGGTTTCTGTAGAGACTGCTGATTCAGAACCAGAACTGGCACTGCTAACGCTGCTGGCACTACTGGCACTGCTGGCACTGCTGGCACTGCTATCAGATTCTCCGGAACCAGCAGTAACTGTCGATGTAGGAGATACAGTTGCATCGGAGCCAGACCCTGAAACAGTCACAGTTGAGGCCCCTGTGTTGGAAGCACCAACGGTTACTGTGGAAGCACCAGTCTCACCAGCTGTTGAGGTACTAGTTTCTTGGGCCAGAACGTGGGCGGCCAAGAGGGAAACGGTCAGAACTTTAAGTTGCATTATGCTCTTTTGTTTTTATTATTTGAGACAAAAATGTTTGTGGAGTAAATTAATGTTGGTCAATAAATGTAAAGAGAGGGAGGGAAAAAAAAAAGATTGATCGAATTGGTTTCTTTAAAACTTGCTGAAAATATCCTTATAAGATAAAGAAAAAAAAAAGAAGAAAAAGAATTGAATTCAAAAAATTGGGGAAATCTTCGAGATATTTATACTTTTCTAAAAGATACCAAAATGGCGAAATAGACGGAGGATCTTCGCAGTTAGCAATCCTAATTGACTCTCCAAGTAAACTTTGAATTATCTTCAATTGATTGAAATCTTAATATCTTGACAACAATTATTAATAATAAATATATATGTGAGAGAGTAAGTGAACTTTTTAATTTTTCATTCATTACGTCAAAAAGAAATAAATAGATCTGAGGGCTTTTTTTAGGTCTCTCCCCCTCTCTCTAAAAAAAAAAAAGAGCAAACAGTTTTGAACTGGTTTCTTTTTCTCCACCGAAAAAAAAATAAAAAAAAATAAAGAATTCCACCCCCACTCTTTATGGAGAAAGAGAAAAAAAAAGAAGAAGAATAAGAAAAAAAAAAAAAGTCAATGTGAAAATCTTACTGACCCCAAGTAGGAAATGGGGCTTTTCCTATAAACAGCTCTGAGTACCGCCCTTAAAATTCATCAGAAACCAAAAAGGAAGACAAAAGAAACTAAAAAAAAAAAAACTGGAAAGACTTTAGACTTTTCCTTCTTTTCTTATAATTGCTTAATTGTCTAAACCTAAGATTTCATCGTCTTGTTTTTTTACTCAATGTAAGTTGGTAAGATAAAGAATTTTTTTGATAAAATATAACTTCCAGAAATATCTTTGAAAAATTTCTTTCCCGGAAGAATAAAACAATGATAAAAGAAAAAACAATAAAGAGATACAGATTAACCTGCAAAAAAAAAAAAACAATTCAAAATTATTGGACTAGACATAGCCTAATATTTTTTTTTTCACTCTCTTCCTTCTATTGTTTTTACCTTCTTCTTTTTTTTTTAAACCCTTTATTTTTTTTTTTTTTTTTTTTGGGGCTCATAGAAATTCTCTTTTTGGCTTATCCGCAAACTTCATTTGCCCATTGCTCCCAAAGACTGATAGCAATAAAAAGCTTATTCCACTGAACTTTGAACCGTGCGATTTTTGGATGACAATTCATTAGAAATAAAAAAAACAAAACAAAAAATAGATTCCCCTCTCCTGTGCCTGATTTCTCCAACACCAATGGCTCTTTTTTTTTTGCTTGGCGAATGACGAAAAAGATATCCAAACTCTTTTCAACTTTTTTTTTTTCTTTTGTAAAATGTTAGCAACATGTCATACCTATCTTAATAGAGGGAGAAAAAAAAAGTCGACAGTTTGAATTCAAACGAAAAATAGTAAGATGTTGGCTGTGTATTCATGTGTGTATGCAGCAAATAATCAAAGTGCCTGTATGTCTTGAACACATGGAGAAAGGAAAAAAAAAAAAAAAAAAAAAGAAATTATTCTTTGTTTGTTGCTCCACACCTCCATATATTTCATTACATGACTGATAAAAAAAACGGTGACACTAAAAAGAAATGGGGCGATGAAAAGAAGAAGGCCAACTAATAAATCTATTGTGCAAGTGAAAACTGAGATTGCTTTATTGACAATTGCTGAAATTACTATTGAAATAGATGGTTGAATCGTTATGCTGGATGTTTTTTTATTCCTTTTTTAGAATTGGAACATTTTTTTTTTGAAAAATTGCAAAATTGAAAAATTGCAAAATTGCAAAATTGCAAAATTGCAAAATTGCAAACTTGAAAAACTTAAACAAATACAAAATACCGACGGTGTTCCCGGGTTCCAAACCGGTAATACCGAACATTGAACAAATTGTTGAATGTATATAAATATATTTGAAATGCCGAGAAATAGTTGAACTAACAAAAAATTTGATACCAACAGGTTGATTTAACTGAATCATGAGCCGGAAAAAAAAAACGAATAATGCTGATAACTGTTGATTTACATTAAAGTTTAAGGCCAAGTGAAAGAAAAGATGATACCTGGAAAAGTTAACATACAAAAGATCATTGAATTCATTATAAATTTATATTAGTCATTAAAAAAACAAGACATGAAAAAAAGGCACATAATAATCATACCAAAGCGGAGCTGTGATATGAACTTTCTTATTGGGTAAAAAAAATCAATTTACCACTTAAAGGAAGAGCATACCGGCACCAATGACAGCGGCACCAAGAAGACCACCGCTGACAACGATAGAGCCGGCACCGGAGCTGGAGCTAGAGGAAGCAGCTGCCGAGCCGGAAGCGGCAGCAGAGCCGGAGGCAGCGCTGCGGCCTGAGCCTGAAGATCCAGATGCAGAAGCACCACGGCCTGAGCCGGAAGATCCAGATGCAGAAGCACCACGGCCTGAGCCGGAAGATCCAGATGCAGAAGCACCACGTCCCGAGCCAGAGCCAGAAGAGCCAGAAGCAGTAGCTTCGGCAGTGGCGGTGGCTGCAGCGGCACCAGAGGAAGAACCACGACCTGAGTGGCCGCTAGAAGAGGCAGCGGCAGAAGAAGAACCCATATCCATATCCATAGACATTGACATGGTGGTAGCAGCAGCAGTGCCAGAGGCAGTAGTAGCAGCAGAGCCACGGCCTGATCGACCACTGTGAGCGACAGAGCCAGAGACAGTTGCAGCGGAGGCACCGGTGGTCATGTCATCTTCGTCACCATCACCGTCACCAGCCATAACAACAGCAGCAAAAAGGGCGGAGTAGAGAATAGATTGAACCTTCATTGTGGATTATGTGATGATGTGTTTACGACAATTAAACGAACGACTAAGATTAGGATGATTGTGACTTATGAAAAGAGAGAAAAAAAAAACGAAAATACAATTTAAAAAGAATTGTAGATCTATTTATACATTTTGTGAGAAAGAAAATAAATGACTGAATGGAAAAAAAAATATTCAAAGATGGGGATAACATCCTGGTTCATTAGTTTTCTTAAGGCATATCAATCAGCATTCTTCATTTCCTATTTAGGAAAGGGTTTTTAAAAACTCTGCTCGATTTGACTTGATTTGTGATTTTCTCCTTTTTCGCCCTACCTAAAAATTTTTTTTTTTAAAAAAGAAGTTGAATCAAAAACGCTAGGGTTTTTTTTTTTTTTTTGTTATAACAATTACTATAAGATGCTCATCGAGACTTAGTCTAAGCTATCCATATACGTCGGCTTATTATGATTTTTTACTTTCTTTTTTTTTTTCAGTACGTTTTTAAAAAAAAAAAAACGGGCATAAATTATGATATTGAAATTCCAAATTAATTGCAAACAAGGGGGGAAAAAAGAAATATACATATAATGTTTAAAAACAGAAACCCTAAGAACCTTGGCTTGAAAATTCTCGACACAGGTTTTTTTGGGATTTTATTGATAAGTCGTATGCTGTCGTTTTGTAGAAAGAAATAACTTATAGTTTTTTTATTAAATGTAACAATAAACTCACTATTTGAACCAGTAATAGCGGAGGGCGGTAACAAGAGTAGCAGCAGCCCATGGGTTCTATCGTGTATATTGCCAGTTCCCAACAAGAGAGTGGATTGTTCTTATATATGCTTACAAAAAAAATTTTTTTTTTTTCATTCCATTGCACTACTAAAGTTAACTCACGTTTTTGTCCAAATAAAGAACTCCATCCTTAATATCAATTTCTGGAAAAACAACTGTCGGGATTAAACGAGGAAACTCTCACCTCGACTTTGGATAGGAAGAAAGAGAAGAGGGGGGAAGGACTACTACTGTCATCTACCATAGACCCCCCGATGTACGGGTCTGGAAAACATGTATAATTGGCTGAAAACAAGTGGACGGAGCGGTAGAAAAAAAAAAAAGCTAGTTGAAATTTTTAAATATTGGAAAGAAGGAAAATTCACAATTTGTTTGAATTCGACAAGACTAAATTCAATTCTTAGAATTTAAGAAACAAAGTAATATATATAAAACAATCAATTAAACAGATAAAGATTTGGCAAGCAGAAAGCCAACATTTTAGTCAAGAATTATAAACGTTGCAGATGCTTGGGTGTTAATGTAATGTGGTAGTCTACCATTTTGCTAGCTGTGGAATTCAAAATTCCGGGGAAAAAAAAAAAAAGAAAAAAAACTTTTTTTTTATCTAAAAATGGATTTTCCATCTTCCTACCCGATAATCGTGATCATCTAATCAGACTACGATTGGAAAACTTCAGCCACTGAAAAAGAAGATCTACAACAGTAAAACATTTAACATAAACTATTCGTTTCTAAAGATTGATATGTTCTAGCCTTAACTTAAAAAAAAAAAACTTAAGAATTTAGATTTTGATAAACTTAGGCTTATATTAATCAATCTAAGGGGGTAAACCTGTGTTATTTATTTTAATGAGTGTACAACATATATTGATTTCAGTCACTAACCTTACAAATATAAACGAAACAAATCCCCTTCTAAAAAAGAAAACCTCCAACTCTCAGAAAGAAGTTAGGTTGGAGGGGTGAATAGAAAATACATGTAAAATTACATTGCACAGCATATGACAAATACTTCTTTGCGGTACTTAAACGTGAAGACCATGAGAGGTCCCCATTGAGATAAACAAAAATTTTATATATTTATTTTACCAGTGATCAAAGTTAGTAAAGCAAAAAGATTATGGACGACACCGGAGTTGAACCGGGGACCTTTCGCATGCTAAGCGAACGTGATAGCCAACTACACCAGACGCCCTAATAATTTAAAAATGTAGATTGTAAAATCATTATAAAGTAATTCATATAAACTCACTTAATTTTTAAACATTTCGGGCTGGATTTTATGGACCAGAAAGATAGCGCAGATGCTGATGTTATATAATTCTATAACCTTTGAATACAAAAAAACAAACGGGCTGAATTAGAAAATTTTTGACCTTATTTACTGCTTGGAGTTATTAAAAATACTATTACAGATTTGCTAAAGACAAATCAAGTTAAATTGCGAAGCTTTGGTCTTTTACCCCCTGTTTCTTGTAAGCTGCCATTAGGAAATATTTTTTGGCAGTTGGAGATGCAATGTTAACGTTAAATTAAAAGTTTATCATGAAAACGAAAAGATAAATTGTTAAAACAAAAAAAATAGGGCAGATTCAGTTTTTTATATTATAATTCTATCCCTTGAATAAAAACAAACAAATATGGCTGGATCGGAAAAAAAATTTGTCAATGAAATAATATATTGTGTTTAAGTAATTTTAAATAATTTTTTTATGGAGTGAGTGAATGGGGGTGATAATTAGCAGAAACCAAGTTATCTAAGCAGTATTGATGTTATTCAGAAATGATCAATGCTATACATGGTATGCCTTCAATTCAATTACTCAGTATACAGAATTTAATCACATATTTTTTATAAGGAGATTCATAAATTTTTGTAAATACTTTTGGATAATGATGAACGAAGCAAACAAAAAACAAAAAGAAACTCCATCATGGTTCTACTGTCGACTCACAAGAATATACATTGGATGAATCAGATATTGAAAAAAAGGAATGATCTTTATCAGAAAGAAAATAAAAGCTTAATACATCCACTCGTTATAATTAAAAAAAATTTGGGTAATTCACATTGTTGTAAATTTGGAAAGGCCTCTAAAAAATTGTTTTTTATTTATATAAATTTACTGCGTTAAAATATTTTTCAAATCATTACGGCGATTATACAATGTTCGTTTAGTCGTAGGAGGAGTGGAGTAAGAAATATCTTTATAAGCATTATTTACCTGATCCTCCTTCTCGTAAGAGAAAAGTTCAACCATTCCCTTTGGTTCAGTGTACGCTGCGAACCGATTTTTTTCCAGAAAGAATTTGACTGAAGAAGTTCCATTATTGTTCGGAAGAATCACATCAGAACTAATGCAATAAACGGGATTCAACAACCTAGATATATTCACCAACATAGGATTCTCCATTTTCAAGCAGCCAGTGCCGTAGGCCAAAAGATCCACCCCATTCTCCGTGAATGGAAAGCTCTCTTTAGAGCCCTTAACGTGATTCAAATCACGAACTTTGGCCTTTTTAACCACAGCCATCTTAACAACACGCCCATTTTTTTTCCTATAAGAGATAAAATCCAAAACACGGCAAATAAACGATAATTTGTTAATATGAGCCGGCTCCAGTCGAGCATAATTACCCGATACAATAATCATTTTTGAGGTTTTAAAATGACATTCATTGTACTGTGTAAATGCTGTTGGATTCTTAGCATTATGCTTAATAAGATTCTCAATCTTTTTTCGGTCTAAATGAAAAATTCCATCACTATCAACCGATTCGAGATTTTGGTCTGTATACGGATGTCTCAACTCAATGGCTCCAAATGAAAGCTCAGGTGCAGCAGCAAAAAAAATAGAGTAGCTGTATTCCCACATTTTTAAATTGTTAAATGCAGTAAGAAATTTGTTACATGCATTAACATCTCCATCTATAATTTTGATTAGGCGCTTAGCGTCCCAAGTCCAATGAACTCTTGGGTTCCCAGTTCTTTCAATTATTTTAACAATATGAAGAAGCGTATGTAAGGGCAAAGTGCAACAGACGCTACTATTGGTGTAGTTGGACGTAGTTAGTTTTTCAAATCGTTTCACCATGTCTTTGATGCATGGCTCCAACTGCTTCAAAACAGTGCGTGGAATTGCTGTCATGTAAGCAACGCGAAAAACGCAAAACATATCGCAGCAAAGCTGAATAAATTGATGTTGAACCGGAGTTAGTTCATTGGCCAAAAGAACAAGGAAAACTGGGAAGATCTCCAAAATAGTTTTGAGTTCAATACTAGTTAAGTTAAAAAGCTTCCCACTAAAAAAAGACTTTAGTTTGAACTTTTGACCCATCATGTTAGAAGCAATACCCAACTCATTGAAGCTGGTAAAAAAATCTTCAAGTATGGCCCGAGCTTCATGGCTGAGCAGAAGATTCTCTGGAAAATTTTTGCAAGGGCGTAACCTATTTCCTGAAGGAACGCCTATGAGAATGTTGAGAAACTCACGCTCGAGATTTTCAAACAACAGATGAAAAGCATCTGGAGGAAAAGAATCTTCAAGAGATATAGTATCTAGTGAAAGTAAAGATGATTTTTCACGTATGCCAGTAATGACCTTGTTGGCCTCAGAAATGAAGTCCAAAGTATTGAGTTTCTGCAAGTCCTGTTGGTGAGTCTGATTGTCTCGAGTTGGAAATTGACCATTAACGTTCTGCAAATATCGCTCCGGATCGCAGGGATCAGGCTTAATAAAAGAAGGTTTACCACCAAGCTTTGAAGTAGGCACATAACAATTTAAACAACTGAAGTTTCCGGAGGGAGCAACAATGCCTGAAGCATCAGACCGCACAGTCATGTCTCCATTAAAAAAAACTAAGTGGCATGTCACAATAATATATTTCCAGTTGCTGCCAACACGCACTATAAAACCATTTTTCATACGATCGAAATCATCAACTATAGTCTGCAAAAAAGTAGAATAATTTGGAGGTTTGTTATTAAAATTTTTTTTGGGGTAAAGCATTACCGGGAAGCAATACTTGGTCAAAGCTCTCATACTAGCAGGAATGTTGTATAGTGTCAAAAAAGTGTTCATGATTTCAAAATTTCCATTCTGAAATACGTCGCCACTGTCGGCAATTAGTCCAAAAAAAAGAGGAACAACATCCATTTCTTTACCATTGAACATAGTTTTATAAGGGCTGGTTTTGATACCTTTGTCTTCGAGCTCGTGAATATATTCCGCATCCCAAACGTCACGAATGTAATTGTCATCCTTTCTGTGGGTGAACCTAAGAATTTCGCAAAATTTTGAATCCAAAAAAAGCTTGCGAATCATAATAATTGGAGAAATATACCAGCCATAATTGTGACGTGACCTTGGAGTAGAGCATTGAAAGCAACACTCATCATCTTTGCGATCTCCAGTAAAAGCACAACAGTAGTTTACGCAGAAGAAAACCTTTTTTGAACCTGATCCAAATAAATTGGGAGCTGTTGCTGAATCGGAATGATCCACCAAATATTTCAGAATATCTTTGTTTAACGATGTATTTATTGTGGAGTCCAAATCTTTCTGTTCTTCTAACATATTTTTAATAAAGTTATCACAAGTTGACTTTCCGCAATTCTGTTGAATAAGAGTATTGAGGCAAGTCGTCACCATATTTGAGGCTTTAGGGTTTGATAATGTTGTCTCTAAAAGTTTTTCAAATACAAAAAGATCACCCACTGTGTTGGGAAAGCAGTCAAGATCTTTCGCAAATAAACTTTCAAAATTCTTATGGTCGTAGAATGTAGCCAACGCTTCAATCATATGTTTCTCCTCTTGTTGGAAACTTTTAGCATTACATGATTCATCTGTAAAATGTTAAAACTTGGAATTTTGAATAAATTGTGTAAATTTTACTTACAATATTGTGGAAGGTAGAGAGTGTCAGTGCCATCTTCAGGCTTTGGGCAAACATCTTCTATAGTGCAAGAATCATCTGAATTTACAAAAATATGCTGGGAAACTGAAGTAAAAGGTATCGGTTGAAAAACTGCTGCCGCTTGTGCTGTATACTTGGACTCCTGAAATTCGAAATCGCTTGTTGGTGGTGGTGAAAAACCAATCCGATGTATATAAGGGTTATTTTTGGAAATTCTTCCAGTGTTTTGAGATTTTAAAGGAGATTGAAAAAGACCGAATCCAGCACTATGAACTGAGCAATCATTTTGGATAGTCGAACAATTTGGATTTGTTTTTGAATGTATCTCTGAAATAGGAGAATCGTCATCGTCTGAATGGTCCATTACAATTGATTTAGAAAGTAAAATTTATACATAAAAATGATAAAGAAAAAAAATAAAACAAATGCTAGGAAAAACAGGATAAAAAAAAAGCTTGAATTATAAAAATGTTTGTAGAGGAAATACAACGCTGATACAATTATAATCGTGTATACAAAAAAAAATATAAGACCAAGTTAAAGGTTTATATGTTGATGATTTTTACTACTTTTACATCATATTGGACTTTAAAATGCCACTTTAATAGCCTACACAATGTGACAAAATCATAATCCAGGCTTAAATGGACAATTCATTTTATTCAAGAAAAATCTATTTTTTTTTAATTATAGTCATTTGGTTTAATTTTTTTATATTTAAAAAAAATGAGATAAGATTAAAAATTTAATGTAATCATGAAAAATAAAGGTTTAATTGATGGGTGTGATTATATTTTCGTACACTTGACAGTTAACTTTTTTTTTTGCAATGCACAAATGCGAAAACGTTTGCACAATTGTGCATCACAAAATCAAACGAAAAGAATGATTTTAAATACATAAAAAGCATCAAAATTTCCTGGTTTCTAATTATTACAGAGGTTAGATTCTAATATTTAGTACAATGACCGAAAAAATAAATTTAGAGAAATATTTATTTTTTTTTGTGTGTTTTCTGATTTTTTAATATTAGGTCTAATTCTAAGATATCAGAATTAACTACCAAATTTGAAAAAAATTTAACAAATCAAAATATGGTCATTATTTTGATTAAAAATATTTCTACCATTAGTGTATGATAAACTTAAGACATTTAAGAGATACCCTGAGCTAAAAGTTTTTGATTTTCTCAAACAGGAGGTCCTTGACATCTAATTAATGTGATTTGTTTATTCAAGTCCACCCCCTGTTATTCAAGGGATAGAATTATAATATGACATCAGCATCTGCGCTATTCTTTTTGTTCTAACAATATACCTTTTCGTTTTTATAATAAACTTTTAATTCAACGTTAACATTTCATCTCCAACTGCCAGAAAATATGTCCTAATGTCAGCTTACAAGAAACAGGGTGTCAGAGACCAAAGCTTCGCAATTTAACTCCATTTGTCTTTACCAACGCTGAAATAGTATTTTTAATAACCCCAAGTAGTGATAAAGCTTAAAAAACTTTTGATCCAGCCGTTTGTTTGTTTGTTTGTTTTTATTCAAGGGTTATAGAACTATATAACATCAGCATCTGCGCTATCCTTTTATTGTCTGACTATGTGACTTGCCGGTTTTCATTTGTACCTTTTTAGTACGGGTGGTTTCTGTTCTGTGCGTCTCCGGTAGCCCGGAAGATGGGCCCTGATGCCAGCTTACGAGGAACAGGGAGAACCAGTCTGTCGGTCCCAAAACCTTCCCAACCCATTTCCACTTATCTTCACGGACGCCCGTGTATTTCTTAATCTCTTCCGTCAGAGATACGGCCCGCAATCACCTGCAGGCTATTTAGACTGTACAGAAGAGTCGGCATTCCTGTAACCAGGGTAGCCTATGGTTTTCAGTCTAGGTGTATACTCCCGTACACATCCTCAGGAAAAGGGGGTATTCTGGGAATCGAACCCAGTATCTTCCGCTTTCGAGCGAACGTGTTATCCTTTACACCATCCAGCCCTTTCCCCCTTAGGATTGTTTGATGTTAACTAAGAGTCTCACGCTCTACCGATTGAGCTAGCAAGGCATTAATTATATTGATCCAGCCCAAAATATCTTAAATTAAGTGAATTTATATAAATTACTTTATAATGATTTCACAATTTACATTTTTAAATTATTAGGGCGTCTGGTGTAGTTGGCTATCACGTTCGCTTAGCATGCGAAAGGTCCCCGGTTCAACTCCGGTGTCGTCCATAATATTTTTGCTTTACTAACTTTGATCACTATAGAATTTTATTTTGTTTTTTTTTTCTTCCATCTAGACTGGTAAATAATTTATTGGATATCTTGTGATTTAATCTAAGATAGATATTCCCAAATTTGACTCTGTAAATCATCATTTGAATATGAGGGGTTCAATGGGGTTCAGCCTTTTTTCTTTTTCTCAATATTCTGTCAATTATTTGGTCGGTTGTCTAATTTAAGTTTCAGGCTCGCGTGGCATTTTTTGTATTTTTTTTTCTATTCGACAAAAAAAACATCATTTTTTATTCTACATATATAAGCCTTCCAAATTTACTTTTTTTCTCTTTCAGAATCATATGGAAATCTATTTTGGTAAATTTGCGGGTTAATATTTTTGCGGGTTATCTTGTGGTCGTCGTAATATTTCGTTGCATCCCTTTTTGAGTTAATTTTTTGGTTTTCCGTTCCTTTAATCTTTTCCTCCTGCTAAACTTTTCAGATTCACACAACGTCAGCATTTAAGCTTACAACACCACCACTTTTTAATGACAACTCTTGAATGGCCAGACGGGAAACCTTTGGTGCAGTTAGAGCGCCCAGCAGTTTTTGTCCCTAAGGCAGTTTCTCTTTATGAGAACCTTTTCGTTTCGGTTAGTCTCACCTTTGTGTTATCCGATCTGTGCATTCATATAAACTAACCTTGCATAACCTCTTTTTTTTTTTTTTTTCAAACTTTTCAACAGGGTCGCATTGAACACAAATCTGAAGGATTTTGGACTGAAGTTTTCCTTCTTCGCTGTAACAAAGGTGCATTTTTAGACATTATTGCTAAAGTTAGCCCAGACAAACTTCTTCAACGAAAGGTGATTACTAGAGACCTTTTTAAGCAATGTATTTTAAGACTTTCTTCACCCATCTCTGTCAAGCATATTACAGAGCTGAACAACACGCTTGTGATTCTATCGTCGTTCTTGCAGGGTGTGTTTTCAAAAAAATTCATGTCACAAAGCTCTGATCTTATATCGGTACTAGCCGGCTACGATGCCATAGACAAACTTTTTTTCCAGCTTTTGGATAATCTCAAGCTTCTCATTAGTGGCAACTTTTTACAAAAACAAGAACAGATACAACAAGAAAAAAACGGCTCGTCGGCAGATTCTATACCGAATCTTATTCTTTCAGCCCAAGTTAATGCTATCCGAACTACACTTGTTGCTGCGGGAGGCGCTTTTAATACATCTCTTGCAACTTATTTCATGAATAGAGAGATGTTTGTTTCTATAAATGCATTCATTGATTCTCCACAATCAGATCTTTATGTTGGAGACGCATTTTCGCTTATTGGAGTACTTGCGGTTTATGGTAAGCTGGAGGCTTCCAACCCTTACCGTCGACGTCTTGCTGACTTTGTGGATCATACAAGCATGCTCAAGACAGTACAAGCGTCTGGTCACGTTTGGCAAATCTGCCTTGATAGCTATCGAAATAATGCTAAATACCCTGCATCGCAACAAGCTTCTACATCTTCAACATCGCCAACAGTCCCGACAAGTACTGCCATGTGGTCTGTGTTTTCGTGGCTAGGAATTGGAAACAGTGGCGCAGCATCTGACAACAGTGACGATAGCATAGCACAAAAAAATCCTTTGGAAATAATGTCGCTGACAATTGCAACATATGAAGCAATTGCTGTTAATAAGGTATACGCAAAGATATTATTAGAGTGTTCAGAAAATGACACAAGTGGATCCAATAAATCTCCACTCTACCTTCAAGCACCACCCTTTGCCACATTTATTTCGCTATGCACATTTCTTTTTCAAAACCAACATAAGTCTCAACGAGCTGCCATTTACTCTCGGCTGTGCTTATTGATTTTTAGAATACTTATTGAATCACCTATTTTCCCTTCATCTGCTTCAGCTTCATCAGCCCCTTCTCTTTTACTAGACGATAACCTGAGGACTACACGAATTATTGTTGCACAACAGCGAACACCATATCTTCCAATTGTTACTTTTGATTCGAAAAATGAGAAGAAGAAACCAGCAAATGATGATCTAGATGAAAATATTAGGGGTCCAAAAGAAGGCCGATTGCTAATGGAAGGAATTTTAGATGCATTACAATGTGCCATTAGATACAATATGAAGAGAAATCTGGATACTGAAATGTACAAACTTGCACTAATCAATGTTTTCCAAGTCATTCATTCTTTGCGACAAGCAAAGTTCCAACTTCAATATCACTGGTCTGAATTATGGAAAACACTAATGTCACTAGTCAGATTTATAAATGCACACCCATACCCTTCAAGCACAGGATCATCACCATCATCATCGTCTGCATCCTTGCCTAACGGCTCTAACAAGGTTAGCCCGGGAGATGCAACAGCTTATTCTGAGATATCCGGATTAGTTGTTCTTATTCTTGCAACATCACTGATTCATGGCGATTCTTTTCTTGGATCACCAGAAGATTTTGACGATCTCTTTTACAAGGTAATTGAGGGAAGTGAAGTTCTAATGAAGCTCAAATCCCTGTTTTTCATGCCCGCTCTGGGATCAACTTCAGGTGGACCCACTGCATCGATTTCCCCATCCATGGCTGTTCTTCAAGCTGCCATCAATCATTACTCTGCTTTACTCCCCAAGAGCAAACTTATGGGTTCCAGCAGTTCTCAACAGTTAAATGCTCAGCAGGTGGCTGCTTTGATCCGCGAGGGATATCAGACACTTTCTTTGCATCAATACGCAACCACTAGTAGCAATGGAAATCGCCGTGCTAATAGAAGCAACGGTGGTAGTGGTGGCTATACTAGCAATGGAGGTAGTGCCAGCCCAGTTATTGTACAGTCCCCTGCCGAAGTGGCTGCCTATTTATTGTATGATCCTTTGCCCAAACTGCGTGAGAGTGACGAACGAATATACTTTAAAAAGATGACGCGACAAATCATCACCGATATTCAAGTACTCCATTCAAATATCTATTGATTATATCGGTGAAGGCTTAGAAATGCCTTCACTTGGTTTAATCGAAGTTTCTAACAAATGAAAATTTTATTTTTTTTATCTTATTATAAAACCTATTACTTATATATTGAAGAATCGTAGAACTAACTATACTTGTTCCTTTACTGTTACTTTCAAAGAGAGAAATTAGAAAAATACCTAAAAAAAATTCATAATAAGTAGTACACACACACACACACACCTCAAAAAAAAAAAACATTTAAATCACGTACGCTTGTCCACCATAGACTGCGACATCTAATTAAAGGACTGTACTGCTTGTGGTTCCATTTGTACCTGGAAGTTGAAGTCTTTCACCGGAAATCGGTACGGAGAATTGAACGGAGGAAGACGAGGATGACCCGGTCGTGGGGTCCGAGGTGGACGACAATGGTGCTTGCTCATTGTCGTTTATTTCTGATTCAGAACTCTTCGGGCGCTTTGAAATAACCTTGAAAAAAAAAAAAGTTTTGTTGGTGGGATTAAAAGAAAGAGAGAAAAAAGAAGAAAAAGAAAAAGAAAACGATTCTTAATGTGAGTGTCATTGAAAAAAGAAAACTTTTCATTGCTTTGATGAGTGGATATTTTCAAAAAAACAAGAAAAATGAAAAATGAAAAATGAAAAATGAAAAATAAAAAATAAAAAGCTAAATTCAGAGAAGACAAAGAGAGAGAAGATACTGTCGCTTTACTGTGAATTGAAATTTGGAGATATTGTTTCCTTTTTTCATGGACAAATTCGTGAAATTGTGGCAAATTTTGAGTATCATTTTATTCATTACTGGGATTATGTAGAGAGGGTTCATTCAGGAGCTTTAATAATAGTTAATTTATCCGAACCATCTGTATTTTGTCGTGAAAATAATAACAAAAGCTAATGTAAAGTCATGCAGATGAACAAAATAATTGGTAGTCGATTAGTTATCATAGTTGTGGTCGTTGCAGTGGAATCATAAAAACAAAAACAAAAAAAAGGACAAATAAATGATGCGAGTTGGTGTGTGTCCCTTCTTCTTTCTCTTTTCTCTTCTCTTATTTCTCTTCAACAAATTATCCTAAAGGATAAAATGAACATGGAGGGGTAAAATAAAATGTTGGAGGGAATAGAAGGGATGAGGGCCGGCTCTAAAATATACAGGTGGAAAAAAAAAAAAAAAGAAAAAAAAAAACGAGCCCTGATTGTCTTTAAAAAAAAATAAATAAAAAAAAAAGAAATGCTTTCACGCATCAACGGCAGGAACAGATTCGCGGCATACCTGACCATTAAGATCCCTTTTTCTCTTGAGATTTTTTTTATTCTTATTCTTGGCTGATCTTTCTGGACGCTGTTCGCCCTCTTCAAAAACGTCGTTTGGGAGATCGTAGCTATCGAATGCAATGTTAGTATTTCGGGAGGGGAAAAAACAAAAACATTAACCAAGGCTTTTTACTTGAAGCAAAAATGAACCTACTTTCGAACGTTTTTTATGTAAATGTTGTAGGTATTTTCATTGTAATGGGTCCAAGATTTACAAGCTTCAAAGAATTCTTGACAAGGCCATTTGATATCGAGTTGTTTTGATGATCCTAAAAACAAAAAAGAAGGGTACAACATGAGTTGTCCCAAAAAAGGTTAATAATTTAAATAAACAAAAAAAATTTTTTTAACCAACCTTCTAATACAATCTTGAGACCAATATATAGCACAGTAGTATGCACAATAGTTTTTCCAGGCTCAGGCGTCATGTTAATTTTTTCCTTTGGAAGAGGTTCCAAGCCAGGTATTACTTGGCCATCAGCAACTTTTGTTGCTTCATCCTCAGAAACCAGAAATGTCTTATCAAAAGACTTGACAAAGGGATGACTGATTTCGATAGTGCCCAAAAGTTCCAGCTTTTGCACAAGTAAACGCAGTTTGCTCTCGACGAGACCCGACCACTTGAGATGGTCTTCAGCAGTGCCATTTGTAGCAGCAATAATAGATAGGTAATACTTGTATCTGTGAAAAAAGTCATGCTTAGTAAACAGATCAGCCCAAGACTTTCTTCCAACCATAATATCGTCCATAATTTGGCCACCACGTACAAGTTCAGCCATTATGACTTTCTGGGTGGAACTAGTAATGTTATGTGTGGCACACATAGATGGGTAAGCAGGTGTGATGATTGGCATACGATGGGAACGATCCATGGCATAAAGCTTAGGGTTCCAGACACGAACCTGAAGAGGGCCGTCTTCTATAGGTTTAAGAAGGACCGGCTGTGGCCAAGTCCATCGAGTTAAAATGTGGAAAAACTTTCCAACAATGGTAGCCGAAACAGCATAAGGATAGAGCTGACATATCCGGGCAACAAGCATAGCCCAAGCCACACCACCTGGGAAGCCCATAATGTTTCCGTAAATAGCTCTTCTTTGAGCCCATAGTTTGATGGCACGGAGAGCATGTTTGAAGACAATTTGCTGGGGTACGAGGCGAAGAATTTCATCTGTAACACGAGTACCGTTAAGGGATCTGAGGTCCTTTTCGTCAATGTTTTTAAGCAAGTTTTTATCCTCAAGGGTAAGATCTGCAGGGACACTTGGGACATCGAGTCTTGCGCAAATAAGATCGATGGAGATTCCAGACATTTTGATTTTAATAATTGGGACGAATGCATCAGGAACAGATGCAATTTCGTCAAGTTCGGGTCGTTTGCGCAAAAGTTTTTCAAAAACGGTAAAAAAGTCTTCTCTAGACACGTGCTTGGGAACAACCACAAGGGTATCAATATCAGAGCCAGGGCCGTAAACACCCAGTCTGTAGGAGCCAAAAGTGAAGATTTTCCCACCAGAGGCTTTAGCCATTCCCTCAGTCATGTGCTTTTGCAGACTGACTTGTCGAACAAACTCGACGGTGAGTTCTTGTAGCAGCTTAAGCACTTCAACACGTTTTTCAGTTTCGGCTTTAGACTCAAAAGATCCTTGTCGTTTAAGTTCTTCAATCAGTAGATCATTGAGCGCGTTTTCTGCGGCAGTAGGACCAGCTTCTGAAATAGGAGGGGTGACGCCCCATTGAGCTTGCTTTGAATCAGAAGACATGCTAATGAATAGTGATAAGGTTGATGGTATTAAGTGATCGATCTGGGAACTGCAGGTAAAGCAAAACTCAGCTTGAAAAAAGAAGGAGAAGGAGGGTTTTTTTTATATATTATTTAAAAAAATATTTCTAATTTTTTTATAAATTTTTAGTATAAAAGTTTTTAGATTTTTTTTTTTTAGGATCGATAAAGATTTTGTATGAATAAAAAATTTTTTTTTTTTCAGAATGGTTGGTAGTAGTTATGACTTGTCACAAAGAAAAAAAGAAAAAAATTTAAGACTATTTAAGCAAATTGATAGATTCCAAAAATATTCAAATATGTTAAAGAATCAGTAAAACGAAAAAAAAGCAGTATAATTGAGGGGGGTATTCTAACGACAAGTTGGTGATGAAGAATTGATGGATGAGGTTGTTGATGGTACAAACAAAAAAAAAATTCTATTATCTAGTCAACAATCCAGAGTTTGTAACTAGTAGTTCAACAGTCAACAACGCAATGATTTGAAATCCAACTGTTCTTTTGTGGCAAACAAAAAAAAAAAAATTATATATCTTTGTCCCTTTTTCAAACGAAGGTCGATAGAGGAGAACACAAGATATTGAAGATGGAACTAAAAAAAAAGAAGGTTGCGTTAAAAGAGCAAGAAATATTGATGAGCAGTGTTGAGAAGATTAAAAAGCCAAAAAAAAAAAAAAAAAAAAAAAAAAAGGAGGGAGTAAAAAAAAAAAAAAGTTACTGGCAAAAAAGGTGTGTCTGTGTGTATGTGTGTGGGTTTTTTAGGCGATGAGATTGTAGTAACGTAAATGATTATATATGGCTGATATAGTTGTAATAACTTAACTTCCACAGTTGTAACAAAACTTAGAACTTAATAAGACTTAGTGTTGAAGGTAGTGGTGGTGGTGGTGATGAGAATTTTAATGATTCGAAAAAAGAAAATTTTCATTTCCAATTTGTTGCAACAATACCAAGTTGTAACTTTTCAAATTTCATTTTCAGAGACACCGAATTTACGCCTTGTGAAGAAACGCTAATTAATTGGAACAGAGTTCATATTTGCTATCCATATTTTGAATACAGGTGTTTAAATAAGATATGAGAATTGAATGATTGCTATATTATAGATGCTGCGATTGAAATTGATTTACAAAGATACCTATGAAAGTTTTGCAGAAGAATAAGAAGAAATTAAACGAAGATATTTTAAAGAAGTTGGGGATTAAATGAACAAACATAGTTGACCACTTTCAAACCCAGAATTTTTTTAATTGAAGTTTTTAAATATTGGACTCTTTGAATATTGAAATAAATCTGTAAAGAAGAAAAAAAAAAACTGAATGTTCTAAAGTGCGCTTAAATTTATGGACTTCTGGTTTATTATTATTATTTTTTGTTTTTGATACCTGGCCAGCTGACTGTTACTTCTTGTGCCACAAGATAAAGAGATAGGCTTTACAATTGAAAGGGATATCTGGCTGATATACCAATAAATCACCATATATTAATTATAAATTTTTTTATTTTTTTTTTGTTTTGATAAAACAAAATATGAGGAGATTATTGTCAATAAGGAATGGAAAAACAAAACAGAGATATACATTTAACCTGGGATTGGCGCTTTATTGGTTATAATTATTATTATGATTGGAACGAAGCAACTCTTTAAACAATTACATAATGGCGGCAAAATCGATTTTGAACAAATGACTTAATTGATAATTTTGCGTATTGTAAAATGAGAAAGATAATGGTTATTTTTTTTTTCTATATATTCATTTGTTTATTGTTATTATTTGCTAATAGTTGAATCTTATTGCGAGTTTTTTTTTTTTTTTTCAAAAAAATAAAAATAAAAAAGTATTCAAGTTCTTTTATTTTCGTTAATTACGTATTTAATACAAAACCAATCATCTTTCCATGTTTCTTAGAAACATTTTTAGATTTATGATCTATTTTATGAAGCAATTAGAGCAATTAATCCCCGCAAATGTCATTTTGGGCTCGGTAAATACCAATATCAAACTAATTACAAACTATTACCAAATTGTCTAGATTCATATATTTGTAAATATAGATTGAAATATTCTAAAGGTACATTGAAATATCAAAGCAAAATAGAAAGAAAAAAAAAAAAAATAGAAGAGAATTGAGAGCAAAAATATCTAATAGAATAATATTGGGGTTTACCCTGGAAACTAGCTCTGACAAGGGGCGAGAGAAAAAGAATGAGGAGGCCTCACGTGAAGACTTCATTCAAATCTGCGGGGAAAGAACAAGATAGAATATACTGGGGCAAGGTACATATACTAAAAAAAATAATTTTTGATTGTTTAGAAAAAAAAAGAATAGTTCAAATGAAGATTTTATATTTCGGTGCGATGGGAGTTTCTTTTGTTCTAGTGTGTTGATGAGAGAAAGATCGTGTCAAAAAAAATTTTGTTTGTTTATTTTGGTTTTGTTGCTGATGCGAAAATTAAAAGTCATTTGAATGGGTGAACTAAATTCAAATATTTCCCAATTTAGAATCTCTATGCGCATAACATCGCTATCGCTCAAAAAAAAAAAAAAAAAAAAAAAAAATTAGAAAAATAAAGAAAAAAAAAACTTCATTTCATTCTACTCTCAAAGAAAAAAAAAAAAAATTATTCTATTCATGTGACTATTCGAAAATAGAAGTTTTTTTTTATTTTTAAAACCTATTTTTTTTTCTGGTTATAATTATATTCTTTACTTTCAAAGTCCAAGTAAAGGGCGGTTAAATGAATAGGTCGAGACTCAAACTCAATTTCGTATAAAGTTTTTAAAAAGATTTTAATGCAAAAAGAAAAAAAATAAAAAAAAAATAGTGAATTTATTTCGTCATCATTCATTAAAGTGTTTATAAACTAAAAAAAAAATCTATACAAAGAAAAGCTCGTAACATAATGAGGGAAAAAAAAAAATATGCAAAAGGATAGTTCAAAGTGCTCGAGAGAAAAGTGTCAAAACACCATTCTGCTCTTCCACTGCTTTGTGAGGTTTTCTAGAAAACCTTTATGCGTGTAAAGGGGGAAAAAAAAGGCTTGACCGGTTGGCTACACCTTTGAGGATGCCAATGAAAAGGAAGAAAGAGAGATAGAAAAAAAAACCTCAATTCTTTGAATAATATGTGGTCTTTCTGGAAGAGGAAGGTCCTCTAGCATATGGCTCTTCGTCTTCGTCACTAAGGGAACGAGATTCAATGACCATAATGCGCTCTTCAGCATTATAATCAATGTTTTGCAGAGTTTCGTATTCATTATCTCTGTAAATGTAAAACTGAATAAAGATGATGATATCGGCAACAGTGGTAGACACGGCACCAAAGATGAATGGAAACTCAGTAATGAAAAATTCGCGAGCCTCAACAGGATCAACAATAGATTTCCAAGTGCAGCCAATGGTGAAGCAATAAGAGACGTTTCCAAAAAGAGTAGCAATGAAAAGAGCAGGGCTAACACCTTCGCAGCTCTTGCGGTCAAAGTTACGCTTAATCTGAGGGAGTCTGGAAACAGTGTAAAGAGCGTTGGAAGTCCAGCTGGCAATGTTACCAACAATGAGTTGGACAGTGGCGAGAATGAGAAGAATTTGAGAAGGAGAGGCAGAAGCTGCGGTCGAAGCAATAACGCTGGGAAGAGGAGCACCGGAAGTTGTGGAAGAGCCGTAAGCAAGGCCAAGAACGACGCCAGGTGTGAAGGTAGAGTAAGATCGAGTGATGGTTGCAGTGTCATTTTTGCTAATGCTGCTTTGACGGGGCTTGTTGGTGTTTGAACTGGAAGGTATCAGGATTTGTCGCTCTTCCATGACTTGTGAATCTTCTTCAAGTTGTTGAACTGCCAGCCATGGTCTGTTGGAGTAGTACTTGTACTGGAAGTAGAGAAAGCTATCTGAGAATAAAAAGTAGAATCCCAAAACGACTTGGAATGGCATTTGACCTGTACACAGGCATCCCAGGACGTTTAAGAAAGCGCCGGCAATCCAACACAGCACAAAGCCTTCGCTAAAGCCGTTGACATCTTTTGTTTTGTAGAGCTGGTAACTTTGGTATGTTCCTGCTGTGACCCATACTAATATAGAGATGTATTGAGAGGCCCATGAAAATGCCTCAAGGTTTCCGTAAACGCATTCATGAGAAACAACATGGATCCACTTGATGAGAGGAATACCGTTTTCAGAAAGGGGGCATGAAGAATATAAAGTGGACATTTTATAATGAGTTATTATTTGGGAGTGTATATAAATAAAATAAAAAAAAAGGAAAGGAGGTTTAAGTGTAAAATAAAGTTAAATAGGATAGAAGATATGAGATGAGATGATAGATTAATTTAAAAAAAAAAAAAAAAAGATTTGAGGGGAGGGTGGAAGCTTGAGTATTTATAGTCATTTTTTGGGGGGAGATTGTTATGATAGGGATATATTAATTATTTTTGTATGATGATGATGATGATGATGATGATGATGTGTTCTACAATATTAGTTGGCCAGTAGCTAAGATATCTATCTCTCTTATCAACATGAGTTTGTAACAATGACTGAACACATGCACCGCGCCTCAGTGCATTTACCTAAAATGGTCAATAACAATGGAGAGGAGCATTTTTTTTTTTTTTTTTTTTTTTTGATAAGCACACAGGAAACCTTAGCGACGGCTTCAAAACCCGCTCCTCATTCTCGTTATTGTTGTATTTGTGTATATATATAAATTAATTAATTATAATAATTAATTATAATAATTAATTTTCTTTTTTTATTTTTTAAAAAAAAAATATATATCATAGCAACAACAACAACAACAACAACAAAAAGGAATAAAAATGAAAATGATACCTTCCGGTTTGTTTATATTTTTTGATTAACAAGCCTAGTTATTAAAAATTCCTTCTTTTTTCTTTTTTTCTATCTCTCTCTTTTCCACATTTTTTTTTTTTAAAATTTGATATCTTTTGAATCTTCATAAACTAGGAGAAACCAATTTCTTTCTTCTCTAATTTTTTTTTTTTTTTTTTTTTTGTCTTGCCACTTTTTTTTTTTTCACCTGGAACTTTTTTCTAATATTTTCCAAATTTCATCTTATCACTATAAAAAGTTTCCTTTCTAATGACACGCTTTGCAGGCTCAATTTTTTGCTGGCTGCACAATTCAAAGTCGCCAATGGGATGTTTTGTCTGACCACTGCGGGTAATATCAAAAAATAATAATTATTATCATTTTATCAAGATATTATTATTATTATCAATGCATCATCTAAACAAATCATATTAAGAGTTTGGCCCTGAACAGGAAACTCAAGGCAGCTCATAGAGTGCATTATAATAATTACCTACTCTATTCAAATTTCCAACAAAAATATATATTTAAGCATATGTTTGTATAATGTTCATTCATATGATGAATATATACTACGGATAAAGTATGCAAAATTGACAGCCGTTTTTGTGAGGACTTGAAAGAACACTGCATCCCATGTGTCAATAACATGCTGAAAGGGTGGGTCCTATATAGAAAAAAAAAAAAAAAGATCTTTTTTCTATATAAACCTTTCCCTGCCAATATACAATTCTAGAAGCATGGCGCGTGCCTTTATCATCGTAGTGGTTAGTAGTAGTAGTCAAGGTTAGTAGCGGCTATTTCCCTCAAACTGGCGCTCGCTTGTGCTTCACCTATGGTGAATAAATGGAGAGAGAAAGAGAGAAAAAAAAAAGATAAAGAGGGGGGGGATTAACTATCTTTATGATTAGCTAATGATTATGTAAATAGAATTGTTCTTTATTTTTTATTTTTGTTTTTTGTTTTTTGTTTTTTGTTTTTCTTCTTCTTTCTCCTCTCCTCTCCTCTCCGATTTCGCTGGCGCTGTGGCTGCCCTTTACACTTTGCGGGTTTTCCCTCACTCGAAATTTTTTTTTTTTTCTCTCCCTCTTGCCTTTAGAGTGCGAGAAATAAAAAAAAAAATTGAAAATAAAATTAAGCATGTATAAAAGCAACTCCTTTTTCAAGAGCAAAATATATTCAACAAAAAAATATCCGTGTAAACTACTATTTCATCTTAATATTCAAAGTGAATCATAGAATCAAATTAGAACTTTAACATTGAAAGCAAGATGAGGAATACACGTAGATATGAATGAAAACAGAAATTCTTGTTGTTAATATCTTAGGGGTTTTTTTTTTCTTTTTTTTTTTTTCTTTTTTGCCGCCATTGATATCATTGTTCTAAAGTACCTCCTCTTTTCTCCACTGCTAAAGAAGAATCATGATTCTTTCTTCTTTCGTAACCGTTTAATTAACTGAATTAGAAGTTGTCAAATCTATCTCTAATATCACTGCGAAATCGCTTGCACAGAGAGTTAAAGGAAAAAAAAAAAAAAACCATTCCTTTTTATTCTATCATTGCTCACGTTACCTGTCGCCAATCAAATTGGCATTTGATATCAACTTGATTTATGATCTTTTTTTTAAAGTCTTATGATTTTCGATTAATTTCCAATACTGATAATAAACCAAACCAATATCTCTTCTATATTTTGGCTGAAAGTCAATTTTTTTTTTTTTTTTTTTTTTTTTGAAATTTAAAATTGAAACTATTGTTTCGGTTTAGTTTTTTTTCTTACTTTATTGCTGCCATTTTGAAATAAAGACTGTGTCCAATGAACATTATATTAACAGACCAAGTTTGATATACTTCTCATCTGATATCGGCTATTTACTGGCTCCAAGTGCCTGTTTCAAATAAGTTCTATGGCTATTCACGGACCTCACCGGAATAGTATAATTGTTGTATTTTTTTTTATACAGTAAGAAAAATATGCTAGTAACGTAAGTAGTACCTATTAACTGGTTGTAAATCAGAAAAAAAAAATGGAAAAAAAAAAAAAAGAAAGGACTATTCCATGGTTTCCAGAATAACTAGATTTAGAAATCAGAGAATGGTCTTTCTAAAATTAATTCTTGGAAAAATGGCGCATCTATACTAAACTTGATGTTCCACATAGTAGCTAAGAAAAATAAGAAAAAACAGAAGAAGAAAAAACCCCCACTCAATATTGATTTTAACCGGGAAATAAATACATGTTTGTAGAAAGATATCTGCTATCAAGATAACTCCCAGAAGAATGAAAAAAATCAAAGTAGACCCATTGATATAGTTAAGTTTTAGTTCTAGATATAAAAGCTATCCTCGGTATTCAAAGTCAAAATACGAGACTTTGAGATGTAACCATAACTAGCATTATTATTATTATTATTATTATTATTATTATTATTATTTTCTATTTAGGTTAATAATTTTCATCTTCTATTCTTCTAAAGGGTGGTTTTAGCGATGATTTTATTATTTATTTTGTTCGCGGATGACTAACGTTAGAGTGAACAAAATGTGAAAATATCAAGCAGGAGGAATAATGGTTGGGAAAATTTTTGTCAACAGAATTCTGGGACCGACCTTCCCTTAGCTGTTTTTTTTTTTATCATGATCATAATGATAAAAGAATGGAAAAAAAAAAGCCACTAAAAAAAAAAAAAAAACATTTCTCCTCGATTTTTAAAAGGCGCCATGGATGCTACACCTGTCAGTAGAAAGATAACATAGAAAAGGAACTCTCTTTATTTTCTATGGGGGGTTTTTTAGTAGAAAAGCTAGAGATGCCGCGGTCAATTCCGAAAAGTTCCAAATTAACGGCAAAATCCATAATTTCTATTTCCCCAGCTTTGCAGTGATAGAGAGGTAAATAAAACTTGTTACAATGAATGTATTTTTTTTATTACACTTGTCACAAAATAATTCTGGCTTTTTGAATCAAATCACTGGTGCATTGGTATGATCATGGCATCTTATGGGTTTGGTTATTAATTTTTTTTAAGTCAATCCATCCTGATACTCAAGTAGTTGTTAAGCTTCTATGTTTAAGTGGAATAGGCTCTATTTTGATAGTTTTTTTTTAAAAAAAAAGATTGTCATGGATATTTAAATTAAATTAAATTAAATTAAAAAAAAAAACGTTGAGAATGGTACTTGAAGAATGAACACATTTCAGTCATGTCCTTAAACGTTGAAAAGCGGTTCCTTGCAGAAGTTAAATCTTGATCCATGGAGATAAAAAGTTTTTTTATTTTTTTGATATTGCGCTCTGGCTTTTTTTTTTTTATTCTTCACTTTCTTATTTTTGAAAATCCGTTATTCAATTTTAAAACGCAAATATCAATATTTTTTTTGTTTTCAATTTTTCAAATTAAACTGGTTTCTTAATTTTTTTTTTTAAGATAACAACATTGTTAAAACAATAAAATTACAATTGAATTTAGCGATAAGTAATTTTTAAACCCTAACCCACTTTTATTTTTATTTATTTATTTATTTATTTATTTTTTTTTTTTTCTATCAATATAATGATTTATGATACATTTTTCGCTTGCATAAAAAAAATGCTAAGAAATTTCAATACGCTTTTAAACGATCTTTAATGGAGCATTATTCATTGTCTTTTAACAATCAAAAAAAACGCAATGATTATTGGACAGTTGAGTGATTGTGACAATTCCCGGTTTTATTTATTTATTTAATAATATATATATAGAGGTTTTTTTTTTCATTGTAAAAGAACTTTGAAAAAAAAAAAAAAAAAAAAAAAAAGACTCAGGCGAATACACGTAGCTATTAGTTTGCCCTAGTTGTTACAATATATTGCAGTGCTGTGTTGTAATTACAATATTTGAAAATTGGAGAGTTATCGCACAGGGTAGCAAAGCAGCCAGCCATCCAGCAATTTTGCCAGCCAGCCAGCAGCAAATCTGCCAGCCAACCTGTTCTTTAAGGGGAAAAAAGTGCTCCTCCACTTCGGATTTTCCCCTTTTTCTCTCTCTCTCTCTTTTTTTTTTCTTCACCACCACCACCACCACCACCAACAACAACAACAACACTTTCACCGCCACCGACATTAGACTGAGCTCACGTCTACTCTCTCTCTTCGTCATCGTTTTGTCGTCAGATTCCCTTTGTTTATTTTTATTTTTTAATTTTTTTTTAAACAAAACTGTTTGCAATCTCTGTTAATTTTATAAACAAAACCAAAGGGAACTCCATTCGATATTTCCGGCTTTAAAGGTGCTTGCCGATATTGCAATCTAAACCATAATATATATTGAAACAAAACTGCATATACAATTTTTTTTCCTAATTAACTATGGATCAACATTTGATTAATACTGTTAATCGTCTTCAGGTAGGATTTCTTATTCATTTGACGCGCTTGAAGTATTTCAAAACTTTACGTTGAAATTTTTTTTAATTTTTTTTTTTTTCTAACGTTATATACTAGGACGCGTTAGCCACCTTGGGTCCTAATGCTAACCCAATCGATCTCCCCCAAATTACTGTTGTTGGTTCTCAATCTAGTGGAAAGAGTTCAGTTCTTGAGAACATTGTGGGCCGTGACTTTTTGCCTCGAGGAACTGGCATTGTTACTCGACGCCCATTGGTTCTACAACTGATTAACCGCAGACCCACCACCACCATCACTGCTGCAAAACCAAATGGCACTTCCAACAGTAGTAGCAATGGCTCATTAATAGATACCGATGATGCAAAACCCAAGGAAATCTTAGCACCTGTAGGTGAGCAAGTGAATGAAACCAATCCTGATGAATGGGGTGAGTTTTTGCACAAGCCCGGACAAAAGTTTTTCGACTTTAATGAAATTAGAAAAGAGATTGTTCGTGAGACAGATCTCAAGACCGGAAAGAATGCCGGCATTTCATCAGTCCCAATTAATCTTCGCATTTACTCTCCTCATGTTCTCACTTTGACTTTGGTTGATTTGCCAGGTCTTACCAAGGTGCCTGTGGGAGACCAACCCAAGGACATTGAGATTCAAATCAAGGAGATGATTTTGAAGTTTATTACCAAACCCAATGCTATTATCCTTTCTGTCACTGCCGCTAATACCGATTTGGCCAACTCTGATGGTCTTAAACTGGCTCGTGAGGTTGATCCTGAAGGTTCGCGCACCATTGGTGTACTTACCAAGATTGATTTGATGGACCAGGGCACAGACGTTATTGATATTCTTGCAGGTCGTGTTATTCCTCTTAGATATGGTTACGTCCCTGTAATTAATCGCAGTCAAAAGGATATTACATCTCACAAGTCGATTCGTTCAGCTCTTCAGTTTGAAAAGGAGTTTTTCGAAAATCATCCTGCATACCGCGCCAAGGCTCAGTATTGTGGCACTCCCTACTTGTCGATGCGCCTCAATAGCATTTTGCTGAACCACATTCGCACGACACTTCCTGACATTAAGTCACGAATTGACAATACCCTTAAGAAGTACGAGGCTGAGCTGGCGACGCTGGGTCCTCCCGAGCTGGGCTCTCCATCCAACATTGTGTTGTCTACCATTACTGAGTTTTGCAACGAATATAGATCGATTTTGGATGGTCAAGGGAATGACGTTTCATCGCTGGAACTGAGTGGTGGTGCACGTATCAGTTTTGTATTTCATGAGATTTTTTCTAATGGTATCAAGGCTCTTGATCCGTTTGACCAAATTAAGGATGTGGATATTCGAACGATTTTATACAATTCTGCAGGTTCGTCACCGAATTTGTTTGTGGGGACTGCTGCGTTTGAAGTTCTTGTGAAGAAGCAAATTAAGCGGTTTGAAGAGCCTGCACTTAAGTGTGTGACTCTTGTTTACGATGAGCTTGTGCGAATTCTGAGTCAGATTCTGGCTAAGCAGCAGTTTAACCGATACCCGACTTTGAGGGAAAATATTAACAATGTGTTTATTGGGTTTTTGCGCAAGTCGCTTATTCCTACTAATAAGCTTGTGACTGATTTAGTATCTATGGAGGAGGCTTACATTAATACGGCACACCCAGACTTGATCAAGGGTAGCAGTGCTATGGCGATTGTGACTGAGAAGATGCAACTATCGAAGCCTGTTCAGCTGGATCCCAAGACTGGCAAGCCTCTTCCACATCAACATGTAAGTGTACCATCGACCAATAATGACGATGAGGGAGGATTTTTCAGCAATTTTTTTGCATCCAAGAATAAGAAGCGTCTTGCAGCAATGGAGCCTCCACCAACGACTCTGCGGGCGTCTGGTCAGATGACTGAACGTGAGACGATGGAGACAGAGGTAATTAAGATGTTGATTCACTCTTATTTTGCTATTGTACAGCGAACAATCACAGACATGGTTCCCAAGTCGATTATGCTGAAGCTAATTATATATTCGAAGCAGGAGATGCAGCGAGAGTTGCTGGAGAACTTGTATAGAACAGATTCACTTGCTGATTTGGTGAAGGAGAATGAGAACACTGTGCAACGTCGCAAGGAGGTTAAGAAGATGGTTGATGCACTTCGTCATGCAGCTGAAATTGTTTCGAGTGTTTAATGGCGGGGAGTTTTTTTTTATTATTATTATTATTATTATTATTATTATTTAGTATAGTTGTTAATAATTTAAACCCAGTTATTGTTAATATTAGGGTAAGTCTGAGATGGTTGCTGGTTGCTGGTAGCTTTTTTTATTTTATTATTTTTTTAACGGTTACTGTAAGTTAGATAAGTTAATAGATGGGAAAGGGTTAGGGTTTATTTATTTATTTATTTATTTATTTATTTATTTATTTATTTATTTATTTGTTAGTATGTGGAAGAAGCAAGTTTAAGCAGCAACGGCTTTTGAGCATGTGAACATTAATTATCCTTTTAGATGCAAAAGATCGGAACTTGAGAAAAGCAGCTAAATACTATATATAGTATATAATAGTATATTTTAAAAACAGAGGAGTTTGTTCTGTGAAAAATTTGATGAACTTTGGAATGACCTCGAAGAGTAGAAGTTGATATGATAGTATATATCAAGATATATATATATATATATATATATATAGTACTAAACAATGTTTATTTTAAGCGTAAAAATAAACCCTTCCTACCCCCCCCTCTCTCCAAAGAACAACCAACCAACCAACTTATTAACTTGGCCTATCAGTTGAAAAAAAAAAAGACGACGTTGACACTTTTTTTTTTGTTTGTTTATTTGTTTGTATATATGAGACGAGGAAAGGCTCAAAAAAAAAATAAAATGCATGCGTAAGATGGTCGAGTTTGAGAATAATAAAAAAAAAAAAATTGTAGCTGAGAAAGAAGGAAAATTTTTTAATTTTTTTTTTAATTTTTTTTAATTTTTTCATTATTTTTAATTTAGAATATATATATATATATATATATATTGTCTTTTGAAATTTCATAGTTTTTTTTTTTTTTTTTTTTTTTTTGATATATATATATATATTTTTTTTTTTTTTTTTTTAGATTTATTTATTTTATCTTGATAGAAGGGTTTGACATCTTTATTCTACTAATGTATTTTTTTATTTTATTTTATTATGTGTGTGTAGTATTTTTGTTGTAAATCCTACTGTATATTATCTAATAAATAATAAATTTACAACCACTAACCACCACCACCACCACCCCTCTTTAATTTATTTTTATTTAATTTATTTTAATTTATTTTTCTCTCTTTTTTATTTTTTTTTTTTATTTTTCTCCATATAAAATTTTTTATTTTTTTATTTTTATTTTTTTTTTAAAATTCATTACACATAGCCTCAGTTTCTTTCAAAAAAACTTCTTCATTTATTATTATTATTATTATTATTCTTTCTTTTATATATTTTTTTTTAATTTTTCAATTTTTTAATTTTTTATTTTTATTTTAAAAAAAAAGGACAAAAAAAAAAATTCAAAAATCATATATAGAGAAACCCTTCATTTTCTATTTTTTTTTTAACCCATTTCCATCAAAATGGCCTCTTCTCAGGCCTACCAGTCAGCTCTAGATATCAACCATGATATTTCCAGTGATGATACTCAAAACTCATCATCACTATCCAGTAGGCCAAATATACAACAAACACAACAAACACAACAAACACAACAAGACCAACAAGACCAACAAGACCAGCTAGACCAGCAAGACCAGCAAGACCAGCAAGACTCAGAATCTTCACAATATGACCATGAAAACCCTTACTATCATCACACGACCCACCCTCACCATCATCCTCATCACCATCACAGAAGACATAGACGATTACGGTTTAGACCAACTGCACTCCTTCGCTCTTTATTTCATCGACCCGCTTTCCTCATTGCTATTGTTGTCGTATCTCTCACTTTACTTTCAATCATGTACTCTATCCGCAACTATATTGTCGAACCTTCACAAGCAGTCCCAGAATTCATTCCACAAGCTGCTGTAGTCACTGTCCCAGGAACAAACATCACACTTGCTGCAAGACCAGCGGCTTTTGGGCCTTTGTTCCCCGTTCGCCGTGATGCTGATGATGAAAAGGAGCAACTGGCTATTGCCGAAGAGCCGACCGAGAAACAGCAAAATTATAAGAGAAATCCCTCTAAACGACGACGTGGATGGAGTAAAAACTCTGTACTTGCAGATCTTTTCGGAATCACTTCTGATGATATCGCAACACCAGATTCTATAGAATCTGCTTCCCAACCTTCAGATAACCCTCCCATGGCCCAAATCCCAATAATAGGTGATGGTAGCAGTAGTAGTAGTAGCAGTAGAAGTAGTAGCGATACAAGTGACCTCCAACGGCCTTCTGCGGGGCACAGGCTATCATCCCCTCCTGCTCCTCCACCACACCATCGTTTGCCCAAACATGGAACTCACCCCAAAACAAACCACTATGTTTCTCCATTTGACGACCCGGACTTGGAAAATAGTGATGACTATGATGGAGAATCTCCTATTGTTGGCGGCGCTGCTGGCAGTGCTGACGTCGACAACGACGACGATGACGACAACGACGACGACGAAAGCAACGTCATTAATTATTTCTTATACATGAATGAGCAATACAACCGAACTGGTGTACAGGCTGCCGAGCGTGGACTTACAGGTCGCTTAGCAGTTGTTGCTGGTAGTGGATGTAGCCCTGTTGTGGGTTATCAGGATCTGTCTGGGCAGATTGCACTGGTCATGCGTGGTGACTGCTCCTTTTACCAAAAAGTACTTGTACTTCAAAGCTGGGGTGCGGCAGCAGTCATTGTTGGTGACAATGTGTATCGGCGTGGGCTCATCACCATGTATTCGACTTCGGATCCAGACTTGGCTGAAATCCCTGCTGTGTTTGTGTCGCGATCGTCGTACGATGTGTTGCTTGATGTTGAAACTGACATGGGGCCTAGAACAATGGTTGAAATAACTACGGTAGATGCATCCGGACCAATCATTGGTCCCGTGCTTTTTTTACTTGTGTCGCCGCTATGTTCACTTACAATTATTTATGGCCTTTTACTATTTCATCGGCGATATAAGCGAGTCAAGGAGCGCGCTCCCAAGTGGGTTGTGGATAATTTACCACGTCGTACTTGGATTAATCCATATGGTTCCGACAATGGTGCTGCTAGTAGCAGTAATAATACCAATCCAACTACTTCTTTGGCTCATGCAAATGAAGATGAAGATGCAGATGAAGGCTCTCGCCTGATAGACCAAACCCCAATACCCCAAGTTGCCAGTAGTACCGAATCTACATCAACTACAATAATAGACACTGGAGACAGCACATCTAATAATAATAATAATAATACCAATAATGATAATGATAATACCAACAACAACAACAACAACAACAACAACAACAACAACAACAACAACAACAACAACAACAACAACAACAACAACAACACCAACAACAACATACAAACATCATCAACATCAACAGCAATTACAAGCAATTCACAATCTTTAGCTCCTGAGTGCAGTCCACCTAAAAAGATTTGGGTAAGTTCAGGAGAATGTATAATTTGTCTTGAAGATTACGTGAGTGGAGAGAGTATTGTACTGCGGTTGCCGTGCGGGCACGAGTTTCACGAGCAGTGCATTCGGCGGTGGCTTTTAGGCCGCAAACGGACGTGTCCGATATGCAAAATGGATGTGACAGTTGTCGTGAATGAAGAACAGCGTAAGGCTCGCGGGCGATTTGCGTGGGCTTTAGCTCGCATGTGGAACTCAGTATGTGAGAGTTTAACTGCAGCAGTCATGGTGTTTAGAAGAAGTGGCAGTGGTAGTACCGATGGTGATGGTGATGGTGATGTTGATGGTGATGGTGATACTGACATTGATAGTAGTGTCAGTGGCGGTGGCGGTGGCGGTGGCGGTGGCAACGACGGGTTTCGCAGTACGAGTAACGGAGGTGAAGTTGATTTACATGTGGATGGCTTGGATAATGATGACGGCAGTAGTACTTCTACGAGCAGTGATAGTGATGTTTAAAAAAAAAAAAAATCTTTTGTAATATATTGGAATAAATATAAATGAAGATATTATTTCGAGGAAACTAAAAAAAAAAAAAAAAAAAAAAAAATACACGGAAAACGGAACTTTAGGATTATAAAAAGAAAGAAAAAAAAAATTACAAAGGTGGGGGAACAAGTTAAAGTTTCAATTGAAACCCTGAGTTTAATCATGGGCAAAATAGATATAGATACATTTTTGAAATGATGTCTTTTAAGTGTATATATGGTGATTATCGAGATAATTGTTTGTAATAACAAAAAGTTGTTGGTCTTGAGATTTTTTGTTATTTTTTATTAATAAATATTTTTTTATTTTTTATTTTGAACTGTTGTTTAATTTGTTTGAAATCCCTGGGACTTTGTAGTTAGTAGTTAATTTTAATTTTAATTTTCATTTTCATTTTCATTTTCATTTTCATTTTCATTTTCATTTTTTTTTTTTTTGATGATGATATGGCTGACCCGGAACTGAGAAAAAAATACGTTCATGTGGCGCTTTTATTAATAAATTTTATTATATGGCTTACTCATCATTTTTGTTCATTTCACAGGGGAGGAGAAGGGAGGGAAAGAAAAGAAAAAAAAAAGAAAATTTATGAGCCTTCAAATATTTAAAAAATATAAAAAATATAAAAAATATAAAAATATATTTAAAAGAACAAAATAAAAGAAAATAAAAGAAAAGAAAATATAATAAAAGAAAAGAAAATAAAATAAAAGAAAAGAAAACTCCCAAAATTTATTTTTTATTTTTTTTATTTTTTTTATTTTTTAATCATCACCACCATTCAAAAATTAAAAAAAAAAAGTAACAACTATCAACTAATTCTTACAAAGAAAAAAAAAAAAAATACAACCAAATTAAACAAATTAAACAAAAACTATCTCTTTTAAGATCTTCAAACAAAATATCTTATTACCTATGGCTGTTTATAACACTTCTTCTGCAGTCTATGGCCAAATGCCTCAACAGACTTCTCATATTCAGCACCCACAGCACCCACAGCACCCACAGCACCCACAGCACCCACAACAACAACAACTACAACAACTACAACAACTACAACATCAACATCATCATCAACAACAACGAATGTCTTCTGGTTTGGCTGCTCCTGGTTATATGAATTCTACTCCATCACCTGCTCTTTCACTTTCTACAGGTCATATTTCAACCTCCTCTTCTTCTGTTTCTCCAGCTTCTACAACTTCTATTAACCATTCTGCTGCAACTGCAGCTCCACAAGCCTTTGTTTCTTCAAGCGGTCCTTCACAATCATCATCAATGCATACACCTGCATCTTCGTCCTCTTCATCAGCATCTTCTGCACCTACTGCCATTCAACCGACTGGAATTCCTCAACCACAATCTTTACCCATTCTTTCATGGGAAGATTGTGAACGTGAACTTAATGATGTTAACATGCTACCCATCATAGGGACTGATCTTTCATTTCCTGTTGTCCCTGACTCTCAACAACAACATTATGCTACTACAATCTCCTCTGTAGGTGGTGCTCCAAACGTGGCTACTACATCTGCCATATCCACTTCTACATCCACACCTACACCAACCAACAATACCAACTCATTAACAACTGTTACTTCATTGGGTCTTCAAAACTCTCATGCTCAACAACCACACTTGAATCAACAGGTTTCTATCCAATCTAATGCTACTGTAACAGCTGCTAGTCTTATGGATTCATCATCATCTTCTTCTCCACCTTCATTTTATACTCAAGGTTCTTCTCCAATTGGATTTTCACCTACCCCTGTTACTACTAATGGTCAAGATGTTTGGGTCATACCTCACCATGCAGCTACTTCTACAATACCTGCAACTATTGCTCCTTCGCAATCTATTGGCCCATCTACTACGGCTCCCTTTTACTACTCACAGCAACAGCAACAACAACAACAACAACAACAACAGCAGCAGCAACAGTATATTCAACAGCAGCAACAGCATGCACGACTTTTACAACAACAACAACAACAGCATCAACAAAACCCTGTATTTCCTGGTAATCAAGTAGAAAACAAAAGTTACCCCCACACTGGATCTTCGACTCTTGTCCAAAATCAGGCAATAATATCACCCCCTCCATTTATTAATAGCTCTTCAGATGAAGACTTGAGCCTCTCTTCTTTGAAAAACTCTAAAAAAAAAGGTTCTGCTCCCAAGAAAACTGCCAAGGGATCTACATCAAGTGTTATACCTGCCACAAGTGCCACTACAGCCACAACAACAACTACATCAACATCAACATCAACAACAGCTGTCTCTGGTTCTGTCTCTGGTTCTGTCTCTGCCTCTGCGTCTCAGGAAGATGATGAGGAGATTATTACAAAAAGGAAGGCCCAAAACAGAGCTGCGCAGCGCGCATTTCGTGAACGTAAAGAAGCACGTGTGCGTGAGCTTATGGAAAAACTGAATGAGTCTGAAAATGAAAAAAAGAGACTGTTTAATGAAAATGAACGACTCAAAAAGGAAAACACAGTAATTGCGACTGAAAATCAGGTATTACTGGCTACAACTACTGGGCGGTACCATGAAGAAGAAGAAGAAGAAGAAGAAGAAGTAAAAGTAGAAGTAGAAGACGATGGAGATAAAGTCATGACTGAAGGAGAAGAAAAGGAGGAAGAGGCTAATGGAACAAAAAGGGATGACAAGGTAGGTTTTGTTTCGGTAACCAAGAAAAAGTCCCGGGCAGGACTGCGGTATAGCATCCAGAAGCAACAGCCGCTCAAGGCTGTGTTCCCAGTACATCGGTTCAACTTTGAGTTATTGCGGGAACATGATGAAGAGATTAATCTCAAAACATATGGTATTGCCGATCTTCATAGCGAAAATGACAGCATGCTTGCACCCTCATACATAGTTTATGAAGAAGCTGCGGCTGGTGAAACCATGCTTGGCGCTGGTGCTGTATGGGAAATTATTACACAACAGCCTGATTCTGAGGATATTGATATTGCACAAGTCATGACCTTTTTACGAGGAAAGGAGCGATGTGATGGGTTTGGTCCTGTTTTTAAACGTTCGGATGTGTTGCGTGGAATTGATACCGCAAGAAACCCGATTCAGGGGCTAAAGGATATCGGCGGGTCTGAGTCTACAGGACCTGGTATAGGTGGTGGTGGAGGAATTGAGGTGGGCGGTAGTAATGGCCTGGCGCCTTTTTCAATGGAGTTGGACTGACTAGCACACCACCGTCTTTAAAAGTAAAAAGTAAAAAGTAAAAAGTAAGAATAATTTATTGTATTTTAGGTATTATGTATTATGTATTTTAGGTATTAATTTTTTGAATTTTTTGAATTTTTTGAATTTTTTGAATTTTTTTCTCTCTCTTACAAATCTGACAGAATCTGGGTTAGGGGAAAAAAAAACAACTTCTATCAAAAAAAAAAAAAAAAAAAATACAAGAAGAGAAAAAAGCTTTCTTCTTGTGGCCCTGAAAAGTTTCAAAACGTTAAAGAAGATTTTTTATTTTTTTTAATTTATATTTTATATTTTATATTTTACAAACAAAGAAACAAATAAACAAGCAATCCATCCATTTCATTTATAACCCACCCCCACACAATTATTACTACCCACTTGATCAGAAGAAACTGTGAGTAAGCTGAAAAGATTAAAAGAAAAAAAAAATGAGTGTAACCAAGCCGGTTGCCAATTTCAAGATTTTTAATCAACCTATTGATCTCAATAAGGTGAATGAACAAGTTCTTAAAAGCTGGGTCATTGAGCGGGTAAGTTTTCATTTAATTCACTCGTTTGTATGAAGTGATTACAAAAAAAAAAAAAAAAAAAAAAAAAATCAAAAATTAACAACAAATATTTTCTTTCTTTCTTTCTTTCTTTCCTTTTTATTATAGTTGAGTGCACGATTCCCTGATGATGAGATTGTAATTGACTTTGCCTTAGAACTAGTGTTTGGTACAGGCGCCACAGCCGCAACCTCTTCTTCTAAATCAATCTACGATGAACGTAGCAGACCAGTTCGCAGTCCAGATGCTGCACGCGTTCGTGAACAACTACGTGGGTTTTTTGGTGGTGATGGCTCAGAGTGCGATAGCTTTTGTCATGATTTGTGGGAACTTCTTGTTGAAGCACAAGATAATGCTGGAGTACCACCAAGCTTAGTAGCAGCCAAACGTGAGGAGATGCGAGAGGCGCGTGCTGCACGCCAATCTCGTGAGGCTAGAAGCCAACAGCAACAACAACAACAGCAGCAACAGGGGGCCCAGCGTGATGGTGGAAGAGGCATGATGAAAAGAGAAGCTAATGCGCGCCGTGAGTGGGACCGTAATCAACGGCGGATTAAAAGAGAAGAAGAAGATGATGATGACGATAATCGGGAATACTCGCGACAATTTCAGCGCGGGCGCCTAAGCAGAGGAGATACCTGTGGTCGGCGCGATTTAAACAGTAGAAGATATCGTGACCGGTATAATGACCGCCATCGAATCAAGTGGGAATATGATGATGAAGACAACCATAATGGTGATAATAAAGATACCCGAGGTGACTACTACGGTGATGAAGGAACGGATGAGGAAGGCCGCCATAGACGGTCGCATAGACGCAGTGCGTCACCACAAGATTCTTACAGAAGCAGATCCCGTAGCCGTGATCGCGATCGTGATCGTGGTCGTGGTCGTGGGCATGATCACCGGTCCAGTCGCGAGCATCGCAGGCATGGCAGAAGTAGGAGTCGGAGCAGGAGCAGGAGCAGAAGCAGAAGCAGAAGCAGGAGTAGAAGCAGAAGCAGAAGCAGAAGTCGTGGTAGAGGCAGATATCATAGTGTAAGTCCGAATGGCAGCAGCCGCAGCGCGAGTCCTGCAGAAGAGCGTAGTAGTACTAAGGAAGGAGATGGGCAGAAGAAGGAGAGATGGGATCGAGATCGCTCATCCAAGTCACGGGATCATCGGATCTCTCGGGGCGTGCGGCGGGCTGCGCGCAGTCGAAGCCGTTAAGTTTTGTGGTCGTCGTGGTCGTGGTCATTGTCATTGTCGTCGTGGTTGAGTTGTTGATTTTGGCCTTTGCCCATTTTTGTGCACCTTAACGGGTTTCCAACTTAAGGGTTTTTTTTTTCTTCCTCATATACTTTTAAGCTTTGTACAATTTTTTACATAATTGATGACACTTATTTACATAATAATAGATTATAAAAATGAGTCAAGATTAGTAACAAAAGAGTAATCTTAGAAGTTGCCACCATATCTTCTGTCTGTCTGTTTGTCTGTCTGCCTGTCTGTCTGTCTGTCTGTCTGTCTGTCTGTCTGTTTGTCTGCTTGTTTGACTTTCTTTCTGCTTGTATTTGTTTATTATTATTATTATTATGCAGGCAACCTCTCCTTAACGTATATCACACACTATAAATGAGCAGCCACCCCCTAAAAAAAAAAAAAGGTGCCAGCCAGCCAGTCTGAAAAAAAAAAAAAAAAAAACAACCAGGAAAAGCGCCTCTCCTCGAAGACATTACAAAACTTCAACCACCACCACCAAAAAAAAAACCTCATCACTACCACCACCAACAACACAACTACCTACACTTATACACTACTATCACCACCACCACAACCACAACCAATCCTGATTATATTCTTGAATCTTTCCTATATATTTTAAAACAACTACTAATTCTACACCATTGTTTCATGTGCCAAGTTTTATAAATCGTCAAATCAAATTATTTATTCATCTTTTATTATTATTAATTTTTTTTTTTTTCTTCTCTCTCTTCTCCACTTTCCCTTCTCTCCCCATATAACACCAAGTCTTTCTTTACACAATGTCAGACCAATCGCAACAGGATAGTAGCCATGGCCGCCAGCCTGACGTGATGCCGTCTCTCACTGGATCGACAACCGGCGCAGGCCGTATCGGCCGCTATCAGATCATTAAGACTCTAGGTGAAGGTTCCTTTGGCAAAGTCAAACTCGCGTACCACTTGGCTACTCATGCTCGTGTGGCGCTCAAAATTATCAACCGCAAAACTTTGGCCAAGAGCGACATGCAAGGTCGCGTCGAACGTGAAATCTCTTACCTGCGGTTACTCAGACATCCTCACATTATTAAACTTTACGATGTAATCAAGTCCAAAGACGAAATCATTATGGTAATTGAATTTGCAGGAAAGGAGCTCTTTGATTATATTGTGCAGCGTGGCCGTATGTCTGAAGACGAGGCCCGCCGCTTCTTCCAACAAATTATCTCTGCAGTCGATTACTGCCATCGTCATAAAATTGTCCATCGTGATTTGAAGCCTGAAAACTTGCTTCTTGACGATAATCTCAATGTCAAAATTGCCGATTTCGGTCTCTCTAACATTATGACTGACGGTAATTTCCTTAAAACAAGTTGCGGCTCTCCAAACTATGCTGCTCCAGAAGTTATATCTGGTAAGCTCTACGCAGGCCCAGAAGTCGACGTTTGGTCCTGTGGTGTTATTCTCTACGTTATGCTCTGTGGAAGACTCCCCTTTGACGATGAGTTTATCCCCAATCTTTTTAAGAAAATTTCTCAGGGTGTTTATACCATCCCCCCAGACCTTTCTCCTGGTGCTAAAAACCTTCTCAAGCGCATGCTTGTTGTTAACCCTCTCAACCGTATAACGGTCCGGGAAATAATTCAAGATCCTTGGTTTTCCGTAAACTTGGATCCTTCATTACTCCCACCTGATATGCGCGAGGAACAAGAGCGCAAAAAGGAGGAAGAAAAGGAAGAGTCAATTAATGAACCCATTGATGACTCCCTTGTTGGCGCCCTTGGCCGCACTATGGGCTACTCAAAGGAACAAGTTTACGACGCTCTTCGCCACACAAACGGCGATGGATCTGAAATTCGAGATGCTTACCAACTTGTCAAGGATAATCGCTTGATGGGTAATGCAGCCGTCAGACAAGGTGAAATGGACAGATACCTTGTTGAAGACTCTTCCACTGAAGAAGCACGTCTCAAACAGCAGCAATATCAACAAATGCTTGCACAACAACAACAGCAACAACAGCAACAACTCATTCAACAACAACAACAACAACGACAGCAACAAGGACGCGGCCACTCTTCTTCCTTCTCGCGAGATAACCCTCCCGCTCTTACATTTGATCGTATGCAACTGCCTTCTGCTTTGGACGTGGGAGGCCACTCTACCCCGCATACCACCATTGCCGTTTTGCCAACATCACTACCAGCCTATCACAGGGCAAATATGATTGCCTATGGTCCTGCTACCATGCGCAAACTGAATCCCATCAGTACGAAAAAGTCCAAAACCCGCTGGCATTTTGGTATCCGATCACGGTCTTACCCACTTGACGTCATGGGTGAGATTTACCGTGCTCTTAAGAATCTTGGCGCAGAATGGGCCATTCCTGCAGAAGAAGATCTCTGGACCATCCATGTTCGTTGGAAGTGCGTTCTTCCCAATTCTGCCAAGCGCTCTGGGTCAGGATCCGGTACAGGTGCTGATGATGATGACATGGCTGATGATGATGGTGACGCAGAATACCGTCATAATAATACGGAAATCATTAATGAAAAGCGTGAAACAATAATGTCGGACAATGACGTGCCCATGGAAGAAGAGGACAGCTCTAAGTCTTCAAATAATAATGAGGAAAAAACAGAGCTTATGAAGATGCGCATCCAACTTTACCAAATCGAGCAAAACAATTACCTTGTGGACTTTAAGTTTGATGGCTGGGAGGAGCCCAACCCTTCACCAGACGCTGCTGCACACAAGCCTCAACCTCTGCGCCGACAATCCAATGCATCTGTGCACGTGCCATCCTCTTTGCAAATGTCAAAACCTGCAGGCTCTGCGCCAACAGCCGCTACAACCGCGAGCTCGGCTGCGGCGCGTTCCGCGGCCGCCAATGTGTGTCGCGATAAGAGCGAGTTTGATACCTTTTCTGCTTACCCGTTTCTGCACCTTGCAACACGGTTGATTATGGAGCTGGCAGTAAATAGTCAAAACCAATAGTTTTTTTTTAAAAAAAAAAAAAAGGAAATTGCATGTTTTAATGATTTAATTTTTTTTCTATGTTTTCTATGTTTTTGTTTATTTTATTTTTTTTTTTCAATGTATAGATCAAAAAAAAAAATCCTGCATTTATGAAAAATGCTCTTTACCGTCGCTTTTTCTTTTTCTTGTCAGTATCATCATTTCCACCACTACGCTTGAGCTTCTTCTTGCGGTCCTTTTCGTAGGCATCCCAATCCTTTCGCAGACTCGTAATATACTTGTCTGCAGTTTCACCACCTTCGATTTCATTTCCAGACACCAATGTTAAAACTCGGTTCAAAATACGCAGTTCTCCAGAAATCAATTCTGCCGCCATATCCTTGTGTGAATAACTATAAGTGGTGTCATCTTTTTCATCACGTTCCTCATTCTTATCATTGTTTTCTTTTGCAACCGCGCTTTCCGGATACAACTTCTTACGTGCATCCAAAATATGGGTCCACAATGCACGCGCCTCAGGGAACAATCCAAAAGTCTTTGTACCACCACCACTACTACTACTACTCTCAACAGCCCGCGCAATTAAAGCTTTAAGAAATGCCTTACGCATCTTCTTCCGCTGTGTACGATCGCCAGGTGTATCATCTGCAGCTGCACGTTTGCTGGTGCTCAAAACTGTGGAAAAAACAGAACGTAACTTAAGGCGTGGATTCTGAGAAGCTGCAAAATCAAGAGCCCAAAGGGTCAAAAAGTTGACAAGAATGTGAAGTTCTGGAGGTGGAATACCAGAGACTGGGACATCGTAGGAATCATCCACTATCTCACCAAGCTCGTCATGTTCTTCTTCTTCTTCTTCTTCTTCTTCTTTTTCTTCTTTTTCTTCATCATGCTTTTCTCCTGACTTTTCTTCTTCCTTCTTTTTAGGACCAAGTCTTGTACCAATAAGCCCAGCCTCTTCCTGCCATTTGGCCAATGTCTCGAGTGCCCTTTCCACCGTTTTTTCAGTAATTTTGGCGCATGCTGATTTGTCCTTTTTCGTGTACTCAAACTCTTCCCCAGAAAAATACTTTGCAGCTGCTTCTACAATCTGAGGTGTCGACAATTCAACAACATCGTATGCACTACCTCCAAGCTCAACGTAGCCATATCGCCTCAGCAAATCGCTGTTGGGTAAATCACCATATGTATTGTAAATTTGGGTGCCTTTGGCAATAGGCTTGATAGCACGCATCTCTAAAATAGAACCGGAAGATTCGTGGAACAAATGAGCATTGCAAAGACGAGTGTGGGCATTTAAAATATCAGCAAGGGGAACCATGGCCTTGACTGCAGGTTCATCATCTTCTTCATCAATCTCAATTTCAACTTCTTCCATTTCATGTTCTTCTTCTTCTTCTTCTTCCTCTTCTTCTTCTTCTTCTTCTTCGTGATCTTCGTGATCTTCGTGATCTTCGTGATCTTCGTGATCTTCGTGATCTTCATGTTCATCATTTTTATCTTCTCCACTATCTTCTTCTTTAGCAACCTCTCGTTTATCAACATCAAAACTGTATGACATGATCAAACTACCCATACGGTGAAACGCTTCAACAGAAGTATCAATGCCTTCCATGTCTTCCTTGTACTTTTCAAAAATTGGACGCAACACCTCATTATAGGATTCTTCGGCTTCTTCACGACCAATACGTTCACCAACTGTCGATCCTTGTAACAGAGTTTTCACTTCCTTCTCATCCCAAAACATCAATGTAGAAAATTCGCGTGGTAACACATCGTAATAAGGACCAAATTCAGCGTCGCTATCATTTTTGGTTGGCGCGCGCACCATCATATGGAAAATCAAAGCCATCCATGGGTCCAATAATTTTAAATCTTCATCAGCCTTAGAATAAAGTGCTTTGACACGGTCTGTTTCAGTAGTTGCACCAGAGCTTGCTCCAAGGGTATCAACAGCAAGAACGGCCGTGCGTGGGATACGGAAAAGCGACTCGCCTACGGGAATGTCTTCGAGCGCAATGACGCCGCGACCTTGGTGAACTGAACGGTAATCATGAATAGCGATTTTGGGTGAAATAGTGACTCCACGGTTTTTGAGCCATTTCACAAAAGCCTCTGTCTTTTTGTCGAAATCGTCGTCAGCTGTAGTCATTATCTGAAGCGTTGTATTAGATCTTAATGGGTCTTGTATATAAAAAAAATTTTTTTACTAGCTGATATATATATATATATATTTTTTTTTTTTTTTTTTTTTCACCACACATATTGACCAAAAGTAAACAAACCCAAACACAAAAAACAAAAAATGACTACATCCGACGAGAAGAAAAAGATAATTGAGTCGTCTGGTATGTTTGCAAGAAATTGAAGAAATGAGGGTTTTAATATTAATTGTATAGACTCTGAAAACGAAGAAGAGGAAGAAGAAACAGAAGAGCAAATTGCTGAGGGTAAGTGTATAAACCCACTTTTGAGTATTTTTCTAACTTTGCGTCAGAATACAACACATGGAAGAAAAATGCCCCAATGATGTATGCCAATCTCTCTGAAAGTGTGCTTGATTGGCAAAGCTTGACAGTCCAGTTTTTACCTAAATCTGGTGTTTTCCCTGCAGTTGCTGATACCTCTTCGCCAGATGTCATTGATCTTGATCTAGTACTGGGGACCTACACATCAGATGGCAAGCAAAACTATCTAATGCTTGGGTCTGCCAAATTCTCTGAAAAAAAAACTGTCAAATCTACAGTTACTATTGACCGAAAGTTTAAGCATCAAGGAGAAGTTAATCGTGCTCGTGCAAAACCCCAGAATAATTCCATTATTGCGACAGCAAGTAATACAGGTATTGTCTATCTCTACGATACGGATAAACAAGAAGATGGGCCTGTGTCCGAACTTAAAGAACACACTGAGAACGGCTACGGGTTGTCTTGGAACACAGCTAAGGACGGATACCTGCTAACAAGTGCCGATGATCATAAAACTGTTTTGTGGGATACAGAAAAGACGACCCCCCTTAGTGTATATACTGATGCCAAAGACATTGCAAACGACGTTGCATGGCAGAACCGCACTAACCCCAGTGTCTTTGGAATGGTTTCTGAAGACAAAAACTTTTATCTCTACGATATTCGTGAAGGCAGCGCCACTGCCCCTGCTCTCACCCACGAAATTCACGGGTCTGCCATCAACACATTGGCCTTTTCACCGGCATCAGAATACATTGTAGCAACAGGCGGAAGTGACCATGCAGTGGTTCTTTCAGATCTTCGTAATATGAAGCGTCGTTTGCACACACTACTCGGCCACTCAAAAATGGTCACATCTCTGCAATGGTCGCCTCATGACGATCGTGTGCTGGCAAGTGCAGGCCCTGATCGACGTGTCATCCTTTGGGATATATCGCGCGTCGGCGAGGAACAAAGTCAGGAAGACCAAGAAGACGGTGCACCAGAGTTACTGTTTATGCACGGCGGTCATACTGCTGGTGTCGCTGATTTCTCCTTCTCCGAGCGGTATCCATGGGTTGTTGCTAGTGTGTCCGAAGACAACATTTGCCAGCTCTGGCAACCACAGCCTGCTGTGGTGGGTCGGGCCAAGCCGCATGTCAAAGCTTCTGACTTGGAGTAAAAGACTCAAGGTTTATTTTAGATTATGTAACGGTACATAATGTACTTTTTTGCAAGCGTATTTTCAAGTCCAATCAGAGATATATTTTTCACAGAGCCACCACCACCGGTCGTTAAAATTTTTTTTTCATCCAATCTCTGACTGGACTATTTTTACCACCCTCTTATTTTTCACCACCACCACCACCACCACCATCACCATCATCCCCCCTCCCTATCTTTACACCTCATATAAGATGATCAAAGCCAACGCCTTTCAGATGGCTACACGCCGCTCATTTTCCAGTTCGGCGGCTGTGATGCGTGGTGCGGCCGACAAGCGCATTCCTGTCCAGCTCCTTAAGGACTTCCCCGGCCTCGGCTTTAGAGGCGAGATTGTCAAGGTTCTTCCCGGTCGCATGCGCAACCAACTGCACCGCAACAATGGTGCTGCTTATGTTCTTAGAGGCGAGGAACTGCGGATCCCCCTTGTCAAGCGCGAAACTATCCAGGCCGCCATTGATGCCGAAAAAGCTGCTCAGAAGGAGGCCGAACAAAAGGTTTGGGAAGAGAAGCAGCTTGAGCTACAGAAGCGGGCCAATACCCGTAAGAACTCACGCGAGGATCTGCTCAATGCTCTTGAAAGTCTGGGTGACTTGAACATTGCATTCCCCACGCTTGCACAAAAGCCTAATGAACCACAACAACAAGCACAAGAACCAGCATCACAAGCACAAGAAGAAACTGAAATAATACCCGATTCCACTGAAAAGGCTCAGGTCACCTCTCTTTACTTCCTCGAGACCACCCTTAAATCTCTTCCCAAGGTTATCACCATCTCAGCAGAGGCCAACGGCCAGGGCTTCCTTAGAGCTCCTCTTACGATCTCCCGCATCGCCTCTCACATCAGCGGCCTTCTTGGCGTCGACATTGATCCTGCTTCCATCACACTCCCCATTGCTGCTCGCACCTCCCAGCGATTACAATCTGAGAAGAATCAGACTGAGAATCAATCTGAACAAGCCGCTGCCATTGACTTTGTTGGCTCTCACCCTCTTACCTTTGTTCTTTCCAACGGCAGAACAATCTCCAACATTTTGCGCGTTGCGCCTTCCAACATTAATGCCTACAAGTCTCTCGCCAACTGGCAAACACTCACCAGACCCGCCAACACACCAATCTTGGACAAATCCTCTGTTACTTCGGCAGAGTCTAAGAAGGCCACTGAGCCTACTGGTGAAAAGAAGCCCAAGACTGAGGAAGGCAAGCAGCATGCTACCAAGTCCTTTGAATGGGAAAATGATCTTCTCAACAAGATTTCCCGATAAATTTGTAACGACTTTTTTTTAGACGATGTACTATCCTACACTTTCTCCCCATCCTCAATGTATATATAATGGGATATAAAAAGATTTTTTTTTGTAAATAAAAAAATAAATAATAGTTTTTGATGTTTTTACTATTAATGTTACAATGTTTTTTCTAGGACCTAAAAATACATGATTTTGTTTAATGTTCATTGTTTACCATCCCACAGCGCCAATTATACCTCGATGCACAGAAAATAGAGCATGATCTTGAAGAACTTCAGATAAAACCCTGCTGTAGTATGCTTGACTTGGGGTAGTGGGCCCATTGTTCCCTAAATGCGTGCCATCGATACTTCCAGAAAAGCTACTGTGTCTGCTTCCAGCAAGCCCCACGGCTCCGCCGCCAGGCGATGATCCAGCCACTGAAGCTTCGTATGGTGACGAAAATCCGCTGCTGGCACGGTTTCGGTCGCCCTGAGAGTCCTGACCCCCAGAGCCAGATGTTGCAGAAGCTCCTGCCAGTGAGACAACGCTACCAGGTCCAGGCGAAGATGTCGAAGGAAGCGAGTTAAGAGTATGATGTGCTGAAACAGGTGTTGTTGGGACATTTATCCGAGCCAAAGCAATCGAATCTGGACCAGCAAGACGAAGCATTGTTTCTTGGTACATGCGGAAAACGCCCAAGTTATCTAAAGCCGCATCCAAAGCTGGGTCCGAAACAAGAGATTCTTGGTATGATGAGTTTCCTGTCCACGGAGAAGATCCTTAAATAAAAGTTAGTGCTGGAACGATTTAAATTAAAAAAAAAAACATACCATAGCTCTGTGCTGATTCATCAACAAAAGTAAACTGCTGTGCGCCATTACCATTTGTTGTCGACTCGTGTTGATTCTGCGCTTCGTAAACAAATGGGTCTTCCAAAGATACAATGTTTGGAGCAAAAACAAAAGATTTTCTGTTGCGAGCTTTATGCTGTTCTTGCTGTTGGTGCTTGTAATAACCCGACATGTACGTCAACACGAGATTCAAAACGCGGGGAAAAACTTCCTCATATCCATCACCGCGTTCTGAACATGCACCTGCAATATTGAGTAAAGCAAGCCCAGCAACAGCTTTATCGTATGGTCTATTAAACAGATTCGACCTCGAAGCAGCAACATCGATTATCCAATTAAAACAATTGTATTGGATCAAAATGTCAGATACTTGGGAAGGATTATACAATGCAGCTGTTAAAATCACTTCAATAAAAGCCCGGTATGTAACCACGGAAGAAATTACCCGCGAAAGTGCACCCAAAGACCGGGCAATAATCTCAGAAAAGTATTTTTGCTCTGTGGTATCGAATTGGAGGCCAACAGTAGCAGCAGTTAAAAATAGAGTTTGGGCAACTGTACATGCTGTTTCTGTATCTTCAGGTGAAATATCTTCACCTGTAACAGCGTCTTTTTGAGCCAAAAAGTAAGAAACAAATTCAAAAGATAAATCGATTAAATCTGGGGGATATGCAGTGATTTGGTTTCTAGACTCATTAAACTGTTGTTGAACCTGTTGCTGCTTTGCTTGAGAAAACCCAAACTTGAAAAGATTGCAAAGCACAGGCCCATAGTACTCACAGCATTGCGAAGGGTTCTTTTTAAAGCCGTTGCGCATCATGCCGATCACCTGGATCATATTCGGTGTTATACAACGAAGCGTATACAAGCAGGTGTCAAGAAGCTCAAAAACCTCCTGGTAAAATGTGTAATTAGCATTCTCAATGATAGTTTTAAACATTGGAAGAAGATATGGTTCCAGTTTGGCAATATGTGTTGGAGACTTTTCTAAAGCAATTAAAAGAGTTCCAAGAGCATTTAAAATTCCAACAGCAACCATTTGACGATCGTCCACAAATGAAAATCCTTCAGAATCATCATTAACGTCATCATTTGATCTGTTATGATCATTGATCTCTCCCAAAATGCGGAAAAATTGGTCCAATAATTGCGAGCACAACTGTGACGAAAAGGGAGCAAGCTGGACTGTAAACTTATCAATAAGATCTTCCATAACTGAAGCCAAGCACTCAGAATTAACTTCTTCGTATAAATGAAGTATTTTCTGCATAATTTGAGAAATTTCGTCGCCTAACACTTCACAAATAGAATCATAGTTGGTAAAAAGCATTCGGAGTGCAAAAGCTGCATTAAATTGGACAATGATTCCAGGATCATTAAAGCATCGCATGACATGACGGAAAACCTGCTCAAGTTCGGAAGATGTATAAACAACATTGCTAAAGCTAGTGATAACTTCACAAGATCGAGAAAGAAGTAATGCTTGATGCTGGTTAACTGACCTGTCAGAACTTTTGTTTGTTTGAGTATTTCCATTATTCTTTACAGGACTATTGCTAATCACCTGTTCAAGAATGACCGAGTTAATTTGAGAAGATATAGGTGAGGTGCCATCTGTAATATTGTTCTTAAGTTCAATCATCATCTGCAAGGCTGCATCTTTTTCCAAAATACGTTGTAAATTGTTAGGATCTTCATTGTAGCCCGAGATGGACCTGTTGATAAACATAATGATTCCTTGAAACATGTCATTTTGACGTTCCTTCACGAGAAGTTTAAGGAACTTAAGAGCCTTGCCACGCGTTGAAAAATCTGAGTTTTCAATGTTTGTTAAAATGTAATCTTCTGGGTTGTAGTAAAATGCCTCTAAGTCTGGTTCTGACAGCATTAGGTTCCCGAAAATAAGGTGTGAAACAATGACCTCCATCTTTGGTAGTATTTTCTGCCAAAGGGTATCAATAGAAATAGCAATCTCAAAAAAGTTAATAATTGCTTCCACTGCTGATGGAGAACTTGATAAGTTTAAAGGAGTATCAGTTGCATTATTAGTGCGTGAATTAGACGAAAAATGCTGGCCCCACGTCTCAATATCCTTAACAAAAACATGGCAAATGTCTGGACCAAAGTACCGTAAATAAATTTCAGAAAACCGGGCATAGTTCTTCTTGACACGAATTTGGGAAACACGTGAGCTTGTGTGAGAAGTGTAAGTAACCATCAAATGTGAAAGAATAATGCACGCATTTTTTTTGCATTTAGACCATATGCACACTGATGATCTGGCTGCACAATCTAAAAGTTTGTTGCTTGAAAAGTCCGAAAAAGAATCCTGAGAAGATGGTGATGTGGATGAGGATGAAAAAGATGCTGATGAAGATGACGATGAACTATTACTTGAATGATCATTAGGGTTATTATTGTTATTTGAACCTAATGGACATTCTTGCTGTGAAGAAGTCAATGGGGTAGAAGAGGCTGATGGAGATGTTACCGTAGCAGAGGAAGAAACTGAGTTATTATTAGTTGAAGTGTAAGTGGAGGAGAGAATATGCAAAAAAAAGGAGAGCCAATCTTTGAGTTGAGCTTCCTGTTGGAGATATTCAGGAAAATCCTGTCGAATGGCAAGCTTGTAGCATTTTAAGATTTTCCAAAGAATAAGACCTGCCCGGGAGTGTGTTTCAGAAGATAGCGAAAGTGCGATTTTTAAAAGTTGGGGAAATAGAAGTGAAACAATATCAATTCTTAGCTGACCTGCCCATTGATTTTGTAATGGTAAATTATTCATATAGCGGATAATTTCCAAACATACCAAGACACCAGAAAAGATAACATTTGGATCAGAATCGGTTAGCATTTTTATGGTGATTGGCATGAGGTCTGGCCACTGAGGAATCCCAGAGGTCTTAAGGAATATGCTAATGATGGTGGAAAGATAATTCGCCACAACGGGGGATGCCAGGTGGAGTGAATACAGAACCTGCTGCTTAAACTCATTTATTTGTATATTTGAAAAGTTTGTGAATGGAGAGCGTGCCAAAAGGACAACAGGGCCAGTGGGAATCGGGTTGTTTCCAGTTGGTGTTGGCGGCGGTTTGTTTATGCTAAGAGGGGTCTGAAGTGCGTAAGAGTTTATGCTTAAATCGGGTGTGTTTATGGAAGCTGAGGTAGTCACATCAGCTGGTCCTGAACTATTCAGCGGAGGAGATGAGTGCCGTGAACTTTTGTTTGAAGTAAAATTAGCACTGCTTAATGATATGGCCCAATATTTGAGGACGAGGTTTTTTAGAAATACCGCTGCGGATTGTTGGACTACCGGATGTGAATCGGAAGACACTGCCAAAGTTAGGCAGGCTAATGGAATGTCTGGATTAGATGAACATGCCTCCAGGTGTGCTTCGGCAGCAAGACGTGTATTTTGATTCGAGTCTATGGAAGCCAAAAATGCTTGACTTAGAGAAGAAAGACCCATTGTTTGTTTCAAAAGGTCGGTGGTTGGTTGGTTAAAGAAATAAGGGTCGTTTTATATAATTTTTTTTTTATTTCTCACACATAAAAAAATTAAAATTAAAAATGAACAGAAATGGCGATAAGATGATGATTCTGAATTTGATCAAGAATGGGCGGGCTATAGGCGTATTAGGAATAATATTATGGGGTAGGCAGACAGTCAGCAAAATGCGGGTCTCGATTAGTGATAGTGCCTTGTTGTTCGTTTTGGGGAAGAAGAAAAGGGGGATTTGGCGAGTACAAAAAAGGAAATTTTTACAAAATAATAAGAGAGACAGGCAATAAATATCACCCAGAACGTCGGAATCAAAAGGCTTGATGTAATAGAGCGTTGTTAAATAGAATATGTTTAAAGGGATGGGGCCGAATATGATTTATATATGGTTTGCAGAAGTGTGAATTATCAATATAAAAAAATTTGTTAGTAGAATGACTGGAGTATTTAAGAAATTTTCTTGTAAGACTGGAAGAAAAATCGCAGAATATCAAAGGCCTTGTAAGTTATAACTGGCTTATGCTTAATTATTTTTTTGTTACATAAAAGCTTGTCACAAATTAAAGTTTGATTACCACCAAAAATTTTTCATGCTGGCCAAACAGTTTGTATATGACTAAGAAAACAGTGATAAGCTTATGTAATGAAATATAGCCAGCAAAGCAATAGAGTGGGGGTTTTTAAACTCAATATCATTGATTGTATTATGACTTTTACTGACTGTCATAGTTGAATTGATCAAATACACATATTTGCACCTGCATATTGAGTCCTTTCTGATGTGAATTTATGTGAACAATCGTTGTTATGTTAAATAATTTATTATATTTAGGGTTTGTTTGATCATTTCTTTTTCAGCCATCTGCTTTGCCTTTTACTATGTTTTCTATTTCTGATAATTATATTTGCCAACTTAAACTAAATATATGGAAAAAAAGAGAAACTTCTCATATGTTCAAAAGAAAAGAGAAAGGCTTCTGTGTTTCAATTATTCACGTGCTTATGTATCCACCTAAGAAAACAGATGATGTCTCATTCTTGCAAGTTTGCTATACCATTCACTGATAACAAAAAGAAATACCTATATGTGGGCATAAAATGAATAATTTTCTGATCGAAAGTATATATATTCAATGTGGTGGAATTACTTGAAAAGATATTTTTATTATTTTTTTAATAAAAACAATGACTTGTAATTGAATTAACCATTTTAATATTTAAAAAACCAGCAATCTCCAGCTTTTTTTACTTGAGTTATAATAAAAACATTTTTGTGGTTTTCATTTTTTTTTTAGAATTGCACTTTTTTAGATACTATGGAGACCATTTTCTGCTCACAAAGAAATTGTCTTCTGAGTTTAAAAGCTTTATGTAATTTTTTATTTCTTTTTTCCGGTTTATTGGCCATTACTTAACGCTTGCTACTACCTCAAATACCCACTATCATTTTTTCTTTGATAGATTTTTTTTTGAAACCATTAGCCTTTTAATATTTTCTTTTTTATCTGGTCTTTTACGCAATAAATTTTTCTCTCATTCAATTATGCTTACCAATATTGTCTTTCACTCAGAAGTTTTTTGATAACCATTATGTGTGTGACCAAGCCTTTTTTGGAGGGGTTTGTGTATCATATAAATAAGACAAGTTTTATTAATATTATTCAAAAAAAGAAAAAAACGCTAACATTCAACTTTTACTCAAATATCATTTAGCATGGACGCGCTCCTTTGTTTAATTTGTTTAGATGGAGAAAGCCAGACATTTGATTAGGATGATTTTGGCTCCGTTGACGCCTCTGTCAACAGTGATTTCACACGAATCACAACAGTAGACATTATTATCCAGAGAAAGGTTGACTTTTTTTGTCCCGTAATCGGTGTTTATCTTTTTCTCTAAAGAAGTCCATTCCATTTATGGTACATTTTTATGAACGGTAAAAAATCTGAAAAAATTAAAATTTACTAATCGGAATATAGGTATATCAAATTCATCAGTCATAAGCAAATGAGACACAAGGCTCAAATAAATATAATATAGCACACAAGCTCATGACCCTGGAGCTTTTTCTTGTGAATATAGATAGTATCATCATGGCATCATTAATTGTAGTTGTTGTTGTTGTTGTTATCACCCTCGTTCTTGTGCAAGATTTTCTTTGCAAGACTCTGCAATGCTTTTGATGCCCTTTTTATTGGTACTACGGGTTTGAAACTCAATGTCCTTAAGAAATTAATAACCGATTGATAAATATTAAATTATATAAATAAGTCACCTAATTTGACTCGAATAAGAATGAAAAAAAAAATTTTTTTGAATCACTGACCAGCTGGATAAAAAATATTCCAATAATTTTAGTTGATAAAATGGTAAAAATAATGTAGTTTAAATTTCCAAATAGAATGGAAAAAAAAATCCCAAAAATAAATCAAGCATCGAAGGAACTCTCAAAAGGTTTCCAAAGATGTGCCCTTTGAGTATAAGATCTCATTGCCTCATCAATAATTGTGTCTTCTCCTTTACTTATAAAATGCTCATAAATAGATTGCACATCTCTAGCCGAAACTTTGTTCTTGTTTCTGTTATTAACATGGTATTGTCGAAGATCCTTGTTTATCTCTGTTTCAGCATCATACGTAGACAGCTCAAAGACCTGCTCTGTGGGCTTGCGATTGTATGTTGTGCTGGTATTATAACGACCAAAAATATAAGGGTCGACAAAATAGCGAACAGTGCTATCCCGCTTTTGAAGAGGAAGCAAGTGTACTGGGTTTGCCAGCTGTGCAACTGGAATTAAAGTAAAATTACTTTCCAAGTGAATGCCATCTATCATGTAATTCATAAAGGTCATACCATCTTTTGTGAATGGAAAGTAATTGTGGTCTTTCACAGCCTCCATTTTTGAGGTTTGGCAATACTTGATGATAGCATACTCTTCAATTTTTGAAGTGTAGCCAGTAGTGGAAGAAAAAGATGACTTTTGTTTTGACCTCGATATATTGGACGGCAATGGGGTATTGTTAGGACTCTGACCATTGAGAACCAAAGTTGGAACGGTAAGCTGAACTAAGTCAAACACCTTTGCATAATTGGTGAATGTTGCATTATCATTTTCAGCATTGCTAATGCGGGCATATGTTCCCACGCAAATCTTCATTCCATTAGACTGAAGCTTGCAAACCTTGAATCTTCGCCAAGCAGTAAATGAATGAGCCTGAGAAATAAATGACAGGCAATCTGTTTGCGAAATTTGTTCTTTGCTGTCTTCGTACTCGTCTTCATCTTCACCGCCACTATCTTCGGCATATGAAGCAGTAGGAACAAATGACGATGACTGTAGTGCCTTAAGCTTATGTGCTCCAAAAGTAACTGGGGATGGTTTGTTGAGAATAAGATTCAAATGCCATTTGCGAAGCTTGGTATTGGCCAAAGCTGAAATATAAAAGCGAGTAGCCTTTGACGATTCCTTTAGCTCCTTAATAGAGCCATCAGTTAACCACGACCAAAAGCTGCGCAAATTTCCCGTATTCTTAATGTAATAGATGATTTTTAATAAAGCATCCAGTTTGAATCGGCACTCAGTGTCGTAAAAATCGGGATATGATTCAGTAGCCTCCTTTTTTAAGTCCTCAACTATGGATATAATAGTGCTCTCAATCTCATCCAAAAATGAGCGCGGAACTGCAGACATATAAGTGACTCGGATGATGAGAGATATACAAAGGAAAATTCTCATTATATTATCGTTTCCCGATCCCTCAAGCTCCTTGCAAAAAACTGGGAATAACTCCAGAAGTCCTCGTAGTTCCGTGTAAGTGAGGTCATTTAATCGTCCACCCAAAATTTCATCAATATCAAATGTAATTCCCAACCAGCTTTGAGAAAAGTTGAGATTGGCAGACTTTAAGATATTTTTCAAAATCGTTCTGCCAGCATCATTTATCCGAAACGATGGAGGAAAGCCCTCTTTAGTGACAGCCTTTTTAGCCTTCATTCTGTTATCTGAGCTGCCAATAATGCTTGTAAAAATGAAGGTAGTTATATCCTTAAATGAAAATTGAATTATTTCAAATGGGAAAGACTCTGGAGAACATAGTGTTGGAAGAGGTACAGTATTTTCTGATATTGAGTCTTTAGTAGGCGAAGGCCCAGAAAGATTGTATTGTTGAGCAAAAGATAAAGATGTTGAGCTGTTACTCATGCCATTAATGCCGTTAAGGTTGCCAGGATCAATTGAGCTCGAAATAAAATCATGGTCTGTGGGAGGAGGGGTTCCTACCAAAAAGTGTTCATCTTTTGGATATTGAGTGAAGGTGGTTGCAGAGGAATCAAACGAGCCACTAAAGTCAGCATTCTCACCCTTAATGGCTGAATGTGTGGAAATGTTAAAAGCATCGTTAGGCAATGGGTAATCTCCAAAGTAGAATGCTAGCGAACAAGTCATCTTAACATATTCACGAAGATGAGCATTGTAGCAAATAAATCCCTTGTTCAAAAGATTGAGGTCATCAACTAGTGGCTGAAAAAATGTAAAGTGATTAGGTGGCTGAGTATCATCACTTTTTTTGGGGTATGAGAACACTGGAAACATGTATTTGACATTGTTACGCTCATTTTTTGGTAGGTTAAAAAGATGGAGATTTATGTCAATAAATTCAAAGCACTTGGACGACCAAATGTTTCCACTTGTAGCTGAAGCACCAAAAACAAGCTCAAATATTCGTTGTCCATCTTCATCGTATCGAACGAATCCTCTAGAGGGCAGTGTTTTAGAGCACAAGTCACCATCCCAAACATCGCGAATGTAATCTGGGTCAGGTTCATGTGGATGGGTAATGATTTGAGCTAACTCAGGATCTTTCATAAGCTCTGCAATCTGCGAAATAGGGCTTATATACCACCCAAAAACAGTGTCTTCTTTTGGAGATTTACAACATGGGCATATTGTATAGCTTTTAAAATTGCCAGTGAATGCAAGGCAAAATCTCGGACAAAAATAAACTTTTCGAAGACCAGTTCCAAAAAGATTAATGAGAGCCAAATATCCGGATTGTTCAATAATGTTGCTTAATGATTGCTCAATCTTCTGTTCTATCCAGCTACGCTGCTTGCGTGTGATAAAGTTGGAGCTCTTTACCAGCGACTTTGTCATACGTTGGGACCGTGAATTTTGAATTGTTTCATTTAACAAGGAAAAGTAGTTGCGGTAAGGGACTCTGCGGCTACACTCACGCAAATCGCGAAGATCGGCTTCACGTAAAAAATACTCTTCCATTGTGACACTTTTGTCTTTGATTTGAGTTCTTTCCAAAGGAACAATTGATACATTCACAGGACGTGTTGCTTGACCAGAAGAAAGTTGGTGATGGAATAAAACCTCTATCTCACTGTCCTTTTCATCAAGTCGTACAACGCGAACTTCGGTTGTAGGGAGTGCTTTATCGGGAGATGATGGGAAGATTAAATCTTTTATTGCATTGGTATTAGCGCGACGTCGCTTTGTGGGGGAAGGTGCTTTTACAGAGTTCTTTTTTGTAAGTTTTGGTGGTTGTCCTAAAGCTCGTTGTGGAGTTGATACTAGGACTAGTTTAGGATTTGCTGCCTGCAAGGGTTGCTCTGAAACTTTTTTGAAATTACTTAAAGCAACCGAAGGATTTGATATACTAGTTATTTCGTTCTTGATTTCAGTAGAACCATTGTTATCACTGGAAGATGCATTTGGACTTGTTGTGTCGGTTAATAAAGGACTACTGAGAAACTCTGGGGAACCCTTATTAATCGCATATGAAATTTCAGACGATTTGTCAGTTGTGTTAGTTAATTCATGCTGAATCATAATTGAACTATGATCAAAATGATTATTGTGAATTGAAGAAGGTTGGGAATGATGATGAATAGAACCATTTTGAATGTGGTGATGTGATAAGGGGTTTGATGAAAATGAACTATTATGTGGATCATGAGTGTTGCTGAGCAGGCTGTTGCTATGCATATGTCGCTGAGATGGAGATGCAAACATTGTTGTTGAATTAAACTGTGCTTCAAGCACAGTTGGAGCAGAATTCAAAACAGTAGTAGCAACACCGGGATTGTGTTCGTTGATAGCATGAATAGCTTGAAGTGTATGCTCTGGAGCCGTATTTTGTTGTGCAAATGCTGGGTTTAAATAAAAGGGAGTGACAGGTCCCTGAGGTAGACTTGGGATTTGATTTGAATGAATAACAAACCGAGAATTCGAAATATGGCTTGGATAATTCGAAGAGATAGGTCTGACCGATGTTTCTTGAAAAGCTCGTGGTGGAGGATTATTGAGAACCATCGGCACAATTGTTGCCTGTGATGGCCCAGTACCTTCTTGATGAAGGTTTGTATGCGAAGCCATGGAAGCTCGATACTTTGATTTTTCAAACAAAAAAAATATTTATGGAAAGAAAAAGCGTGAAAAAAAAGTTGATAAAAAATTATGGAGATAACAAAAGAAGATGAAAAAGTGAAAAAAAAAAGGGGAGGATAAAAAAATTATTTCGACAAAAAATATATTAAATACTTAGGAAACTGAGAGAATTGTTGATGAAAAAATAAATATAAACAAATAAATAAAAAAAACCAGGGGAAATATTAAAAGTAAACAATAATATGCGCCCCGATAAATACATAATCCCGTATTTATTCTGTGATAGTGATTTTGGGTATAAACAAGAAAAAAGACCAAAAAAAAAAAAAGTAAATAAACAAAAAAAAAAAACGCGTCAAAAAAGTGAAAAATTACGCGTAAATCGCGAATTTATTTTGTCACTGGGTTAGGGTAACTTTTCATGGTCACGTGCAAATTATTAGTAATTGTAATAATTGTAACCAGATGTAGAATAGATAAAAAATTCTAAAATAACAGAAAAAAAAAATTTTTTTTTCTGATTGACTAGTTAAGTGGCTCGTCAAATAAGTAAAAAGATGAAATTTTTGTCCAAATTTAAATTTTAAAAAATAAAAAAAATTAAAATTAAATAAATAACCTCTTATATAAGAAGTTTTTTATTATTTTCTTAATTAAGAAATGTAATAATTTAAGGGAGAAAAAAAAATTAAAATCAAAATTGAAAATTGAAAATAATATTTTTCTTTAAATGTATATGTAGTTTATTCTTGGCCAAAACTAATCTAGTTTTTAAAGCGAAACAGAGCTTTGCTTTGATTTGTTATTGCATTTATTTTTTTTATTAACAAGCTATGCCCCAGATTAATATTTATGCTTACTGAGCTTTGCTTAAATCTGAACAACCATTTTAACGAGTTTGAAGCTTGCAATCAAGTACTACATGGCCATGGTGAATTACAAAACTAATTAGTTTTTTGATCTGCAGTTGGGTGCATCTAAAGAAAAAAAGAGCCCAAAAAGATCCGAGGCAGTTAATAACGAAAGAAAAGGGAATACTGCAGTTCCAAGACCACATGGTATCTTCAAAAACACAGGACACAACCATTGTATCCGAATGGTTGGTAGATCTTATTTGTTAATAGGTCTCACATAGATAAAAATACAGCATAGCAATTATAAAGTATATTATTATATACTTTGTAACTAGTACAAGATCGTTTTCTTCTAAAAAAAATTTCTCCTTTAATATAGCAACTACAGTGTTTGGTAACAAAGAAATATTCAAGAGAGAACCCGTAAGAACGTTCTTATTGAATTGGATTAAAGCTGAAGAAGAAAAAAAAAGCAAAGGCAAAAGACAGATAACTATCCTATTATAATTCAAACTAAAGAGGAAAATGGAGGCGAGTGAATCGGTTTAAAGTTGCACAGGACTACTTTTAGACTTAAGTCTAAAAGCTGTTAAAAATAATCCTCAACGGAAATACCAACCCAACGGTGTCTAGTATCTAAAATGGTAATCTAGTCTGATACACTACAACATGAAGAATAGTTTAATTAAAAAGAAAGGTAGTAGATTGCTTCTTTAAGAAGGAAAAAAAAAATTTTTTCTATTAAACAGGTTGTCTCATTAGAATTTATTTCAAATTAATACAAAGTACAATAAAGATGTTTTTTCTTAATTTTTTTTTTTTTTCAAATGATAACTAATCATAAACTTTAGTCAAGAATTTCGAATTTTAAAAAAATGTGATGGACCCATTGTTAAGTTAACAAGTATATCTCATATATATATATATATATATATATATATATATATATTAGTAAAATAATGAAAATCATCCAAAATCAGAATGATAGATTAATAGTGCTTTGAGTTTTTTCAAAGTTACAATATAAGTGCTAAAAAAATTCTAAATAAGGGAAATGTTTTACAAAATAGATTTTTCTTATAAAAAGAAAAAAACATCAAAGGTCTTGATAATGGACCCCATGTTGGATATATTTGACCTGCTAGTTTTACACCATTAGACATGTTAAACAATGCTTTTTTTGGTCTTCCCAAACTTCTGTATTTTAAATATATGAATGGAAATATACCATATCTTTGAATGAAAATATGCTTTTTAATTAAGGATTTGAATATTAATAATTATTAGCTTTTAAGAATATAAAAAAGCTTATAAATAGTTAATATGTTCCGCTTTTACCAAATAATAATATTTCATATGTTTATTTATTTATTATGATTTTTTTTAATTTCTGAAAACAGACTCTAGATGATTCAAATAAGAAAAGTAAGTGATTCTTTTAGGGGGAAAAAAACATAATTGATGTATAAATCAAACATGCTTTAATCCAATGTTAAGTTTGAAAACCTTTTCCTACTTCCCCCCTCTTCTCTCCTTTTTTTTTATTATTCTTTTTATTGGTAATTACAATTATAATTGGATTAGGGATTTTCCAGTCTCGAGTTTCTTTAACTGAAAATATTATCAGTTAAAAATTGATATAATTCTAGGGCATAACTAGCTTCATAAGTTCAAAGCTGGGAGACGTAATAACCAAACTGCTGGTGATAATTAATCTAACAGAAAGTTAAAGCTGGGATCTTTTTAATATTCGAATAAAATATCCCTGAGGGTGGAAAAAAAAATTTTTTTAACACAAAAATACAAACCTTAAAAACAATCATCTTATTGGTTTTTTTAGAGAAAAAAACTTAAAGACATGGTCTTATTGTTTTTCATTTTACTTTTCTCGCTTCTTCTTTTAGTTTTTGAAAAGTTGGATCATATTACTGTTTTTGATTAAATATAAGACATGTCTTGAAAGACGACAAAAAGTTAGGGGGATTTACATAGTGGAGTCACCATAAAAAGAAAAAAACAGAAGCAAAGTTAAGTTAAGTTTTAATAATTTAACGGATAAGGATGATGAGGGAATGTGGTTAGAACAAAAAATAAGTATTTTAGAGTTAGAAGCTAAGAAAACGATGATTTGGAAACATTGTTTTTTATTACAAGAGAAAAAAAACTTATCGTCAAATATTGACATCTTTAAATGTTTGTTAGTCGATAACTGTTAATTGGCAAATATTAGTGTTATCATTAATAGCAATTGCAAAAAAAAAAAAAAAAAAAAAAAGAAAAAAAAGAAAAAAAAATTAATGTGCAAATAATAGGAAATATTTAGGGATTGATGTTCAAAAAATATGGAAATTGATCAATAAACTCACAATGCAGTAAAGCAGGCAAAAGGTAAAATGATAAGGGTGCTGATGACGATGATGAAGTGATATATCGGGGATGCATTGCTACACGACATAGCTGTCATCCTCCGTCAAATTTGCTTAAGGAATATTTACAGGTTTAACGGCCACCATTCCAGGCGGTCATTCAAGGTATGCTGATAACCCTCAAACTATAATGTGAAATTAAAATACGGGAAAGGATGAGCAGACAACAAGTTTAGTTGAAGATATTCAGTAGCAAAATAAAAGATGGCCTATTGTCGAGGAAACCCCAGGCTCTAGTTAAACCTATTAGATGGGCTGATATAACCAAGAAGATACCTTCATTAAGGGGTATTTGCTCTCATATACGCGCTTTTTTCTTTAGTTTAGGGATTGAATATTGTTAGTTAGTTAATTAGGCTTGGTGGTAGGCAGGAGTTGAATGGTTGCTAGAGGGTTTTGGAGTTTCTTGTGCCGTAAATACTGCCAACAAGTAGCTTTGATTTATTGAACGGTTACTGTGGAATTCGCCTCGGTAAGTTGATGCATTGTCAACTTACCAAAGCAGAGCATAACAAGGCGCTATAGACTAGTCTGATAATTCTGATTTACTACTTATAATAATTCCCAAAGTGGAGGCTTGCAGGTGAGAGCACGTCTGTGGAGTAGTGACACTGAACCAGAAGGATCTGGTTTTTGACGAGCCTACCTTTATAAATTTCCCTATATATATTTGGCCTTCTCGCTCGCCTCCCCCCCTCCAAAGGTTTTTTTTTTGCAAATTTTTTTTTTTCTATCTTTCTTTCTTTCTTTCTTTCTTTCTTTCTTTCTATCTTTCTATCTTATTTATATTTGGAACTTATATGAACTTTGGGCACTATTAGATAGATTAAAGATTTTTTTCAACTTTATTGTTCAGCCTTTATATCATTCTATCTATTAGCCTATCTTTAGTTTGATATAATTCAAAAATGTCTTCTATTTCAGGCGAGCAGACTATCTCGGCTTCCGCTTCGTCGAATTTTCCAAACAATAATCTTAGATTCAAAAAGGCTCTTTCGCAAAGAACAACTGCCGTCGAAGATCCCATCTCTTCATTCCCAATTTCAACTATGCCACTAGTCGACTCGGGAAACGTTTATGCTCTGTCTCCGCCACAGCCTCTCAGCGACGACTTCCGAGTTGACCCTCATCACTTTAGCATTGCTACGTTTGCTACGACCTCTTCAACAAACTCATTCTCTTCAACAGACTCCAAAGATTTCTCGTCCTACCCTTCGTTATATACCACTACGACAGCTTGTTCAATGTCTCCTCCTCCTCATTCACCCATTTATCACTCAGCTGCAGCAAAAGCCTCAGTGCATTCTGAGCACCGGTGCTCTTCTACGGGTAGTAGCTCTAGCAGCAGCAGTAGTTCAACCAGTAGTAATGGCTACCACAACCTTCACCCCCCAAACTCTAACCTTCACCTAAACCTTAATAGCCATCCGGACTATATTTCTAATCTTGGTAGCTCGCATCTTCATTCTCCCGCTAGAAGTTTATCTGGTGGTACAGGTGGAGCTAACTCGGTTCATTCTTTTTCATCTTTGGACTCAGATGAAAATGTCAATCGTCGCTCGGGCTCTCGCAGACTTTTTGAAAAGTCCAAAGGTGCTCCTAATCATACATCTCTTTTAGAACAGCCTGAGTTCGCCATTCCTAGCCAGTGCCTCAAGGTTGAAGAATCTGCCGATGACGAGCCAGCTGACACAAATGAACAGTCGCCTAATGTGCTGTTAAAGTCTTTTGAACGTCTGAAACTTTCAAACCTTGACATGTCATTTAATCTTCAAGACGAACTTTCTTTTCATGCAACAAGTGCTGATGAATCTAACAATACTGATAGTCTCAGTAGTATCACCACTGCCACCACCAACACCAACACCAGTAATAGTTTGTTTATGTCCAGTAACAACAAAGATGGTTTGTCTGCTTTAAAAAATTCTAACAAACCTGAGTCGGTATCCTCTTTCAATTACAAGTCTTCGTACCAATCACAAACGCAACAACAGCCTAGAGCATTTCTTACTGATCCTCGAATTTTGCAGCCCGATTCTTCCTCGTTAACTCTCAACAGTTCCAATGATTCAAGCACTATAACGAGTGAGACTGTCACACGCAACACTGACCGCGACAGTTTTACTAGAACCCATGTGGCACGGTCTGGTCATGAAAATTTGAAGTTTCCCACTAGTTCGCTTGCGTTTGGTACTGGTTTTCAAGAAAATAGCTGCAATGCCAGTGAGGATAATAATAATAATATTATTAACCGATCAAGAACCAAGAATATCAGCCCACAACAACACTCGTTTGATAAGTTAAGAGGTTTAGACCCCCCAAAAGCATCTAACTCGTTTTTGGGTGGATATGCGGCAGACGCAGCTCCTGAACTTAATTTGTTAGGCCGCACAAGTTTTGAGAGTTCAAATTCTAACGGATCGCGAGAGTCGGTTCACTTAGATCTCACCCTGGACTTGGATTCGGTTATTCACAATGCGCTTGTGGAGAGCACGGGCACTCCCACAGATGACGGTGTGGATTGCCGATCGCCTACAATCACCTCTTCTGCTACATACTCTTCCAAAACTGTTGGCTGCTATAACACTAACACCAACAATGCTTACAACTTGATGCGTGCCCCAACTCGGATGGAAAAACCTGAGACACCGGACCGGCCACACTTTAGCGTACTTGATGAGACATTCATTGAGTATCACGGCAGCGCGCTATATTCTGCAGGATTATGCGACGCGTCGGAAAGCCCTGTGATTTCGGAGTTTCAAAACCGTAGTGCCAATCCTAAGGCTAACGGTAACAATAACAACAGTAATCATTCAAAGGGCATCAAAAGCATTGCAAAGATTGGTTCTAGTGTTAAGAGTCTTGCAAAGAAAATCTCGCACAAGAACGAGGGTGATAACAACAATAACAACTACAATTAATGATGCCATGATACTATCTATATGCACAGGAAAAAGCTCTAGGGTCATGAGCTTGTGTGCTATATTATATTTATTTGAGCCTTGTGTCTCATTCGCTTATGACTGATGAATTTGATGAACTATTTTATTTTATTTTTTTATGAAGATGATGAATTTGTTTATTTTATAACTAGATTATAACTAGATTGGGGATGTGATTTTTTTATTATTATTTAGACTTGAAAAAAATGTATTGCTATGCTTGAAGTTTTAAAATTACAATAGAGATAAATTCTCAAGTTATTTCACAAATTCACAAATAGAAAATAATATATTTTCTATAACTTATTGATGTTTAACTTTATTGGTGAATGTTTTTTAATGGCTGCGTACTTTTTGTTTTTGACGATAATTTCAATTTTTTTTCTTTTTCTTTTTTTTTTTTTTCTTGTTCATATGTTAGATCTATGCAACAACCCAAAATCCAAACTCACACCTCTTGTCACGCCTATTATTAACCGCACAGCAGAAAGCGGTTGGTTGCGCATACAACATTGGTTAGCTACTTTTTCCTTTTAAGACGAATTTGCCAAAAGTCCCAACGTGGTACGCACGCATGTATATTTTACATGTAAGCTTAAACTACTACTGGTCGATTCAGAGGCTTTGGAGGAATATATATTCAAGTTATAGAAGAGGCGGGTCTCGACAAGAATAGACATTACGATATGAACTTGAGGAACCTGAGGAAGAAAATAATTTTGATATGAGCCATTGATTTCACAGTGCTTGTGAATAGCTATTGAGTCCTGTAGAAATATCAATGAAATAGCTGTAGGTTTAAAGGGCATGTCAATAGACAAGACCTAGTTGTATTACCAGGTATGGAATATGGATGGAAAATAAAAGTTTATGATGTAGAAAGGTAAAATGGCAAAAACTCCAAATGAATATATTTCTTCTTTATAGATGTCTGATTGTTTGTCTATCTTGTCGACAAGGTTCCCGGATTACTTTGTATGTTCCGGAGCCTCAATCACCCTGGGCACATTGTAGTTAGGGTACCGGTCCCTTCAAGAGACGAAACTGAAACACCCGGGCGCACGGCGGCTCGGTATTATGCAAAAGAGCGGCAGCCCAAACCTATAACATTAAGCTATAGTGACGTATTTTTGTCAATGGACGCTAGTCCCCAATAAACCATTTAACAACAACTTTTCAACATCTATTTTTACATTAAAGGAGAGTGTATGTATTAAGTTGTATTTGAAATAAATAGCTAGCTGGTTACACCATATGAGCGAAGCGAGTCATATAAAAAAAAAAAAAAAGAGGTTTTGTATGAAGGAAATTCTACGAAAAAAAAAAAAAAAACTGGCAGTCATGATTGACATGTTGAGTAGCAAAAATGCGCTACGTACATTTCAAGACCACCTCAAAAGCTTTATTACAGAAAGCAATACTACATCATTCTGTAGTTTGACCAAGATCACTTCAAATGCTTTGTTTGAAGAAGCAGAAATTATAGCATAAAAAGAATGAGAATCAGATTGCTGGTAAATGTGCAGGTATAAGTACGTTAGTACATCATATAACGCTGCAACTTGTCTTTTGAGATTTCGATATCTTAGTTGCTTTTTCCAATGTGGTTTTGAGATTGGGAGTATCTGTGTAAGGCTTTTAGACCAATGAAAACGGCACTGATCTCAAAAAGTAGGAAATTTTTTTTATATATATTTAAGTGATATACAAAAATAGAGCAAAAGTAAAAGCAAGTTTCCAACTTAAAGGAAACTGTTCCAGATGTTTCATTTAAAAACCAGCTATTTAGTTCAAAACTCTATGTCATGCCTTAAGTCATTTCCAATGAGCAAAAGTAAAAAAAAGATTGTGATACTGATATCATAGTAATTATAATTAGTAATAAGGAAAAAATAAAAGCGAATTCAATTTAAAAAAGACAATGTTTTGATGTCTTATTTCGGTTTTTTACTTTTAAAGAAAAAAAAAAAAAAAAAAAAAAAAAACAATATCATGACTGATAAAAATCTTAAGGTTTTTTTTTTATGTCCTTCTCCAAAATTAGGCGGAAAAAAGGGTGATTTATGCAGAGTGTTTGCGGATTCTAAACCCTAACTATTTTAATCATGTGATTTATTTCACGTGATTGCTGTTATAAGAACTTTTTTTTTTTTATGAACAACCGAAAAGTTAAATTAAAATGTGTATTTTGATAGACAACAATATATATATATAATTATATAATTATAATTATAAAAAAAAAAAAAGGAACTGTTACTCAAACCACTTTTAACAAAAAAATAAAAAAAATAAAAAAAAGTTTAATCCACTAAGCAACGGTTTTATTTTATTTTTTTATTTATTTTATTTTTTATTTAATTCAAAATGTAAAGATAAGCTGATTTTTCAGTTCACCCAAGTCCCTGTTTTATTTTCAAAATCTCCCCTGGCTGAAATGAATATATTTTCCCAACTAACTTATTTATTTTTTCTTTGAAAATTCAAAAAAAAAAAAAAAAAAAACAGAAAAAAAGAAAATATATATTATGTCAATATATCCTGATTTCAACATTTGCCTTCTCTCCTGAACACCCTTTAAAAATATTACATGTTAAAAGCAATTTGCCTCTTATTTTGTTTTTTTTAATGTTTTTTTTTAATGTTTTTTTTATTATTATCCTTTGTCTTTTCCCGCTCCTGAAATTTCATGCGTTAGTCCTTTTCTCGCGCTTTCTCGTGTTTATAAGAGTACAGATTCAAGGCTCATAAAAGTTGAGCTCCAAAAATCTCGAATAACTAGCGGCAGATCTTTATTTGAAGCATATATTAAGATTTTTTTTTTCTACATTCAGATCAATCACGAGTTAAAATATGGTATGGAGTATGTATGAACTCAGGCACAGTTAGCTTCATCTACAAATGTTTACCTTTTAAATATTTTTAATTGTTTTTTTTTTCTTCAAGACAGGTGATTTTAAAACCATATGATTCACAGTCAAGCCAAGCTAAGTGAAATTCATAGTTTTGCAGCTAATTATCTAATAAATCTTAAACGATATTATCAGTAATTACTGAAAACCAACTTTGTACTTTGTCAAGTGGCCTCTTGTCCCCCCCCTTAATCCTCGCTTCCAAAAGTAGTATTTTGGGATAATCCTATAATTTTCACTCAATCTAGCTTCTATGAGTCTTTCTTGACCAAGAGGGGAAAAAAAATTAAATGAGAAAAGAATTGTTTAGTATATATATGAGGAAAAAAAAATTTTTTTTTGTGCCAATAGTTGGTCTATGGTAAATGACATTTTTTTTTAGTGTTAAAAGTTTTCCCAAGTTCATAATTGCGATGGTAACTGAACCAACCTACCATCAAGTTATGTCAATTGCTTGGTATACAAACCAGTGAAACTTGGTAAAGTAGTTGAGGTAACAGATATTTAGCGTATAAATCACCAATAGAGACAATAACCATATGGAAATAACCGATTTTAAATCACAGAAGAAAAAAGGGGTAATGAAAAAACTTTTTCTGTCCCTTTTGTGTAGCATTTTCAATATTTTAAAATGTCCCAGCCTAGATTTTATATTCATATTTGTGGAAGAAAAAAAAAAAAGAGTCAATAATTATTTAGATGTTGGTGATGTTAAATTTTTTCCAGGTTTTAGGAGGTTTGATTTTTACAATCTCTTTCAAATAACAAACCTGAAATAAACATATGCATATCATTTTAAGATTACTACAGGTGAATCTTTTGTTTTTTTCTGAAAAAAACAACATCGAACTATGAACTCATAGATTTATTATTTTACACTTTTAATAAAAAAAAATCTCGATTACCTCGTTTTTAAACATAATTTGAAATTTATCATCTTTGTCATTTTAGTTTTTTGTTTTTTTTGTTTTTTTTGTTTTTTTTTTTGTTTTTTTTTATTTTAATATAGACGCAAGGGACCCACATTTAGCAAACAATGAATAATATATTGCTTTTTATTTTTCATCGCGTTCAATATGTAATTGAAATTTGCGTTAGAACTAGAAATATACGCGTCGCGAAGAAAAAAATAATAAAATAAATAGAATCGTCATCACGATATTGTAAAGATGTAAAATGGGTGTAATTTTTTTTAATTAAAAAATAATATTGTTCCTTCTCAATATACCCAAAACCCAGGTTCAAACTAATTTGAGTAGTATAATTGTGTTTCTAAAAAGAAAGAAAATTGAAAAAAAAAAACACTATAATTTACGGATTATCCCACCCAAACTTCTCCTTTATTCAACTTGTTCGGTATCTTCGATGAATAATGAGTTCAAATTCGGTGCTAATAGTTATTTCCTCCATTAGTTAGATCATGATGAGAGAATTTCACCAACATCAAATTTTTTTTTTTCATTATCTGATTTTTCAGTACATCATCAAGTTAGCCGAAATTTGGAAATCCTCCAAAGTTGAATAAATGTAATATCAGAACCCGCACTGTTTGACAGTTTTGCCTAAAAGATTTGGTGCACCTATCCAGTTACAGACTTTAGTATTATTCCAATGTAGCATTTCAGCTTCTTTTTTTCTGGATAAAGTCTTAGATTACTTTCATTTAAAACTAACAAGACTCTCTTTTTTCTTTCATTGAATAAAAATTTAAGCCATTAACTTAATATTTTTACTGCAAACTACAATTGAATTGTCTTTGAAAAGAGAACTGATACTCAATGCTTTTTTTTTCAATGATAAAGGTATAAAAATCACGTGGGAGGTAATTGTTAGTGTAGAACTGAGTGAACAGCAAAAAAAAAAACACACAGCTAAACCAGTGATCCTGGTTGGCACCGTTTAACTAGAAACCATGGAATTGGGATTTCAAAATAATTTTCTTTTCCGATTTTTATATAAGTTGTACATGGTTACAATAAAAAAGCAAATATAAGAGGAAAAATGAAAATGATATATATGATTTACGGAAAAGAAACAGAGCATGGGGGTAGTAAAAAGATGGAAATAATAAATTTATTACTGTACTTTTCCAAAGCAAAGGAGGATAATAATAATAATGATGTGAATTTATTTTTATTAAGCATAAAAAATAATATAATATAATAATAATAATAATAATAAAATTCTAGGATGCGATGGCGATGAGAGGAGTATTCAAATAAATTTTTTTTTATCTTGTTGAATTTATACGAAAATAATAAATATTTAAATAAGAAAACTAGATATTTCAACATATCAGTCCCCATGGTTTAGATATCGCCTTTAATTTATATATTACACCCCAAATTGAAGCTTAATTCAAGTTCATAATTTTGAAGTTGTCTCTATTTTTGATTTTACTTGGTAAACTTACCTACCTTTAAGTAACCATTATGTTCTCTAAAATTATTGTCACTTAAAAAAATAAAATGAATTCAGCTGATATTTCAAACGGTAGTGCATCAATTGTCAATTTGAGCTTTTTTTTTTTTTTGAAAAGTCATACCATATCAACTCTGAAATGCTCAGGGTTTTTTCAGCCGACTCTCATTTATCACGAGGTGGGCCCACAATGGTCAGCTGAAAAAGAATTTTTTGAAATTTTGGGGAAATTTTTATTCAAACGTAAGAATTTTTTAAACCATTTTGAATATAAGCTCATTTGCTTTAAAATTATTATAATAATGTTACAATTGAAAAAAAAAAAAAAAAAAATTCCCTTCTTTAGAGAGTTCTAAAATCTTAATTTGAAAAAGCAAAGAAAATATTCTCAGAGCCCATCAAAATTTGAAAAATTGAAAAATAAAATTGTTAAACATTTACAGACATACCGTTAAACCGTTAAAAAAAAAAAAAAGGTCAATGCCTAAAGAAATATGAGATGTTCAATTTACTGTTATCAAGATTGGTAAGTTACCCAAACTTTTTTTTCTCGGTTTTTTATTTATTTTTATTTATATTTATATTTATATTTTTTTCATTTTCATTTTAATTTTAATTTTCAATTAAAGTTATTTTTTGCAATTTCAAACTTTTTTTTATTTAAATATTTTTTAATATTTTTTTTTTTTTGTTATTATAATAATAAGAATAATGGGTTAAATTATGATCCTCTTTTACCTAACAAATTTTCTATTCTTCCGAAAATAAATGGATTGATTATCAATTTGCTTTTCGTGCCATTAATCAAGGCCATTATTTAGAAGCCCTTGGTTAGGAGTAAATTTAGCCCTAACCTCCAGTTACAAGAGTTTAGATGACTACCCGGTACTAATGCATATGTCCCGAACCCGACCCCACAAGTCAATCTCCAAATACATAACTCAATTAGTTCTCTCAATCAAAAGTGGCGTGATTTACCCTACCTTACGTGTTGCATTTACAAAATGATGTTTAGTGCTTAGGTTCATTACGCAATTAAGAAAGTCCCGTCTTTGTAATCATTTTTATTCTTTCTCAATTCTTCTTCTTTTCTATCCACTTTATTAATATTTGATTTTTTCTTAACTATTCTTACAAATATTTTTCTTTTCTTAAACATATCTCCAGTTTTTTTTAGTTTTTTATCTTTATTATTTGATTGTTGTCTAATTCCTTAAATTTTTGTTGAAATTGTTATAATGTCTTATCCCAAAGCTACTTCCGCATCTGTTCCTTTCATCAAGCTTAGTTCTGGTCATTCAATCCCTCAGGTTGGCTTAGGCGTCTATTTGACCGGCACTGATGTTGCCGCTAAGGTTGTCAAGGAAGGCCTGGAGGTTGGTTATCGCCATGTTGACAGTGCTGCCATCTATGGTAACGAATCTGAAGCTGCTCAAGGTATTCTCGAGTTTCTGAGTGAAAACCCCGCAATTAAGCGGAGTGACATTTTTTTCACCACTAAAGTCTGGGAGGCTGACCATGGCTACGACGAGGCCAAAGCTGCAATTGCAAAATCCCTTGAAAGAATTGGTGGTTTAGGCTACATTGACCTATTGCTCATTCACTCTCCTCGTGCTCCGATTACCGTTGATGAAAAGGCCGATGAGGCCACCCAGCTTGCAGCAAAGCGTGAGAAACGCTTGGGCACTTGGCGTGCATTCCAAGAAGCCGTTGATCAAGGAATTGTCAAGTCCATTGGTGTTTCCAACTACGGTGTGGCTCATCTTGAGGAGCTACTGGCATGGGACGGACTCCGCATCAAGCCTGTCGTCAATCAAATTGAACTTCATCCATGGCTTCAGCGCACTGAACTTGTTGAGTTTGGTCGCAAACATGGAATTCTTCCGGAAGCCTACTCTCCACTTACTCGTGGTCAAAAGCTCAAGGATCCCATTGACAAGGATTTAGTCGCTCTTGCTCAAAAGTACAAACGATCTCCTGCTCAGATTCTTATTCGTTGGTCCGTCCAACAGGGTTTCATTACCCTTCCCAAGAGTGTTCACATTGACCGTCTTGTTGAAAATTTCGATATCTGGGACTTTGAATTGACTGAGGAGGACGCCAATAGTATTGGTGGCAAAGAGCTTTACGGAATCACAGGTTGGGATCCCACTGTTGCTCTCTAAATGGTTACAAGGCCCAAGTTTAAGTAAAGAAACCATAAAATCAATTGAACAAATTATTTATAATAAAATTCTAAAACAAAGAAAGCACACTAAGCAGATGCTTCACCAGCAGCAACTCTTTGAGAAACACTACCACTGGCGCGGGGAATGAATTTACTAGCGGCATTTTCGGACTCCGCTATGCGGCTAGATTTCAAGCTTGGTTCTCCGAAACCTCCACCACCAGGAGTCTTGATGACAACATGATCACCGGTATTCATATGCACAGTATTCTTTCCACCTAACGATACAACAATGTAATCGTTCTTCTTATCGGAACCAGCGCGCAATTGTTTCCACAAGTTCTCACCAGGAAGAGCAGGTAAACCTCCCTTGATGCCAAATGGCGCAATAGCTCGACGCTCACTCAAAATTGAAACTTGCACAGGGATACGGAATTCAATGTCGCGTACAACACCTTCACCTCCAACAAACTGACCATCACCTCCAGAACCCTTACGCAATGAAAAATCATGTAGAATACAAGGATAACGTTTTTCCAAAATTTCAGGATCAGTGGCCCGTGTGTTGGTCATGTGCACCTGGACACCGCTCTGGCCATTCCACCATGGCCCAGCACCAGCACCACCGGCAATTGTTTCGTAGTAGCCAAAACCAGGACGGGTAGTACCATCAGGAAGAGTTTCACCACCGAAGCCAAACGTCAGATTATTGCAAGTACCTTGCGATGCACCCATAGCCTCGAACGCCTTAAGAGTAACGTCCGTAATGCGTTGTGAAGTTTCCACGTTACCACCAACTGTAGCACGTTCGGGACCAGGAGCTAGGACACTACCTTCAGGAACATTAATTGTAATAGGTGTCAAACAACCCTGGTTCAAGGGGATGTTTTCGGAAATAAGAGATCGTAACACATATAGAATGGCAGATTGAGTAATTGCTCGTGGTGCATTCAAATTACCGTAAATCTGAGGTCCAGTTCCTTCAAAGTCAAATACCGCACTTCCATCTTCAGGGTTAATTTTAATGGCAAGAACAATTGCAGTTCCATCATCAAGCTGATCGCGGGCACGTAAAACGTGGCCATCACCATACTTTTTAGCGACGCCTTTAAGAAGCTCACGAACAGCAAGCTCAGCATTTGCTTGAATTCCATACATGTAAAATTGAACAACTTCCAAACCAAACTCTTCAATAATATCATGGAGAAGTGAAATACCCTTATTATTAGCCGCAATTTGTGCTTTAAGATCAGACAAACTATCACTTAAACTGCGCGAACCACTGCAACCAGGGTACTTGCTAGGCTGTGTATAGAGTAGATCCACGATACCCTCTTCGTCAAACTTCCCAGCTTTGACAACCTTAAACCCGGGAATCATAGCACCTTCTTCCCAGATCTCTTTCGAATACGGTGGCATAGAGCCCGCAGTTATTCCACCAATGTCCGAGTGATGACCTCTTGAAGCAGCCCAAAAAATGATTGTCTTTGTTCCGGGTTGAAAAACGGGTGTGATGACAGTAATATCAGGTAAATGTGATCCACCATGAGCAGGGTGGTTTGCCACAAGAACATCACCATCAACAAGCTTGCCTTCCCAAAGGTTTTTTTGATATTCGACAGCACTTGACATGGAACCCAAATGAACAGGAATATGAGGAGCATTTGCGACAAGACCACCATCCGGGGAAAAAATTGCACAAGAAAAGTCCAAACGCTCTTTAATATTGGCAGAAATTGAAGTCTTTTGAAGAGTTTGGCCCATTTGTTCAGCGATTGACATAAAACGGTGGCCAAAAACTGACAACTGAATAGGATCAATAACTTCAGCATTAAGCGCTCTCCTTTTTTTATTATCAAGATCGAGAAGAATATGACTAGTAAGAACAGTGGCAACTGCGCTAGTGTCGACAACAATAGTTTGGGTCTTGTCAATAATCATGGCAGGGCCTTTGATTTGTTGGCCTCGCTTTAAATTGTCGCTGGGATAAACTTTGGCATCAACCCAGCCAGAGCCCTCAAAGTAAAGTTTCTTTATACCAATAGAAGCATTTTCGTCAACAGGAAAGTAATCAGACCCTTTTGATTTTATGTCGTATCCCGGGGTAGTACCAGTCTCCATAGGAGTCATTCCAACGCCACGAACACGTATATCACCAACAAGAATTTCACGTTCTAAAGAAAACCCAAACTCGGTTTTATGCTTATCAATAAAGCTCTTGGCATAAGATTGGGAATTATCTTGAGCTGGGTCGCGGACCATAATGAAGGTTTCTGTACCTTTGTATCTCAAGTTAAGGTATCTCTCAACAACAACATTCTTTTCATCAAAGCCTTGGGAAACAAGTGCACCAACAGCCTCCTTAGAAATTTCGTCAAGTCTAGAAGACAACCCAGGAAGAGATTCTTCAGACAAAACCACAGATTCCGGTCTTTGGACTTCATGAACAACATCAGCAAGAGACATACCATAAGCCGAAAGGATAGAAGAATATTTGTGAATAATCACACGATGTATACCAAGAATTTTGGCAATTGCGCTGGCATGTTGACCGCCGGCACCTCCAAAAGAAGCAAGGTGATGACTTGCAACAGTGTAACCTTTTCCTTCAGTTAATGTTCGAATAGGGCGGCACATGGCCTCGTTAGCAACTGTAAGAAAGCCCATGGCAACTTCTTCAGGAGACATGGCCTGTTGGCCGGGTCTATCTTTATTGATCTTTTCAGTAAGCTCGGCAAATTTAACCTTGACAATTTCAGGATCCAGAGGTTCATCTTCGTTTGGACCAAAGATGTGTGGGAAGTACTCTGGAACGATACGACCCAAAAATAAATTGGCGTCAGTAACTGTTAAAGGACCACCCTTGCGATAACAAGCAGGACCAGGATGTGCACTGGCAGACTCGGGGCCAACAGCAAAAAGACCTTTTCTCCAAAACAAAATTGAGCCACCGCCAGCAGCAACAGTATTAATATCGAGTTGTGGAGACTGAATTGTTACTTCGGCAGTAGTGGTTTCAAAAATATGTTCTAAAGCACCATTATATCTTGATACATCAGTAGAGGTGCCACCCATATCAAATCCGAGAATGGGTGTCTTTTCATCTTCTTCGTAAGATGTTCGGGAGTAGCCAATAACACCGCCAGCGGGTCCTGACAAAATGGCTTTAAGACCAGAAAAGGTTGACCAGGAAGTCAAACCACCATCTGATTGCATAAACAAAAGTTTATGGCCAACAGCATCTAAACCGCCCTTGAATCCCTTGCCAAAGTTTTGAACATAGCGTTTAGTAATAGGAGACAAATAGGCGTCGGCGGTAGCAGAGTTCGCTCTTGAAACCAGTTTGATCTGAAAGAAAGTATTTTGTTAGCAAAAATTAAATCAATTTTTTTTTCTGTTGTACCATACCATTGGTTGAATTTCCGAAGAAGCCGAAACGTCGAAGCCCATTTCCCGAGCAATGTTAGCGACGATTTCTTCATGATCAGGATAAATGTAGGAATGCATAAAAGTAATAGCTAAAGATCGTATTCCAGTATCCCAAATCTTTTGGAGGAGATTTTTGATCTTAGTTTCATCTGGCCTTTGCAAAATTCGGACAACCTCGCCAGATGTACCGATGACCAAGTTCTCATCATTTTCTATATCAAACTTTTCTAGATAGGGATTCTCACTATAACCCTCAAGAGTGACCCTTTCATCTACTTCGTAGACTTGTTCATAAAGACTGGAAAGTTTAGAAACGGAAAGGTCAAAAATAGAGGGTCGAGATTGTTGGCCAATTTGTAAGATATCACCAAAACCTTTAGTGACAATGAATGCAACTCGGTCACCCTTTCGTTCAAGAAGAGCATTTGTAGCAACAGTAGTACCCATGCGAATTGACTCTACTGGCTCCAGATCAATTAGTTCATTACGAGGTATTTTTTTGCCAGTGACTTGTTCCAGGATTCGACGAATACCCTCCACAGGAGCATCCTTATAGTTTGCGGGGTCGACTGAAAGAAGTTTCAGAACGATATCACGAGGCTCAGGGCCTGGAATATAAGCACAGACATCTGTAAATGTTCCACCACGATCTAAAAAAAGTTAATAAATGCAATTTTATATTTTCAGTGTGCTATTCTTACCAATGGAAATTCGAACCCGATTGTTCAAGTTGCTGGTCATTGTTGTCAAAATTGTCAAAGTTCAAAACCAAATATTATGAATATTAACAAAAATAAAAAATCAGAAAAAATAGAGCAAATACAAAATAATGATTTTTTTTTTTTTGATGCATCAAAAGAAAAAGATAAAAAAAAAAGTGGTTATTTTAGCGGATATTGGACTTATTTTATATCCAGACTTGACTTGTTCAAATTTTTTTTGTCTGGATCATGCCTTTTTGTGAAAGCACATGCCCATCTCTACGTCGTAACCCTTAACCCTATCTTTTATCTGTCGGGTTTCCCAAGCAACACCCCAGTTTTATTCATTTTACACCTCCCATAAAAAACCGCCTGTCAGCTGACCCGTGCTCACATTTATTTTAGACTAACACTGGTTATAACCAGTGTAAAAGCTAATTAGCTTTTACCCAGAACTTGAGTTGTCGGAACTGGTATTCATCTCAAGTCTTGCTTCATATTAATTAATTAATTAATTACCGATTGATACCTTTCAATAGCCGATTTTTTCAAAATTTGTTTTTTTTTGTTTTTTTGTTTTTTTTTTTCTTTTTTCATTCCTTTTTTTAATCAGCAAAACTCGGTTGATAAAGAGTGGTATACAATCCTGATTTGCTTTCTTAGATTTTTTTTTCTTTTTTATTAATTTGAATCAATGATCTCAGTTTTTTTATAAATTTGACTTCTTGCTAAATAGAATTTACTTGTCATAATGCCGTCGGAGATCTTTCCCGATGTGTTATTATTTTCTTTTGGGTGTGTGGGATGAAAATCGAAATGCTTTTTTTTATTTTGTCGGAGATGGCTTTACGACATTTTTCCACAAGATTCTATTTTTTTTGACAAAAAGAAATGTCACCTGTAAAAATAATTTCATTAAAATAACAGGGAGTTTTAAGATGAACCTGTATATATGTAATATAATAGAAAGAAATTGTAAATTTTACATTTATTTGATATCTCAACTTGTTTTTTTATCACAGCCTTTTGAAATTATTAGAACAATGTTTGCAAGAATTCTATTAGTAATATGGTATTTTCTTAAGATTTTGTAACATAAAATTCTCAAAGAAATTACACTAACAATATTGTAGTGTAAGTTCGAATCTTGAAGGCTCCAAACATTTATTCATAATCAAGCTTAAGAATATGTTGCACCAAGAACTTAATTTACACTTGTCATTTTCTCGTAACAACTTTTTTCTCTTTACCCATTTCACACCCACCACCACCCTTAATAGAGTAAAGACCTTCCGACTCTACTACAACTTCCATAATCACACTCTAGGAACCTTTTAGGCGTTTTACAATGTCATCCCTAGATATTGTAAATACAAAATTTGATCCGACTAAGTTTGACAAAGTTCCTCTTGAAAAACTACCTTACCAGGTTCTCAGCTGGATTAACATAGTTGTTAATTACCTCAAGAACAATCCCAACTTTGAGGAGTCTGTTCAGTCTTTTATTGTCACAGAACTAAATGGGTTTTTGTCTTATGTCGAAACCTCAAAAGATATTCCCTCAATTCTTTGCAAACCAATTAGACTTGAACTAAATTATGCTTACCAGCTTACATATTCTGGCCCGCACAGACGGTTTCTTTTTGAAACTGTCAATAAGCTGGTTAAGATTGTCAGTGCATCAAAAGCAGAAAAACATTCTGATTTGAAACAGTACGTTATTAAAATTAATACTTTTTTTAAAAAAATCATTAACTGAGTTATAGTCTGGCAATTTCCGCGTTAGGTTCCATATATGAAACTGCCGGTGATGGTGTATGTCTAAATTTTTTTTATTTTATTTTTCAAAAAACACTTTTGACTTCATTGCTAACTAAACGCAGGCTTATTCTGTTGCACCGTTAAGTGTGTTGACTTTAATCAAGGCATTAAAAGGAGCTTCTTCGGTATGTCTTTTAATCTAATTTTAGACACGAGAATATTAACCAGATATATTTATTTTAGAATACCGGGTACAGAGTTACAATTGTATCTTCTTTGGCTGCCATTACAAAGTCAGCGGGACACATTTTTGAGGATTCTCTCAACAAAGATTTATGGAAGGTTGCTAAAAATTACTCCTCTGACAAATCAGCAAAGGTTGTGGCTGCTGCGTTTGATCTGTTTACCAGTTTAGTTACTCACCGAGCTCATTTTAAATCCTCTTCTGATTATGAAACCCTAAAAAATTTGTATCAAAAGGCACTTGATTCTTCGTACGGGGTTGCAAGACAATCAGCTGCAAGATGCTTTGCAGCGGTTTTGAATTTACTTACAAATTCACCTTTACCACAGGCCACTCATGAAAAGTATTCCAAAGCAATTGAAGTAGACGAATCAGAACCAAATCGCACTTCATCGCCAGCACCAAATGCATCTGGTAGCTCAAAAGTTAAGCTTCCATTTGCTCTTTCGTTTAGAGATGGTGTCCTTGCTCTCGCTTCTATTTACACAAGTTCTACTGCAACCACCAGAGTTAGAGTGGGTGTCACTCAAACGTTGGCAATTTTCATTATGAACTGCGATACACAAACCACGGAGGCAAACTTTTTTGAAATTTCAAATATGTTATTGTACAATGTTCTGAGTGATCCAAACATTTCTCAAGATCGACACAAGTTTATTTTGGCTCGTGAACATGCCAAGTTTATTATTACTGAGGTTATAGGTCGCCAAGTACTTGGAGAGATTGGCCAAATTTCAGCAATTAAAACCCTTATTAACGAGATTTTAAAAAACTACCCTAAAGTGTTGAAGGAACAAGAGGAAGTTCCAAAAGAAACACTTATTGGGACTTTAGAATGCATCACTAAATTTTTGGCATTGGTTGGATCTGCAGCTTCTTCCTTAGTCGACTCCTTAAAGGATGCTTTGTTGCGTGTCATTGTTCATCCTAGTTATACCGTACAAGTAACGGCATGTGCTTGCTTCCAAGAACTTACATCAGCATCACCTTCATTAATTATTCCTCTTTTAGATAAAAGTCTTACACATATTCACAAGACTTTTCCATTGATTTCTGATCAAAAGGCTCCTCACTCTCAGGTAACTGGTTTTGCTTTGCTAATATCTCTCTTAGTCAGCGTCACTTATGAACATCCCCTTTATTCTTCGATTGATATTGCTTCACGTTGTGTTTCTACTGCAACCTCATTTTTGAAGGCTACTGGCGATATTGATGCCCCCACATCTGCTCTTCAAATACAAGTTGCATGGCGGCTTATTAGCGGTGTCATGCCTCTTGGGCACAATTTTATTAAGGTTTATTTATCTCAACTTCTTATCTTATGGAAAAGTTCAATTCCCAAAGTTTTTATCAAGGACCGATTTACCGATAAGAGCACAATTGAACTTTGTTACCTCTACCATGTTAAAAATTGCGCATTGGGGTCAATTGCTGCCTTTTTAGCAAACAATTCCAAACTTCTTACAATTGATGTTGCCGGAAGAATTATTCAACTTTTACAAAATGCTACTCATTTTATGAATGCGATTCCTGCAAAAGCATTTGCTGATGAAGAAAAGTCGCATCTGCTTGACAAATCTATCAATCTTACTGATTACGATTATCTTCTCAAACGCAGAGTTCTTCAGTGTTATGTCTATCTTACTCAGTATTCCCATACTCTTGAATCATTTCCTGCAAATCTTTTGCCTCTGGTCTTATCTTTGTTTGGAAGTCCTGACATGTTCAACTCTGTCAATATGAGCACTGCTATTGCAACTAACTCCGGCTCTATCGACAGTATTTGGCAAATGGCAGACAATTTTGCATATGGTGTCACTACTAATGTCAATGGATTTAACATCATTGAACTTCAGCAGGAACATGTCATTGACAAGAGCAAAATCCACAACTCTACAATGGAGCCAATTAAGGATGTCCAAGAATCCCACTGGCTTTCTGAGTTTGATTGGATCGACACTTTAGAAAACCAAATAAGATCACCTGTTTTAGGTGCGATTGAGCAAGATCCAGATGTATTGATTCATTCTTTGGATCGACAGCAGCTTTATGTAGGACCCGTTCCTGCTACTACTGCGGTTGCAAATCTTTCTATTGAACTTTTTGCAACTCTTTTCCCTCTTCAGCAGCCTAAGGTTCAGGAAAGTCTGCTCGTACAACTTAGTAGTTATTTATATTCTCCTTCTTCTTCTTCTCAAAAGTCGGACAGAATAACTGCAATGTTTGTCAATTCATCTGTAGCTATTTACAGCCTTCTTAAATATGTCACGTCATCAAATTCTCGTGATAGAATTAGCAGCACTAAGATTTTAGCTCTTATTAAGAAGATACTTACTCCTATTTTAGGCAGCTCTGACCCTATTGTTCGAAATGTTGCTGCCCAAGCTCTTGGTTTAATGTGCTCTATTGGTGGCCTCTCAATGTCTGCAGAGGTTATCAAGTATCTTATTGATGAAGTTGTTCAAAATACTGATCCAAGCTCTCGGGCTGGTTGCTCAGTTGCCTTGGGATACATTTTAAAGCACGTTGGCGGAATGTTTGCCGGAATGCATTTGAAAACAGTTTTTGGTATCTTAACATCATTAGCTAACGATCCTCATCCAACTGTTCATTTTTGGGCTTTAGAAGCTATTTCTATTACCATCTCAGGTGTAGGATTGAATTTTGCAAACTATTCTCTTAGCACACTTTCAAACCTAAGTAAACTTTATCTTCAAACGTCTCACAGCGACGAAATGGCTTCTGTTGTTTCGAGCAATTTGGAAATACAATTCTCAACTTATCGCATAATTGCGCGATGTGTTCATGCATTGATTGATGTAATGGGACCCGATATTCAAGAAAGCGAAAAGAGTCAGGAGATTGTTTTGCTTCTTTTAGAACAATTCCAATTATCAAATGATTATATTTGCATTGTTGAAACTATTAAGTCTACTCAAGAGCTTATTATTTTTGCCCCAAATCTTATCGATATTTCTACATTTGTCAAGCCATTACTTGTGGATTTGATGCTGCCTTATCAGACTCCAGTCAAAACCGCCGCTATTGACGCTTTATACCAATTAATCAGAACCAGTTCACATGCTTTGTTTAAGTATACTGGAGCTGAACTGAAGCGTGATATTTGGCTGGCTTATGATTTGAATCCGTCTGACAAGGCTCTCCGTGCATTCATCAAGCGATGGGTTGAGCAGACTGCTGAAAGCGAAGCATTGGAATGGATTGGTGGTGTTCAAAAGATTTTGTTTAATTCAAAGAAAGAGTTTAAACCGAAGGTTGAAACCAAGCCTAAGGAAGCCGAAACTAATCTTGCTGATGAGGAAGTAGCTGGGTTTGCTGGTGGTGGTGATCCTGCTGACAAGAGTGGTGCTATTGATGAACCACTTAAATGGCAAACAAGAGCTCTAGCCGTGGAGTCGTTACGTGACATTGTTTCTTTAAACTTTAAAGATAAGTCTTTACAAGAGATTGAAAAGACACCAATTCTCACCAAAATTGGTGATATTATTCGTGTGGCCTTTTCATCCGCCACTGCTTCTGTTTTGCAATTGCGTCTTCTTGGTGTCAAGCTTTTAAATGACATTTTACTGTATCTTCAAGACATTCAAGATCCAGAGTTTAATAAAGTTGCACTTTTGGAACAATATCAAGCACAAATTAGCTCTGCTCTTACTCCAGCATTTACTGGCGACACTTCTGCAGAACTTGCTGCCCAAGCTATTAACGTTTGCGCTACATTTATTGGTATTGGAATTATAAAGAATATTGAAAGAATGGGCCGCATTTTGAAACTTTTAATATCCTCTTTAGAAAATTGTGCTGACAATAAAATTGTTTTGGGAGATTTGAAGTCTTTAAGTCCCAACGCTCAAGTAATGCTTCGTATGGCAATTCTGTCATCATGGGCCGATTTGCTGGTTGCCAGCACTACCAAGGAATATCTTCAAGATGTTGTGTCTCCATATACTCCAATTCTGGTTCCTCTGTGGCTGACTTCACTTCGGGAATTTGCTGAACTTCGCTTTGAACCTGAGCAATCGTCATCTCTTTCTAATTCATCTTTGGGAGGCTCTATCGATCACATGTATTCAGCTCTTTCTCGCAATAGCATTCTTCCTTTTTATCAACGATCATGGCTTCAGCTTGTTGATGCTATTGCTACCATGGTAGAGAAAAATCCTGATGAGATTTTTAACATTCTTAATAATAAAGACCAACCTGGAAATTCCAGTCCCAATACGAAATATGGAAGTGAACCCGCTGCCTTTTTCTTTGTTTTGTTTGGCATTTTATTTGAATCCTTAATTAGACCTCAGCAAACTTTGGGATCAGAGGAAGAAGGCTATTCTTCTGAACGCCGCGCTCAGATATTGTCTGCTCTCAAGCGTATCATACATCCAGCAATTAGCGGTACTGCAATTTACAGTGACATGGTTTTTATTGAAACAATTGATGTACTGGACAGACTTGTTTTGACTGGAACAGTTACTGAACAGCTTTTGGTAGTTGATATTGCATATAGGCTTTGCATCTATCACCCTGATAAGCAGTCGCACAGTGGAAACAATTCCCCAATTGAGGCCAAAGACGGATCCTCAGGAGATAATCTTTCGGACCGCGTTAATCAACTTTTTGAGCTTGTTCGAGTTGTAATGCTTGCACTAACGAACCTGCTTACCTTTTTGGTTGATCAACCTGTTCCACGATCAACCTTAAACAATCTGACCAAACCACCTTATATTGCTCTTATTCATGGAGCTCTAGGAAATTTGGTTGGAATGGTCGAAATGTTTCCTACGGTTGTACGTGTTGACTTATACGCATGTTTGCTCTATGTTTTCGGCAAAATTTTGGAAAAAACCGAGTTGATAGGCGATGTAATTGTTAAAGTTGGTCTTGTTCAGTTCAAGGAACTTATAAAGAATATGGTTCACACGCGTCAGGCTGCTGGCACCGGCTCTCAATATGCTGAAGCCATTGACCGTGCCATTAGCATGGCTACTGCTCAGCTTGTGGCGGTTCTTGCCGATGCATCTGCAACAACAGCTTCTGGGCGCACCCAAAAAGAGCTTAGTCTTCTCGGTATTGTGATTGTGTTCCGTAACGCTGCAGATCTTCTTGGTCCTCCTGCAGGTCCACACCTTGTTGCAGAGCTTGCCCAATTGTTAGTTGAATGTATTGCTATCCCACAAATGCAGATTGTTGCTGCTGAGGCTTTACGTGGACTGCTTTCTGCTGCTCATTGCACGCCTGTGGGCCAGGCTCTCATCATCAAAACCATTCCGCCATTGGTGGCTCTTGCTACTGGTGATGGATCTTCTTCATATTTGGCAAAGTCTTCAGCACCACGAGATAGTGATGACGAAAATGATGAGGAGGACTTGGTTGTTGATCATGGGAATGCAATTTCTCACCACCATCATCGTCGTACAAGCTCTACTGCAGCAGATATTGCTCAGAGAAAAGAAGCAGCAGCAGCAGCAGCGCGAGTACCAAAACTCGTAATTGAGGTTCTTGTGGAATTAACGAAAAGCCTTGATCCTACAGAAGAAGCTGAGCGCGTCCGTGCGTTACTGTCTGTGACTATCCCCGTGCTGCTCTGGTTTGCAAGTGGCGGCAACGATGAGGAAAGCTCTGATGCACCTGAGGTGACAGAGGAACGCCAAGTATACGTCAATGGGCGGTTGTTGGAATTGGCCGGTCATGCCAGTGTTGAATTTAAGAACGTTTTGCAGTCTGGATTGTCGGCATGGCAGCGACAGATGACAGAGTATATTATGGTTGGTGGTGGACGTGGAGCTTCCAGTGCAAATTCTGCTTCTGATGGTTCAGCTGCCGGATCTGGTACTAATGGCAGCACTGGAGCAGCACACATTGAGCTCAAATCGTTTGTTTAATTGACGTTTTGACCTGATTTAATTTTTCCACGTTATTATTTTACATGAGCATAGATATCAAAAATTTGAATGATTAAGGTTAATTAATATTGTATTTTTTAAAAAAAAAAACTATACAGAAACCCACTTATGATTTTGTAAATCTACACGTACATTATATATATAAGAATAACACTGTAACTCTTGTTCATTACACAAGCTGTATGCTTTTTTTTTTGTAGCTCTTGGGAGTCAAGTGTCAACTGACAGGTATAAGACTCTCTAGAATAAGTAAAGAGCGCACCAGCGAGACATGCACCAATTGCAGGACAGTAAAAGCCAACTTTGTCTCTGAGTGATCGTGTCTACCATTGTGATTCGTGCTGAATCTCTGTTTACAGAGATGTCTACGGAGCCAAAAACTCCTAATCAAGTATCTGGCATCCTCCAAGTAGTGTTTATTTCAAAAGATTCATGTTCCTCTAAAAATAGTCTGGCTTTTTATGGTGCATTTTCATGAACGATACGGAAATGATTATAGGTATTGTATTATATATAAAAAGAAAAACACAAGAAAAGAAATCAATACAAATATACAAAAAAGAAAAAAAAACAACTATATCTATTAGGAAGAATCTCCGCGAGCCTGACGACGCTCCAAATGAGCTTTCTCAGCAGCCCGTTTGTCAGCAGAAGCACGCTCCAGGCAGTCAACGTAGACCTTGTGGCGAACCAGTTGCTGTAAAAGGTACTGGGCTTTGCGATCCCAATTGGCCATGACGCGAGCAGTGTTTGAACCACGGGGAGAGTACGCGACAACAATCTTGCTGCGGAGAGAGTTGTGAGAAGCCAACTCACCTTCAACACGGGTCACGTACAAGCGCAAATTTTCAAGTTGGAGAGGCTCGTTAACATCGGCCACAACAAGGCTTTGTGATGTAGGACGCCATTCGCGAATCCCAGTGAGTTTGTCGCCGGGGTAAACGTGATGATTGTGCAATGATAGCGAGGAGGCAGCCTTGAAGCGAGAAGACGAAGATGAAGAGGTAGAATGAATTGGTGCAATAATTGAGGAGGAAGCATGAGTGGTATCGAGTTCTTGGAGAAGGGCCGAGGACCAGCCATAGTCCATGGACGAGACTGGCTCTTCAAAGGGCTCCTTGGAAAGACGCGCAGCCCAGTAGTTGCATGTATAGACGTATTCGCGTGCAATGTCCTTGGTACCAGCCTGGAACACCAGCACGCCCTTTTGTGGTAGTGTAAGGGACCACAGGGCAGCGTACCCGCGCGACCGCTTTGTAGTTGTTGGAAGTTCCTGGGCCATTGTATGACACAGATGGAATCCATCAACAATGTTTGCCTTTTCCATCCAGTTGCCTGCTCCCACATTCTCGCCAGAAGAAGAAGATGATGATGAAGCCTTTTGAAAATTGAAAATCTTGATTTGACCACGCTGGACAACAACAAATACTTGTAACCAGTCGCTTTTCTTGCTCTTCTTGCCACTGATGGGATCAATATAAGGTCTGTATTTGAGAAGACCTTCCTTGGTCCATGGAGGACCTTGCAACTCGAGTTCCACTTCTTTGGCAAGATCTTCTTCTAGTTTCAGTAAATCGCCAAAGGAACTGGAAGATGAGGAATCAACCTGCTGAAGCATCTGGTTGTCTTCATCATGCTGAATCGACGACATGAGCAAGCCAGTAAACCCGACTGCATTGCGATGCAGCCCATAGGTTCCAGTCATAGATGACTCCAGCGACAGCAACGATCCAAGCGAGTCTCGATGGGTCAGCGACTCGCTGCGGTAGCTGTTACCGCTGCTACTGCCGGATAAACCAGTATTAAATTCAATACGGCTTTGGTTTGAGTTATTTTCCAGCGACGAAGTAGAAAACGCACCATGGCTACGGCCTGGTCGCAATCGACTAGAAAAGCGACCAAACAGAGAGCTAGCTGTGGATGAAGACGAGTTAGATGCAGGACTGCTATTATTGCTGTTTGATGCTCCGATATTTAAACTCGACCCACCAGAATTGGTACTTGCTATGAGACTGCCATTGCACGATGGCTGTTGGCGCAAAACCGATGGAGAGACAGAAATTGATGGCGCAAGCCCTGGTGCATAGGGATGCGAAAGTGACGTTCCTGCCGTTCCAATAGAAAATGATGCACGCGAGGACATGCTGACCAAATGGCTTGTACGTTTCTGACGCTCAATTTCTTCAGCACGATACAGCTCCAAGGGATCTTTAGCTACCGAGGAATAAAACACCTTGAGAACAGTTTCAAGCTGCTGGCACCACTCCTTGGAGAACAATCGGAACGGGCACTCGTTGACAAGTGCTGTTGTGTCTTCCTTAGAAGAGGAGGAGGAAGACGTCGACGAGGGACTCACAAGAGTAGTCGACGAGTGCGAAAAAGATGCGGCCTTACGAGGTTGCTGGAGAGGTGGTGGCGGCGGGAGCAGAGGAACATGGTTGGAAGATGTAGAAGAGTTAGATGCAATGGACATATTTGTGGGTGTTGTTGTGATGGGGTGGGCAGTAAGGGCGGCTGGAGAAGCAGCACCATTGTGGAGCGTGGTAATGCTAGCATCAGTTGAGAGCGTGGATTTGCTCGTGATAGAAGATTGTGTAGGGGCAGGCGATGTGGGGCTTTGACTTATCAAAGTTGTTGGAGCAGCAGAGGTTTGGGTGGGTTCTTCTATTGTCAGGGTCTTGATTGTGTCCATGGTATTAAGGACAAATTTAGACTTTGAAATTTTCTTCGAGGTAGAGTGGTCAAGAGCATAAAGGTCTGTATTAAGTAGCAACAGCGAGTAGGCAATAGTGTAGACTACGTTAAAGTCTGCAAAGCCATGGTTAGGATTAAACTTGATCCAAGCAGAAGAAAAAGATTCCACGATGCGGTTGAGTTGTTGAGACTCGCCCTTCATATAAATCTTATCACAAAGATCGCGCAGGGCACCAAGAATGGACTTGCCAGTCCAGTTGAAGAGATCCATATAAGCAGTGCGTGTGGCCTCGCGAAGAGTTCCATCGTCACCCATCCAGCTGGCATAATTTTCGGCTGTGAGATAAGGATGAGCACCGTTGAAGAACTCAAGAGCCAGGGCATGAGGGTTTTCTTCCAGGGGCAGTTGTTGTTGTGGTGATGGTGGCTGCTGCTTTAGAGGGGATTGAGGAGCCGACGATACTTGTTCAACATCCTTTGAAGAATGAATTTCTTGAATAGTTTCATCAGCACAGTCCTCAAATGTTTCAGTCATTGGAGATTGTTCAGAGAGATAATGTCGAGAAGAAGGAGGTGTAGTAGAGTGGCCTTCGTGAATAGAAGTAGGCGAAGAAGGCGAGGATTTTCCAACTATAACTATAGTTTGGCGCTGAGACGAGCTAGATGAAATAGGCAGGGGCTGGGCCTTGAGGGTAAGGTTATTAGCATCTTGCATTAGGGGGAAAGAAGATACGGCAGCGAGTTCAGAAGGTTTAGGAGAAGTGGGAGTTGGAAGCGTTTCAGGGGAAGTGACAGTAGCCGAGATAGCACTATTAGTGTTAGCCAATGTAGTAGTATTAGTAGTGGCAGAAGTAGCAGCAGTAGCAACAGCAGTAGAAACACTGTGGTTATTAATTTTTTGTTGTTGCTGCTGCAGTGGTGAAGAGGATTCGAAAGTCGCCAATAAGGGATTTGCCAAAATAGGAGAGTTTAGTCCCGAAAATGCACCTTTATGGATGACTGCATCTGCCATATTATTATTATGACCCGAAAGCGAAGTAGTACGCATCTGCAGATCTTGGGTGGAGCTGTCACTGCTACTGTTATTATTGTTATTTTTATTCTCACCACTTGACCCCATATCAGATTGAGAATTCGTCAAAGGGGCCGATAATGACGAAGACTGAAAAGGTGGGGCCAGTGAATACTGCTGTGGTTGCAAAACTGGAGTAGTAGAAGTAAAGGTCCCTTGGGCCAGTGAGGGGGAAGGAGAGTGCTGAGAGGATCGCACGCTTAAAGGACCAGTGGCGGTAGCAGAAAAAAGAATTGCAGAAAGCTGTTGGCTACTGCTGCGACTTCGGCTTGCTCTTGGTGTTGGGGCGTCGCTAGAAGCTGCAGGCTCATAAAGCGGTGAGTCTGAGTGAGTAATGGCTGGAAGGAATTCTGTAGATGTTGCTGTTGTAGAAACAAGCGAGACAGATGTCGTTGGATGAGCAGCCAAAAGAGAAGTGCCCGAAGCAGGTGTAATGAAAAGAGAAGACACTGGTCTCGGAGTAGTTGTAGAAAAGTGAGAAGTGGAAGATGGAGAAGAAGAAGGAGGAGTGGAAAACTCTTGAGCAGGCGAAGAAGAAGATGGGGTGTCGTTTAAATCTAGCGATGAACTTTCCAGAGACTCAAAGTTGCTTAGACCCAAAATATCTTTATGACGAGAAGGAAATAGCGGCGATACGGGTCTAATATCTAATGCAAGATGATTAAGAATAGGACTAGTGGATGGAGATGTGCTAAAGCTAGATGATGAAGTTGACGTCGACGACGACGAAAAAGCTCGCTTAGTCTGATTCTAAAAAAAAAAAATTATGGTTAAAAGTCTTTTTCAAGAAAGAGAATTGTGCATATGTATGATGACAGGTGCAGAAAGCTGACAAAAAAAAAGAAAAAGAAAAAAAAATTTCAAGTCGAGTAGAAATGAAAAAAAAAATAGAAATGAAGGAATTTTTAAACGATAAATAGGAGAAGAAAAACGGACTCAAATAAGTCGAGATTTTAAATCATGAAAAGGGGGAGATATTTCCAGTTAAAAGAAGTAAAAAGTAAGAGATGACGTTATAAAAAAAATATATTCTCTTTTATCATCCTCTTTTTATTTAAAAAAAATCAGAGACATGAGGAGATCTTCGTAAAATAAGGGGGATCAATAAAAGATCAAGAGAGGAGAACAAGAATGGGCATCAAAAGGGCGATATAGAGAACAAATCGGGTATTTGAAAGTTGGTAAAAAAAAAGTTATTCATAAAATGGGAAAAAACGCCCTTTAACTTTTTTTGGATGGAAAAAAAAAGTTGCAAAAGTTTATTCAAGAAAAAATAAAAGGAATAAAAAATGAATAAGTCGAGTATATCGCAATGTCTCAGATGTGCTCAAGACACAATTATAAGTTTGCTGGAAGAGACATACGCAAAAAATAAAAAAGGGAAAAGAAAGAGAGAGAGAGAGAAAGAGAAAGAGAAAGAGATTGACATAAAAAGAAAGACATGGGAGAACCAAAATAAAGGAAACTAGGCAAACTTACCAAGGTTGCAGATGAAGCCGCTAAAGAAGAAGAGGAAACTATGGACGAGGCCGAAGACGAAGCCATTCGCGGGATAGTCTTATGTTTGGATGCAGAAGACCCCCGTGAAAGCGATGAATTAGACCCGCCACCAAAAAGCCGGCGCAGAAAATGGGGCCGGTGAATGTCTGAACTTGCACCAGAATGTTTTCTGTGATGAAGAGACCCAGCGTCGGCATTTCCTTGTAGAGGAGACATGGATGTTGAGTTTGTATTGTAGGTCAAATTTTTCGCAAGAGTAACTTGCGGCTGAGTATTAAAAGTGACTGAATTTTTCTTCCTTGGTACACGAGTGGTGGTGGTGGTGCTAGTGCTAGTGCTAGTGCTAGTACTAGTGCTAGCAGAATTATTTGACGTTGCCGCAGTTGAAGGCAATGAGAAAGAAGAAAAGGAAGGAGAAGAAAAAAAGACTGTAGAACCAAGAGACGGTGCTGAAAACGAGTGCAGGTGTGAGTGTTGTGCGGCAGTGCGAGACGCAAGAATAGAAGAAACTCTGCGTTTACGCTTTTTGTGTGCTGCAGAGAGACGCTGGTAAGAACCGTCGAATGATTTTAAACGTGGCGAAAGAGCAGAAGGAGTTGACGCACGAATAACAATGCCGTGATGAGATGATGATGGCGGCGTAAACGTCCGGGTTGATCGAGTACGATGACGGTGGGTGCGAGTACGGTTGCGGGTGCGAGTACGAGTGCGGATGTAAAGCTGGGAATCACTATTACGCAGAGCTGGAGACAATGAAGGAGGAGTAGACGCTAAGGAAGAAAGGCGGGATGAGGATAAAAAAGGTGATGAATTAAGCGAAGATGAGGACGATGAAGTCGACGGCAGTGATTCCGATGAAGAAGCAGTAGAGAAGGCAGAGACAGATGGCACAAGTGAAGCAGCGGAGGAACGTCTAGAGAGATTCCCGACGACCGTGTTGGGGGCTGCTGCTGGTGCCGGGGTATTTGATGAGACAGCAGGCGGGAGCGGTGGAAGGGGTTTATTTAGCTGAGACTTGAGGAGACCCGAGCTCTTGCAATGAAGTTTATTGTTTTTGACGGGAGATTCCTGTTGAGAGACTCTAGGGCTGGAGATACTTTCTGGTCTGGATTGTGCAGAATGAAGCGAGGCTAGTGATGACAATGAAGAAAAGGAAGACGATGATGATGGAACTTGATAAAGAAGCTCTTGTTTCTGCTGGATCAAGTTTTCCAAATGGCCCGTGGGATTGATGGTGGTAGAAGAAAAAGAGTTTTTAGAAAATTGGTCTTGGTGCAACGACGTTTCAGGGGTTTGTTTTTGTACTGGTTGGTGGTGTTGTTGTTTTTGTTGTTGTTGTTGTTGTTGTACTGCTACTACTAGTTGAGGTAGTTGTTGTTGTTGATCAATAAGTGTCACTGGCAGACTATTATGGGCCCCACTGCCTAGGTGACCAAAACTTTCTTTTAGACGCGTCGAAAGATTAAACGCGTCTTTTTGGCGTGAAGAGGCTGTTTCTGCGGGTGTTTCCATAACAACTTTACTAACTTCAGGTGTACTAGCTGTCGCTAAACCATAACTAGAAGAACCCCCTAACCCACGAGCCTCGTTAACAGTGCCGCTAAAATGCTGTTGCTGCTGCTGCTGCTGCTGCTGCAACATGGGCTGTTGCAAACCAAGAACTGTCACAGTCGCGTCCTCCTCGTCAAAAGAAGTTTCTGCATGAGAAATCCTAGGAACAGGAGAAAGCTGTTGAGGAAGCATATCAGTTGGAACATCAGAAACAGAGTAGTAATGGGTTCTGGCAGAAATCGTCGAGTCTCGGTGTTGTAAATTTTGTTGTTGAAGCTGAAGTTCAAAGTCTTGAAGCATTTGAAGTTGTAACTGCTCTTGTTCTTGTTCTTGCTGCTGCTGCTGCTGCTGACGTTGTTGTACCAAAGTGTCAAATTCCTCATCTGATGTCTCAGATGCAGATTGGCAAGCATCATAGTACTCCATCTTAGACTCAGGTCTAACAACGCTGCTCATATCGTCATCAAAGTCTTCCTCTTCTTCATTTTCTTCTTCTCTTGCTTCTGTCTCTTTCAAATTCTGCTCAAGTAGTTCTGGTTGATGGTCAAATTGCTGGAGTGGTTGCTCATCTTCAAAATTTTCAAACGCCTCATAGCCATCACTAAAAACTGTAAAGGCTCGCGAAGACCCGGATCCAGATCCAGACCCCATAAAACTAACAAGACCATCATCAGTAAAACTGTCGTCGGTAAAACTGGCATCTGTTTCGGCTTCGCCATCAGCTTCGTGGTCCGTAAAGTTACTGCTGCTGCTGTTATTGCTGCTTCCACTAAACCCCCCACCACTGAAGGGACTTCGCATGTTGCGTCGACTCCGGCGGCTTCCGTTAAGACTGCCAGTAAAACTTCCACTTAGGCTTCCACTTAAGCTTCGGTTAAGGCTTCCACGAATGCTACCAGTAAAACTGCTGCTTCCACTGCCACTGCTGTTGTAGTTGTTACCATTGTTGAAAAACGAATCATCACTAGGAATAAGACGTACTCCCGCCCTCATAGGCTGCTGCTGCTGTGGCTGCTGCTGTTGTAGTGGTTCCAGATTCGTAAATTTAGGCTCTAGCCCTGAAACAAGTCCCAGCCCTAGCCCTTGCTCGGTATTAGATGTAGTAGTAGTAGTAGTAGTAGTAGTAGTAGTAGCATCGGCAACATAGCTGGACCCTTGTCCTATTAACGGCAAATTACTAGCTGCCGAAGCCGGTCGTGATCGTGAAGGAGTAAAAAACAATTCTTGTTCGTCATGGTCGTAATCGGTATCAGTGTGATATTGAAGCTGCTGCTGCTGCTGCTGCTGCTGAGGGGATACGAGTTGCTCATTAAAAGAATGAAGGGAATCTTCATCAAGCATTAATGAAAAAGACGAAGAAGCATATTCGTTTAAAATGGAATTGATAGAAACAGGTGAACTAGGTTGAGGAACTTCTAAGCCTCCCAAGGCTGGTGCGACAGCTGGATAAGGGTAAAAATACTGAAAGCTGGAAGCCGCAGATGGAGTGCCAGGAGCATCGCCCAGAAAAGAAGGATCTTTTAAATGAAGAGGATGTGAGTGAGGGAAATTGCGGCGAAGATGATTATGGTTGTGGCGAGAATTATGATGAGACTCAGGGCCTGAAACATTCGGCCCGTGAAAATGATGTAGTTCACTGTCATGTCTGTTGCAAGTACCACTAGCCTCGATATCAAATGGAACTTTAGATGCGGCAGTTGTGTCTTGGAGTTGTTTATCATCTTCTCCATCTTCCCGTAGTAGCGAGGAGCAAGCTTTGCTATCTCCAGTAGATGCCAGGGTCACGTCATCTGATGGATTTAATAGTACATTCTGATTATGCTGGATGTGCTGGTTATTATGGTGGTGATGAAAATTCTGGGCCGCTAGATCTAATTGTTTCTGCGTCGCCATTTCAAACCGCATACTGAAGTTATTATCACTGCCATCAGTTTCGTAATCCCCGTCAGTATCGCTACTACTATAAATGTAGTCTGACGAATTTTCTTCAGCCGTAGTAATGCCACTGTTAGTATTTCTCATGCTCATACTTGTACTGCTTGTGCTGGTGTTGTTGGTGTCGCTTTTGGGTCCAACAATAGTGCCGCCTGCAGCAAAATCTTTAATAGTGCTGCCGTTACCACCTGTATTACCACAGTCTGCAGTGTTGGGGGGAGCACCAACAACACCATGCAGATGCTGCGGTGGGCTGCCAAAAAGAAGAAAATCAGGGTTGGACGAGTAACGCTTGATTTTGTTATTGCCAGACGTGTAAATGGCTTCTTTTTGTTCGCGCGGTGCAACAACAACACTGGACGAAGAATTCATATTGTTGACATCGAAGGCTCCGGATAGAGGTTGCGAAGAAGAAGAAGAAGTAGCAGAAGCAGCAGAAGCAGCAGAAGCAGCAGAAGCAGCAGAAGCAGCAGAAGCAGCAGAAGCAGCAGAAGCAGCAGAAGCAGCAGAAGCAGCAGAAGCAGCAGAAGTAGCCAGTGGCACAAGTAAATTTGGTGACAGTGTGAGCGTGAGGCCTGCAGTTTGAGTTGGGGAGGCGGAACGGAGCGAGACATTGCTCATAAACTCACCGTCATCATTGTAAACTGGATTGCCAGATGTTTGCGCAAGCATAGCCTTGACTAGGGTCGGTGATTCTGGGTCCGAGTAACTACCTGCCGAAAAGTTGCTGCGAAGAGATGAAGAGGACCGGAACGAAACAGGCATTCGTTGATGAGAAGGAAATGGTGCAAGAGCTGTGTTACTATCATAGCTACCATGGCTTACACAGCTTCCATGACTTGCACAGCTTCCATGACTAGCACAACTGCCGTTGCTTCCACAGCTTGCGCAACTACCATGACTGGAATAACTGCTATAACTGATATTTGTAGTATAACTGCTGAGCGAAGAAGAAGAGCGGAAAGTTACAGGTACACGAGGCCGGGTCGAAATATTGGTATAGGTAAAAGTTCCATTGGCAGTATTGTTTAGGTTGTTGTTGCTATTAAAATTGTTGTTAAAATTATTGTAGCTATTGTAACTATTGTAACTATTGTGACTATTATGACTACTGTAGCTGTTGTAGCTTCCACTGCTGTAGTTGCTACTCATTGCCGAGCTAAGAGAAGATGAAGAACGGTACGTTAGGGGGATACGAGGGACTGAAGAAAGATTTAGTGAAGTGCCCGAAGCTGTACGAGGCATATGATGGTAACTTTGAGTGGTGCGTAACTGATGCTGCGGTTGTTGGCCCAAAGCTGAAGGTCCCATTAATGGAGAAGCGGATAGAGAAGAAGAAGCGATTGTAAATGAATAAGATGATGGTGAAGGAGGGGTTGTATGTAAAGATCTGGTATCAAAGCTAGCGTCATTATTGTAATTATTATTTAGTAATAGCAAGTCATGTTGAAGTTTGCGCTCATCATCTGTGTCAAAATCTGTGTCTGTATCATAGGAAGATGATTCTGCTCGAGAAGCTAGCTTACGGCGGTAATGGTTGGAGTATGAGTTTGTGCGTTGACGACGAAGCGAGAGTTGCGAGTATGGCGAAATTGATAGGAGCAAAGACTCGGTAGAAGGTCGCGCGTATGATTCAGTGTCGCTAAGATCTTGTGAATGACTGTGAGATTGGTGGTGAACATATTGGTGATGGTTATGATAGCGATGAAGCATCAAGCTTTCATCATCGTCGTCATCATCTTCTGCATCTGCTGGAGCGTCGTCGTCCTCTAAGGTTAATGCTGCGACAAGGTTTGCTGGAGCAGTAGCATTGTTGTTGGTGAAAGTATGGTTGGATCCTGCTACTGCAGGGACTACTGTTGAGTCGACCAAAGCAAATAAAGTAGGGTCGCTCATTATTTATATTTATCAAAAATTATTAGATGAATAACTGTGTATAAAAAAAACTGCTATTATATATATATTGATAAAAATGGTTTAAAAAGAAGTTTTAAATAAATAAATAAATAAAAAAAGGTGTTGGTTTGATATATATTTTTTTTGATGTAGAAAAAAAAAAAAAAAAAAAAGTTGCGGAAACACCGACGTCTTTAAACGCAGTGTGAGGTTTCTTACCACGCGCGCGTTTGTCTACCCTGCACCATAAAAAAATTATAAAAAATAATAATAAACAATAAAGAAAAAAAAAAAAAGAAAAGTTTCTAAGCCTAAAATAACTAAAGTAGGAAAAAAAATTATTAATAATAATAATAATAATAATAGTATGTGCTGCAAAAATTATATATGGAAGTGTTATTATTATATTATTATTATAATTATTATTATAATTATTATTGTTTAGCACCAACATTAAAAAATTCAAAATGTTGTGAACTTGAAGAATCCATCCACTCAATCAAAATGAAAAAATAATAATAAACAAATTTTCCAATATAATCAAATATAATCAAATATAATCAAATAATAATAATAATAATAATAATAATAATAATAATAATAATAATAATAATAATAATAATAATAATAATAATAATAATAATAATAATAATAATAATAATAATAATAATAATAATAATAATAATAATAATAATAATAATAATAATAATAATAATAATAATAATACCAATCACAGATATCTGTCGATTCCTTGGCTGCTTTTAATTATAGAAAAAAATTCATATCATACAATGACTTGAAATTATGACCATTTAAGTCCTCTCTTTGCTTTTGCTTTCTCTTCAAAATAAATTTTATTTGAACTTTTTCTTTATCTATTTCTTGTTCTTTTTCATGATACTTGTGTCCTGGTGTAGTCTGTCATTTATTTATACTTTTTCAATCATCTCGAAAAGACCCTTGAAAAAAAAAATGGAGCAAAAGCATCGCTCATCGCTCATCCCCATCTGTACAGCAGTACAGTCAGCAGCAGCAACAGCAGTAACAACAAAATCATCACCATCATCATCATCATCATCATCATCTAATTTATCAGAACAAGGCTTGTGAGTCACGAGGTTTCAACCAGGAATTTGGGACTTAAATCTTGATATGGGCGTTGACTGGCTTGTATATTAAAAACAAATTTTTGGTAATAAATAAACAACCCCATGCGAAATTTTTTTATCTCCATAACAATTAAAGATTAGATTGGTATATAGTCATCGCCAACATCATCACAATCATCACTACCCAAAGATGGGTTTCTGGGAAATAGTCTTTGGTTACATCGTAATTAATATATTAGTCAAGGATTTCAATTACACTTTAAGTATCCACCTGTTCTCTTTTTCCACCCTAAAACTAATGCAATTTGACTTACTCGACTAGGGGCTTATTTTTTCTCACTAAAAACTCAAACTAGCATTTGCTAATGCTAATTGTGCATTAGTTAGTATGCTAAACGAAATTTTCATATCGATATGCCATGATTACTCAAATAAAATTATATTAGTCCAGCCATTTCATACAAGTTTTTTAAGGTTTTGGATGAATTATAGGCTCAAATGCCTGTCTTACTCGACTCTTCTTCAACTTTAACTTTATCTAACTTACCTTTATATAAAAAAAAAAAAAAAAAAAGCATATTGAAATAAATATAAATATAAATATAAATATAAATATAAAAAAATTTAAAAATAAAAATAAATATAAATATAAAAAGATGTTCAATTCTTTGAAAATTTTAAAATAATTGAAACGATTTGTTATTTGTTGTTGTTGTTTTCTCTTATATCCAATATTCTGGTTTCATACACGTGTAATTAGAAGATATAGATAGTTGCTTTCCGCTTTTTATTTTTCATTCTCATTTCGTTTCAATCATCAAAGATAGAAAAAGAGAACTTTGGTTTTTCAAGAACCATAGTTAAAACAAGTAATCTTCGTTATTTAGCGAAAAGACTGGCTTTTTGCTTTGTTGGTTTTGTTCATACTCCTGATTTGATGTACCACTCTATGTTCCACCCCCTTATCAATCAAACAAAAGGAGGTCTCCTGAAAAATGTTATAGTGGCTATATAATAGTGACAGGAAATGATTCAAAATAGGGAGTAAAAATCAAAGAATAAAAGTCCCATAGAAATTATTTTTTAATAGACTATGAAGAAAAAAAATTTTACATCAAATCAACAGTTTCTTGAGAAAAAAAAAAAGTCAGAATCAAGTTCTTCATTTTCCTAAGCCGGTATTTTTTTAATATAATACCAATTTTCCATATATTTTGATAGGTTATAACAAGCTTTGTGACTTGTAATTTTCATTTGTTTTAACAAAAATAAACTCACTGTAACCTGGTTTATGATAATTAACGCAATAAACAAATAGTGTTGAAACTTTTCACTCATATAAAACAACTATTCTTCATTTATGCATGTATGCAAGACAAAGTTTTCAAATGTTTCCTTTTTTTTCTTTGAAAATTCAATCTTTACTTTTTTTTTTTTTTTGGGAGGGTTTCTTTTTATTTTTGAACAAGAAAAAAATATTATTTTCTTCATAACTTGAATCGACAACAACGCATCTTAAGATTGTCGATTTCCAGCGTTCTGCGACAACTGTGGAATCTTAACTTTTTTCCTTCTGTTGCAGATGATTTTTTTAGGAAGGTCAGGTACTGCTGGCTATGATTAGCTCTCATCAGAGTATTGCAAATCATTGTAAATATTATTTATATACTTTTAAAACAAGGGCTTTTTTTTGTTTATTTTCTTATGGCCATTTATTGGTTTTCAAACAATTGTATTCTTTATCTCATAATATTAAAAATAAAATCCTTAATATAACCACCTTCTGACAATAAAGATTATCTGTTTTTAATTATATTCTTTTATATATTCCTTTATCTTTTTTTATGAAATTTTTCATTGCTTCTTTTCAGCCCTGCATTTAAGCGATGCTACTATTTTTATTTAATAAAAAAATAAATAAAAAAAAACCAATTTCTGTACATTCTCTTCTTTCGTAAATTACAAATTTTGTCCAAGCAAATAATAATTATCTTTCGTTTCCCTACCATCATTCTCTTCCTGTAAGCTGTTTTTTTTTTCTCCGGTCAAAAAAAACAACAGCTATTCATGTACAAAAACTCTTTCCATGACTCGTTCTAAAATCCTAAAATAAGTCTTCTCCACTTTAATTCTCTTAGACACTTCTCTTCGTTTAGTGCAAATTAACTAAACCCCCCATCAACCCCACTGAATCTAATAAAAATCTGGACTAGATGAATTTTTCACTCTAATATTTACATATTTGTATATATATATATACCAAAACTTCATGCAGGTACTCCGGTAAACTGGCTGCCCTGCAACGATTCATTGCCCTCTTCTCTCTTTTTGTTTAGGTGACCTGCGTTGTCAAGACACCTATCGGGTAATTACTTGGATGGATATTTACACATAGGGCTGACATTTGTAATCACTGTCCTAATAACCGGAAAAGTAAAGTATCCAAAAAATCAAAAGCAACATTTCAAAAGAAAATCAATAAAAAATGATAAATATTTATGCATAAAACAAATTTGCTACAAATGTTTGTTTATTTGTTCGTTTTTTTTTTTCAAAAATTATAAAAATGTAGAACTTAAACATCCACGCTATTTTTAATACAATTTGTTTTGTTTATTCAAGAGTAATAGAAATATATCATCAACATTAACGCTATTTTTTTAATTGCCAGATTTTGGGTGACCTGCTGTCTATTTGGTTTACCTTTTAGCTAGGCTGTTTTAATACTAGCGTCTCCGGTAACTAAAAAGATGGGCCCTGATTCCAGTTTAGGTGGAACAGGGAGAACCAGTGTGTTGGTCTCAACCCTGCCATTTCTATTTGTGTTCATGGACGCCCGTGAATTTTTTAACCTCCTCCTATATGTTCAGTCTACAATCATATATAATACGCTAATTAGACTGAACAAAAGAGTCAGCTTTCCTCTTTAGAAAATCTAAAAAAATAAATACAATATCAATTATTATTAAAAACAATTTCCTATTCATTAAATTAAATTTAAAAAACCATCTACTCATTTCAAAATTTATAAATTTACGTAATCAACAAATAGAATTATTTTATGATATTTTAGATTTTAATTTTTTTAAATTATTTGGGCGTCTGGTGTAGTTGGCTATCACGTTCGCTTAGCATGCGAAAGGTCCCCGGTTCAACTCCGGTGTCGTCCATTAACTTTTTAAAAAAACTTTATACTATTTTTTTTATTATTTTGATACCTGTAAACATCCAAAGATTCACTCACTCGTATTTTTTTTATTTTTTTTTTTAAATTATCATTCTTCAATTATTCCTAGAATCAAATGCAATAATTATATGATATTTTGCCGTGCAATTGAATCTTTGTTCTGGATAAAAAAAAAAATTTTTAAGAAAAATTGCTAGTCCATGTATCACAGCAATTATTTAATAAGCCCAGATTCATGGAATGAATTGAAAAACAGCATCCTTTGGTACAAAGAATATATATATCTATATATCCTTATAATTATATTATTATAATTATATTATTATAATATTATAATATCACAATATTTATTAATACCAGAATGCTAAATAATACTCCTGATCAAATAATTATCATCATCAGCATCACATTGCGTGACTCCTAACTTCAACGGTCCGCCTTTTTTAAGGCTCAGTAAGCGGGTCCCAGCTCGTAAAGTCATGCGCATTTTTATCGCCCAATAACTCAAGCTCCTCTGGAGTCAGCTCAAAGTCCCAGATATCAATGTTCTCAATGAGCCGCGCACGATGAGTGCTCTTGGGTAAAGGTACATAGCCATGCTGTACTGACCACCGGAGCAATACTTGCACAGGTGTCTTTTTGTACTTGGCCGCAATGGCAACAAGATGAGGATCAAGTGGCTCCACTAGCTTCTTACCGCGAGTCAAGGGCGAGTATGCTTCAACAACAAGCCCAAGCTTCTGGCTATATGCCGCAATGGATTCGCGCTGCAGCCATGGATGCACCTCAATCTGGTTAACCGCGGGCTTGATGGTCAAACCCTCCCATGCATACAATTCCTTAAGATGCTCTTCGTTGTAGTTCGAAACACCAATTGTCTTAATAAGACCCTGCTCAACGGCTTCTTGCAAAGCCTTCCATGTGCCTAGACGTTTGACACGGCGTGCAGCTCGTTGAGTCTCAAAGTATGCGGGGTCGTCTTTAGACAGAGTCACGTCTGTGGGTGCAATGGGTGAGTGCACAAGTACAAGATCAATGTACCCAAGACCCTTGAGTTTTTCCCAAGAAGAAGCCAGGGAGGCCTTGGTTTCTTCATATCCAAGGTTATCACCCCAAACCTTGGTGGTGTAGAAAATTTCACTGCGCTTGACTTCTGGGTGTGCAGCTAGGAAATCAACAACGCCTTGGGCAGTCTCAGCCTCGTTTTTGTAAAGAGCAGCACCGTCGATATGACGGTAACCAATTTCGAGGGCTTCCTTTACTAGAGCAGGTGCGACATCGGTGCCTGTCAGGTATAAGCCAAGGCCAAGATGGGGGATTGATTTGCCTGAGTTTAAAGAAAGAGAGGGAACAATAGTAGAGAAATCTTTGACGGACATGGTTTTTGTGAATAAAGTTAGAATTAATAAATGAAAGAGGAGGAGAAAAGAAGGGTTTAGGTGATCTTTTTATACTTCAATTCGAAAATTTCTTTTGCGTCATACTCCGAAATAATTGCAAACGGCAAGAGAGCGCGTTTTGCAAAAGAAATGGTGATGTTGTTGATGACTGCGGAATTCAAATGCAAGGCTATGCACAAAGTTACCCAGTATGTAGTTTAAATGTAATTTATTAAAAGTAACTTAACTAAAGATTATATAAAGATGACTCATGTTTACAATCAAAAATAAAAACACGTCAGGCGAGTTATGAATGCTAATTATCAAGTCCGTGCCAAAATTTCGCTTAAGTGGCAAATCACAGGCGGCTTTTGTGACACGAAAAAACCACCAAACTTTTTTTTTTTTTTTTCCCTTCTTTCTTTAAACTTCATTTTCCTTCTTTTCTTATCCGTTTAATCATCCATCTAAATCAAAACTATTATCACCCATCATAGATTTTCCATAAAATGGCCTCAGAAGACGTCGTCGCAGTTGAGTCCCACACTTCACAAAATACGACAGATATTGTTGGACCTGCCGAAGATGAAATTTCTTATGGCCCCGTTCTCATTTCCAAGCTTGAAGTATGCCAACCCGTTCTTGTCAAAAATCTAATTAAAACAAAAATTTCTAATCAGTTTTTTTTAGGGAAATGGTATCACAAGCTCAGACATCCGCAAGCTCGTAGAAGCAGGCTACAACACTGTCGAGAGCATTGCATACACTCCCAAACGCATTTTGCTTACAGTCAAAGGCATTTCAGAGGCCAAGGCAGATAAACTTCTGCATATGGCATCGCAGTACGTGCCCATGGGTTTCACCACGGCCACAGAGTTTCACCAAAGGCGATCGGAGCTCATCTCCATTACCACTGGATCCAAACAGCTTGATACTCTTCTTGGTGGTGGCATCGAAACCGGGTCTATCACGGAGATTTTTGGCGAGTTCCGCACAGGCAAGTCGCAGCTGTGCCACACGCTCGCAGTGACGTGCCAGCTGCCCATCGACATGGGCGGTGGCGAGGGGAAGTGCTTGTACATTGATACTGAGGGCACGTTCCGACCGTCGCGTTTGCTGTCGATCGGCTCGCGATACGGACTCGATGGCAACGTGGCGCTCGATAACGTGGCGTATGCACGCGCCTATAACGCAGACCATCAGCTACAGCTGTTGAATCAGGCAGCCGCCATGATGGCCGAGTCACGGTTTTCGCTACTGATTGTCGATAGTATCATGGCACTGTACCGGACAGATTTCAGTGGTCGTGGCGAGCTCAGTGCGCGTCAAACACATGTCGCCAAGTACATGCGCATGCTGCAGCGGCTGGCTGACGAGTTTGGCATAGCAGTGGTAATTACAAACCAAGTTGTGGCCCAGGTAGATGGTGCCGCAGGTATGTTTAACGCGGATCCGAAGAAACCTATTGGCGGTAACATTATTGCGCACGCGTCAACTACGCGCTTGTCTCTGCGTAAGGGCCGTGGGCCACAGCGTATTTGCAAGATTTATGACTCGCCCTGTTTGCCTGAATCAGAGTGTGTATTTGCCATTTATGAAGATGGTATTGGTGATCCAGAGGATCCAGAATCTTGAAACCCCTTTAAACTTTATATTTGGATAATGATAATAAATACTTTTTTTATTTTATTTTATTTTATTTTAATTTAATTTAATTTTAATTTTTTTTTATTTGGGAGCAGGAAGAGACTTGACGGAGTTGCTAAAGTCACGGACAATGATTTCGCACGTCACCTGCTGGCACAGCTCTTTTCTATTATTTGGTGGGAGTTTAGAAAAAAACTGGAGACCCGAGGCACGCTCGACGGCGGACACTGGAACAGCAAAGGCCTTAAGAGGAGTCTTATTATCGATACGTTCATTAGGGAGCACAAATGCGCCAATTGCAACATCGGAGGGTCTGCCAGTTTTTAAGGGTCGTTCGCCCACAATGATTTTGTAAAAGTGAGTTGGGACTGCAACACCGTCACCAATGACTTCATAGGTGACACGCATCTTTCCGTCTGCACCACGCTTAGGCAAAAACAAGGGTCCGGAAACAATGCGAACCGACTCGTACTCCTTGGTAAGTCTGCGGCAAAAGTCCTCGAAATGGGCCCAGTAGTCTCTGTTGAACCCATCGCCCACCTGTGGCGACATGTTTGTGAGGAAGAATGTTTGGTCCATAGCACCTTGTGAGAACTTGGCATCTGCGGCTGGGGCCAGGTGTCCACGATCATAACCGGAGCGGAAAAAGTCTCTTAGTCTAGATTTGAATGTATCCGGAACAGCAGGGTCTTCCTTGAACACGGAGTTTTTGCGGTCAATGCCATCTGACGCGCGGAACGCCAAGGATTCAGCGGTAATGTGTTCCACGACGTAATGAGGGTTGCGCGTGCGGCGGTCATAAAACGAAATAAACTCGTCGCGAACAGCCAAGTCGGAGCTTGGACCCGGGTGCCCGTACCGCGCAAAAAACTCAGACGCGTTGATGGGGACCAGCCCAGAACCAGGATTGCCATCGCCAGAGCTAGGTGACACTGGTTGTAGGAAATCATAGACGGAAAAAACTGTAGTACCTGGAGGGGGCTTGTCTGGGAGACCACCAAAGGGAGACCCAGCGGAACCGACGGGAACTGCACCGCCGCCAACAGGGACTTGAGGAGCATTGTTGGAGTTACTTCCACCCCAAAACATGGACACAAGTCCGGCACCAAAAAGGGCTCCGGTGGCTAATGACGGGTTAAAGAAAGACATAATAATAATAGATGAGGATGAATGGCTAGAGGTCAAATCAAAGAGAGAGAGGAAGAAAAAAAAAAAAAGTTGACCATAAAAAGAATTTTTTTTTTGTTACACACACACAAATGAGGTTCCCAGTTTTTACAAACTTTGTTACATAATACACGCAACCACTATATTCCCCCAAAGTGCCGGTCAGCCTCGGTGCAATGCCCGCCTCGGGCAGCATTATCAATTGCAAAACACAAAAAGGCGGCATCGACAACCATACTAAGGATACCCTCAGAAGCCCCTAAAACAAACCACCCAATGAAGGCAGCAATAAGTCCCGCCATGTACCCGTACAGACTACCGTCAGTATACATTGCCGCATGGACCCAAGCGCTGTACCCGAGGACTAGCGACATGACACCACGGGCAGCAGACAGTAGCATTTTGGCAAGACGGTATGCAGTCCATGAGTGGCCACTGCGGACGGTTGGGTTGTTATAGCCATGGTCGAGGTACCGAAGGCTGCCAATAGCCTGTGCAGAATCGACTAAGCTTTGCGAATTGATGATGGCATTGGACAGGGCCAAGGGGTTTGTGAGGGCCATGATAGATGTTGGAGCAAAATGGTAGACTGCTAGTTGGAACATACCGACTGCGCGGCGTGGGAGAATGTAAAGCGGGAGACGTACTGCTAAGCGGAGGAGCGACGATAGACAAATGGTTCCAAACTGGGCGCTGAGTGAGTACTGGAGTGCAACGTATGTCATATCAGCTGGAGAAGGCTGTGGCCGGGCGTTACGGTAAAAGTACCATTGAGACACCACGGCAGAGATAGTACTGCGCTGGAACCCAGAAATGACCCCCCACGACCAAAGGTACATAAAAATGTAAAATGCGGCAAGCGCCCATGATTTGGGGTCCAAGACCCAGCCCGTGGTCCCATGGTTTAGGACTGCATGACCTTGGAGGAAAACGCGCATAAACATGTGAAGCCAGAGCCAGGTGGCGAGAATAAAGAGACCGACTGAGGCATAGCCCAGAACAATGAGAGGTGGGTTATCTGCGAGAATAGAGGATGCAAGCCGGATAATTCCAAGGGCTCTATTAAGGGCAGCACGGCCTGTGTAGATAAAATAACACCAAAGAATGCCCATGGTGAGCGGAAGAATAGTTGTCCAGCGCATGACACGGTCTTGAGTTGTGTTGCCACCGTAAGCTGATCGGTAGGACATAATAAGAGGGTATATGGTAAATCCAAAGAGAGTTGTAGGCACAGCAACAATGGACAGGTAAAAGAGGGCCATGGAGTATCTGCGCAGGAGAAAGATCCATGCGACTGAAGCCATGGAGGCAATGAAAATGTCCATGAACAGGTACCTACCTGATTTTTGGAGCATGGTGTACATGGTATCTTTAAAGGGGGCGGACGAGGGTACGTCAGTTCGTAACCAAATGATGAGAGAAGTAGCCAGCATGCTGGATATCAATGCCAGGTAGACATTTGCCCAAATGGCATCAAACTTGGGCATGTCTTGAGAGGGTTGTTGTTGGGTGCTTGTTTCTGGTGGAATGAAGCGACTCATGACATCGTCGTCTTGAGCCTCGAGGTCGGTTTGTCTTGGGAGAAAACTGGAGGGGTCAAATGGGATAGAGACACCTGGGAGTACTGATGATGGGAGGGGCCGTTCGATTGCAATGTCGTCTGGAGGGTCTTCGGCATCGTAGTCTGGGTCATTATCATTGTATTGTAAGGGAGTATTACCGAGCTGGCTTTTGGATTGGGGGGTTGCAGAAGAAAATGGGATTTGTTGAGGAGTGAGTTGAATGCTCTCCATTTGATGTGGAGATAGTGATGAAGAGAGGAAGGAACTGGATGCAATGTTTTTCAAATTGAGAATGCTATTTTTGATGCCGCTGGCATCTGGAAGGAAAGATGAAGGACGTCTTAAGGCTGAAAAGGAAGGTGTTGTTGCTGTTTGATTATGGAGAATGGAGGATGGAATTCCATTATTACCCATGTAAAGGCTTGGTTGTGGGGTTTCATCAAAGGATGAAATGCTGCTTTCCATAGAAGCTGAAGCAAATCGATTCTGAGGGTTATCGTCGATTGATAGAAATGCAGGACTAGCATTATTTTCTTCGTCGTAATCGTTTTCTTCTTCCTCATCGTCCATATTTCCGTTATCTTCTATGCCACTAGTACTACTGCTACTGCTGCTGCTACTGCTGCTACCTTCGTCATCGAAGGTAGATTTAAAACGTGATGGAATTGTTCCAATTAGAGATCTACTGGGAGAAGTAGTTGCTGGAGAAGTGGTTGCGACGGCTGATCCACCGTCCATGATATATTTTGGCATGAAGGAAGACCCCCAGGGACCTTTTTTAGGGTTGTTATTTAAAGAAGAAGATGATGAAGAGGTTGTAGTTGTTGCATAGACTGAGGAAGATCGATATCTTGAGGTAGAAGGGCCGACTGGACTTGTTGTAGATGAAGGAGGTGTAGTGTCACTGGAATTTCTGTGTAGATGGTGATGATATGACGGGTACCGAGTATTATTATTATTATTATTTGGGTATCTCGAAGAAGAAGATCCAGTTTGAGATGGGGTGCCTCTACCGCTACTATTTTGGCCCGATCTTAAATGACCTTCAGCCATGATGAAAGATTTAGATGGGTTGTTTTTTTTTGAGGATGGTTTTACTGTAGAGTCATTATCGTTATCGTTATCTTCATCATCGTCTTCTTCAAATTCTGCGGCTGAGTAAAAGAGTGGGGCTTCGTTAGGATTTGCTGAGAAACTGCCTCCAGCGGCGGATATTCTAGCTTGTGAGTGGGAGAGGAACTTTGAAGCGTCTTAAGAGAACAGGAGGTTAGTTATCAAGATTTATGGAAATAGCTGTATACGTACATTCGGAGAACATTTAAAAAAAAAAATAGAAATGTGTGATAAGAAGATTTGATTAAAAAGAACTAATTTAAATGATATTACCGTGAGAATAACTATTACTGATACTATTAAAAAAGTGAGGAGGGAAGATTTAAGTGATGTAATGTCTAGTTATTATATTAATGTTGATTTAGAACTACCGTGAGATTGACTACGGTGGCTGTTGTTTGTTTGTTGGCTGAGGTAGTTAGTTGGTGGTTGTGATTAAAAAAAAAAAAAGAAGGTTTGTGATAAGGAAGGGAGCAAAAAAAAAATAAAAATAAAAATAAAAAAAAAAAAAATAAAAAATTGAATTATATAAGCACAATACAGAGGCTTATCAAACTAACAACCAGAGAGAAAAAGGGAAAAAATTGCGTGCCAGCTTTGATACTACTATGTGTGCATTTAGCAAATAGGCAGAAAATAAGAGGAAGAAGAAGAGCAGATTGCAGAACAGGTAAAAAGAAGTCTTAAAACTCTTCAAAGTTTTTTTTTTTTATTAAAGATTTTTTGGTAGATATTATGTTAATAACATTTAGAGGTTTTTATTATAATAAATAAAACCTACATAATTATGTTCAAAGCTTTCCAAGGAAGAAGATGGAAAGACTAAACATGAAAATTCCTTAGCATAAGCAGTTAATTATAGATTCAGATATAAATTATTAACAATAAAGAAAGGAAAAAGAACTTTTAAAAAAAATTCTATTTTACTTTTATACTAAATTTGATTTGATTTGATTTGAAAGTTATATAGAAACCATTCATGTTATTGATACATGTTAGTTATGTATACCTAAAGTACTTACTATAACTTACTTACATTGATGCATATAAAGTGTATACTCAAGTCTCAAGAGTTAAGATATTAATGGGCATACGTAAATTCTCTCATTTGTTTCAATGAAACAAAAAAAGTGAAAAAATTTTCTCATTCCAAATAAATATATATATATAAAAGAACTTCAAATCTTTCACTTTTACTTTTCCATATGAATACCTTTATATAAAACCAGATTTACCCCAGACTTCTAGTCCTACCCTAACCCCTTTGTGGTGACATTCCAGTGGTGTTCTCCCTTTCATACTAAACCAAAACAAACAGGAAAAAAAAAAAAAGAAGACCACCTAATCAATTTTTTTCTTACCTTCTTTTTCCGTAGCTTCAAACCCCCAAAAGATCTCCTTAATTCACCCTAATTCTTTTCTAATATATATAAAGAGTAAACCCATTCAGTATTAACTTTTAATACTTTTCCCCTCGGTTGTTTTTATTCTCTAACCCATTCCTCTCTAATGGCTCCTGAAACAGTCGAGCCTTCGGTGCTCGAGTTGGGACTCATCACTGAAAACGATCTCTCCGTGTCCCGCGTCACTACCCCAGTCAACAATGAAAAACCTAATATCTCCTCAAAAGGTCTTCGAGGTCGTTCCAAAAGTACCTCATTAAAACCTTCTCGCTTTCAATCACACAATCAACTTATCATTGGAGCTGTTGTCATAGCCCAGATTGCCTCTCTAGTCCTCATGGCTTTCTACTATAAATCCATGTACTCTGTCTCTCCATATGGCTGCTGTGCTCTGGTATCGTTTCTTCTCTGCGGCTTTTCTCAAGGCCTATTGCAAGCCATTGTTCATCGCAGACTCCACATCATGGGTCTACTCAAATACTACTGTTATGGCGTGCTTAACGGGCTTTGGACAAAGTGGTGGACTGATAACCTCATGGAGGCTGTTGAGCATGTACCTCTGCGTGTTTTATTAGACCAGACAATAGGAAATCCTATCAACTTGCTCATCTTTTTCACTTTTGTTTCCTATTGGGACGGAAGAGACATTGAATCCTACTTTCACCAAACTTATTTCAAAATGCTCAAAACAAGCTACATAATTTGGCCCTTTGCATCGACCATCCAATTCTTTTTTTTGGATCCTAGGTTCCTAGTTCCCTTTAACAGTCTGGTCAATGTTTTTTGGACTGTTATTTTGGGTATTATAGCAGGCTGATTATCATCATCATCATCATCATCATCATCATCATCATCATCATCATCATCATCATCACACACACGTACACAACAAAAATATGCCTTCCATTCACCCAATCCAACTTTTTATGCACACGAGTAATGATTCCTTTTTTTTTATTTAAAAAATACACTTATAGATTTTTATTTTTCATCTTATTTTTCTTTGTCAATATTTAATTACTTTAAAATGTTTCTCCATTATTTATTTATTTATTTATTTGTTTGTTTTTTTTTCACATCAATAATGTGCGCCGCACGGGCGCGTGCTTTGACCATTTGCCGTTTTTCTGGCTGCTCGCCTGTTTGCTTGGTTGTCCAAATCCTCAGGGTCCTCTCTTTTAACAACAATATTGCCAAATAAATAAACAAAAATACTACCAGATTCTACTGAAACTTTGTATATTATATATTAGGTACTTCTCTGACATTTATATCTTCATGATTTATTAAAATCAGCTTTTTTCTTGATTTTTTTTATCTCCAAAAATGATTATTAAGTCTAGTTAGTTTTACATAACTGGGTGGGGGCTGCTTCGGCCTTGTCCTAAAATGGCATCTACGCACACAGTGAATTCCCACTACCACATATTTCTTTCATCACCACCACCACCACAAAAACATTTCCCACATCTATTACTCAATAACCATCTTAAACCTCCCATCTCTAATCACAATGAGCTCCAGAACATGGGACTACATTGCCAAAATAGGTCAGTATTTACTTTCTTTTATCTTTTTCTTTTTTTTTTTTTAAAAAAATTTCTAACTCTTTTTCTATCCTGTTTTAGTCATGATTGGTGACTCGTATGTTTATCTTTTTTTTCTCGTTTAACTATATAACCTTTCTCCAATATCTCAGTACCTAACCTTATCATCCAATTCATTTTTTATCAATCTTTGTTAAAACAGAGCCTGCGGCAAGTCTTCACTTACAATCAGACTAACTGATGACCGCTTTTCTCAAGTCCACGACGTCACAATCGCCGCAGAAATCGGCAGCAAAATCGTTTCTGTAGGCACAGCAGGCGAACACATGAAGCTGCAAATCTGGGATACAGCTGGTCAAGAACATTTCCGTGCAGTCACTCGCTCCTACTTCCGAAACGCGGCTGGATGTCTTCTTGTTTACGACGTCACTCGCAGATCAACATTTGTCCATGCAAAAGAGTGGCTCGATGACATTCGAACACAGGCTGATGATGATATTGCAATTTGCCTTGTGGGCAATAAAACAGATTTAGTAGAAGATCCAGAAGAACAAGAACGAGAACAAGAAGAACAATCACAAAATGATACCACAAAAACAAGTAATATACAATCTCCCCGGCAGGCCCGGGCTCCACGACAAGTGACATATGATGAAGCCAACAAATGGGCGCGCGAAAACAATATTTTTACATTTGTCGAGACTAGTGCAAAAGACGGCAGCAACGTGTTGGAAGCATATTCTCGCGTATCAAACGAAATCCACCGCAAAATCGTGAGCGGCCAGTACGATCTTAATGATCGCTCGCATGGAATTAAAGCGGCAGGAACAAAACGGGTAGGAACCGGAGGTGGCGGAGGTGGTGGTGGCGGTAGGCTTGTGAAACTATCAATGGACGCAGCTGGTCAAAATTCAGGATCCAAAGAGTCTAGCAATTCATGTTGTTGATTAATTTTAGTCTTTTATATAAAGTACTAATAAATTATTATAAAGATTCTATTTGTCTTTCTTACTTTTCTTCGTTTTCTAAAAGAGCCTTGACCTCAGGCTTGGGCTCAACCTCCACCTCATAAGCTGGTCTCGGGATTTCAAAGGCTTGGATGGCCGGGGTATAAGTGATGCCACCACATCTGGCCACAGGCTTGAGTTTGGCCAAATCCACATTGGCCAGTTCCTCATCAACCACGTCCTCGCGAACATGCACATGTACGCCTTCCAAGATAAACAGCTCGCCTGATGCGTTTCCTGTGCGATGCGAAGTAAACTCCACGACCTGGCGCACCTTCACCTCCACGGAAAAGGCACTTTCGGCAACAAGCGCGGGTGCAACCTTGACAGACTTGGCTTTGGTCAGACCAGAAAGAGGCCACTCGGATACGTTTCTAGGAGCATTTGTGCAGGTAAAGTTGGCAGCTCTTTTATAATAGTTAGAAACAAACAAACAATTTGAAATAAAAGTTAAAATACTTACTCAATAAACCACTCGGAAATAATGTTGATGGTAGCTTCGCCAGTAGCCTTGAGATTGGATGCAGTATCCTTCTCAAAGCCAGTGCCCTTGGAGATACCTACTGTAAAGATGATAGGGTCACTGTTGACAACTTCAAAGTAAGAGAACGGAGCCAGGTTAGTGACACCATCTTTCGAGATTGTTGAGATGAAGGCAATCTGTTGGTAATGAGTTAGTGGTCTTGATTTTGAGCATAATTCCTTTTTTTTTTTATTTTATTTTTTTTTTTTCAAATACTTACAGGACGAGGTGTGATACCGGAAACCATAAGCTTGTAGTTGTTGATGGGGCTGCGGCCCTCGGCATATGGATCAAAGTCAATTTTTTTATGCTTTTTCCAGTCATCACTGTTGGCTCCTTGACCTGGTTTCCAGTTCTCGGCATTGGGAGATTTTGTGTAGAAGAGGTGGTGGTCAGCGTCAAATTTGGGACGAGCTTCTTGGACAATTTCAAAGTCGGACTACACAAGAAGGTTAGTTATTTTGGCAATTAGTCAATAATGTCTTATTATTGGGAAATACATACATGGGCATGACGCTTGACGCTGTCGCGGGGGGGAATAGTAGAAGAAGATGACATTGTGCGAACAAAGAATGGGAGTTTAGAGACAATGAAGAACGGACGGAATTGCTTTGTGAGCATAAAAAGAGGTGGTGAGATGGGGGAGGGGATGAGTGTTGGGTTTTATAAGAGAAATTGAGGGAAATAGAGATATCGACTGATTTAACAGAAAGAAGAAAATAGAAATTAAAAGAAAGAAAGAAAGAAAGAAAGAAAGAAAAGAAGTTGTTTTGGTGTGGATTTTTTATAGTCGTTACAATTGTTGTTGTTGTTGTTGTTGTATATGGACAATACCGAGTAGTTCAAATTCCCACACAACGGTTTTTCAACACAGTCTTTTAATGTTTACAAACCAAAGCTTTTTCTTTAAACTGGAATTAGCTAAATCTTACTAATTTACGATAAGCCTTGAAAATCAAAAAAAAAAAAAAAAAAAAGGCAGTGGGGCTCCTCTTCCTCCTCTTCCTCCTCTTCCTCCTCTTCCTCCTCTTCTTCTTCTTCTTCTTCTTCTTCTTCTTCTTCTTCTTCTTCTTCTTCTTCTTCTTCTTCTTCCTCCTCCTCCAAACTCTTTCGATCCGCCTTTAATAGGAAAAAACCCGACCGGTTGTCCGGCATGGAATAGAAACTCTCCAAAAACCCCGTTTCTTTACAAGTTTCAATTGTTTTTTTTTTTTTTTTTTTTTTTTTCCTTTGGTAGTTGGTTGTGATCTTAGGAAGTCAAAGGTACCTTGTATATAAGCAATTGTCTGAGTTCAAACAGCCCCCACCTTCGGATATCTGCCTTTTCTCTATTAGTAATATATATATAAATGAAATAAAAAAAAAAGTTAAAAACTGTTACATTCAATTTTGGCTTTTTCAATTTAAATGTTTATTTGAGAAATATCAATAAAGAAAACCAAAAGGGAATTGTCCAAGTGGGGGAAACAAAAAAGTGAAAACTTGTGTGGACCAAAAGTCTCCTATGACACTGTCGCCAGTCTATCCAAACTGACAATCACCAGTAAGAGCAGCAACAACAACTACAATAAGAACAACAACAAATGAAGTTTTAATCATTTGAAAAAATAAATACTTTTAAAAAATAAATTAAAACAAAAATTGAAACAAATCAATACTTTCAACAATCCACCTGGCATGCTACTTGTTTCTCTTATACTATTAACTCCCTCCCCCGTGTTCATAGCCGTGCACGTTTTGTATTGGTCAGCTTATGTAAGACGCGCGTAGACGACGCCACTTTTAAGTTTTTTTTGCCAAAATGAAAAAAAAAAAAAAAATTGGCCAGATCAATTTTCAAATCTCTCACGAAAAAAAAAAAACCACCATCAACTTAACTCAAACCAAGCAAAAGATACCCACCTCATCTGATCTGACCAAAATTAAATATAACATTAAAACATGTACCGGCGAAGGGCTCCGACTAATTCATCTTCGTCTTCTTCGGCTTCAAGCCTAAATGCTCCGTTTAAACCCGTCATTTCTAGACCCCCAAGTAGCTCCTCAGCAACAACCAACAACAATGAACCTCTTAAGACCTTGGGTTCGTGTGCACCACCACAGCAAAGCAGCCTTAAGAGAAATACCCCGGAAAACGTAGATACCAAGTCTGAAATAAACCCATCACCAGCAATAACCCGTGCACCAGGACTTCCTATAAAACGTATTAAATCAGAGACTACCCTGCCTGGATCTTCTCCCGCACACAGACCTGTATCAAGCCGAGTATCCATCCCAATCACTAAACCTGCATCTTCAGCTCAACTTTCAACATCAACCTTAACTGCATCATCAGATGAGTCAACAAACCAATACTTTGAGGTTGTCTGGCGTAAAGTCACAGCAAAGAAAAATAAAACTTGGGACGGAGATGGACTCTTAACCCTGGCTGCAGACGGCGCCGTGACACTCGAAGGAAGCAATGGCCGTGTGCTTGCACGCTCACGGGTTCAAGGCAAGCTCTGTGTGGACCATTTTCTCAAGGTTGGCCATCTGGAAGTCGAAATTTCAGCCGTTGTAAGCCCACAAAACAAAGATACCCTGTTTCTTGCTAAAACAGTGCTCCCCTTAGTCAAAACAAAAGTCGCTCCAAACACATTCCACTCGCCCCTCGCAAACAATACCACTCACCAGTCTTCTCTCACCCGCTCGGGAATCGTCCCAAGAGCAAACCAGGGTAATGTCCACGGTATGCGGCACGACCCTAACGATCCTAACGCCCACGTCTTGCCGCGACCAACAGCCGCACCGCCCCCAGGGAAATCCGTCATTGACGTGGTCATCGATCCTCTACTCGGAAAATACCTACGACCGCACCAGGTCACCGGTGTTCAGTTTCTTTACGAGTGTGTTATGGGGTATCGTAATTTCCAGGGCCGCGGCGCGTTGCTTGCTGATGAAATGGGGCTGGGCAAAACTCTCATGACAATCACTCTCATCTGGACACTTCTCAAACAAACTCCCATCGAGGGAAATCTGCCCACTATTCAACGTGCCCTTATTGTATGTCCTGTCACTCTCATCAACAACTGGAAAAAGGAATTCCGTAAGTGGCTCGGACCCATGCGCATCGGTGTGTTTGTTGTCGACAGCAAAGCAAACATCCGTACTTTTGTAGGCAGCAGAGTTTATCAGGTCGTCATCGTTGGCTACGAACGACTCCGCAGTATTTCGCCCTATCTCAAAAAGGCATCCATAGACTTGATTGTATGTGATGAGGGCCACCGCTTAAAGTCGGCAAACAACAAGTCTGCCCAAGCCATTTTAAGTCTTCCATCCCAACGCCGCATCATTCTCTCAGGAACCCCGATCCAAAACGATCTAGGTGAGTTCTTTACTATGGTTGATTTTCTAAATCCAGGAATTCTTGGCACCTACGCTACGTTCAAAAAGGAATTCGAGCTCCCCATTCTTAAGTCTCGCCAACCGGAGGCTCTCTCAAAAGATATTGAAAAGGGTCGAGTCCGGTCGGAAGAATTGTCCAAGCTTACGCGTCTTTTCACTCTTCGAAGAACTGCAGACACTCTCGACAAATATCTCCCCCCTAAAACTGATGCCGTTATATTCTGCAGACCTACAACGCGTCAAGCAGAGCTCTACAAAATGCTTGTTGAATCAAGTTCCATTAAAAAGTGTTTGGGCTCAAATGTTGCTGTAGATCATTTACGTGCAATCACAATGCTCAAGAAGTTGTGCAACTCTCCAGCGCTTCTCAAAGATTCAGACTTTGGCGCTCTCAATCTCCCACCCACTCTGCCCTTTAGTAGTGGCAAGCTCCAGTTCTTGCTCCAGTTTCTGCGCATTTTGTATCAAACTACAGAAGAAAAAGTCGTCATTGTGTCAGGGTATACTCAAACTCTGGACGTAATTGAGGATGCCCTTAACGAAGAACACTTTACGCAGCTACGGCTAGATGGCAGCACATCAACCAACAAGCGCCAACCACTGGTTGACAAGTTTAACGCAGCAAACAATAAAGATGCTTTTGTTTTCCTTTTATCGTCCAAATCAGGAGGCACGGGACTTAACTTGGTAGGTGCGTCTCGGCTTTTCCTTTTCGACACAGACTGGAATCCTTCAGTTGATTTGCAGGCCATGGCACGCGTACACCGTGACGGCCAGAAACGACCAGTGTATGTGTATCGTCTGTTGACAACGGGTGCCATGGACGAGAAGATTTTCCAGCGACAGATTACCAAGCAAAGTTTGGCTGAGAGCTTTATGGACGGACGGCATGAAAATGAAGAGATTGATAAAACGAAAAAGAATGGACCCAAAACTCTGAGAAAGTCATCGGCTGGAGTCACGATGGGTACATCCAGCACTAATTCATTTTCTTTGGCAGAATTGCAAGATTTGTTTACGTTCCATGAGCACACAAAATGTCATACGCACGATTTGTTAGGGTGCTCGTGCCAGAGCAAACTTCCCAAGGGAGATGGAACAGGGAACCCTCTTGCAACACGGAACATGACTTATGACGAGCAAATGGAGCTGAGCCAGCATGCCAAAGAAGCTGCAGAGGATTCAGATAGTAGCGCGTGTTTCCTTGGTGGGGAGAAAGAAGAGGATGACGATACAGATGATGAGCAAGAAAACAAGGACCGCCCAAGTAAAAGGTTTGGCGGATGGACAACGGCTCGTGATGTGGTCGAAGGCACAGCACCTGTGCCCGAGGTAGTGCGGGAGCGGGCTAAAGGCAAGATGAAGGGATTATTTGAGTACCGGCACATTGATGTGGATGCATTTCTTGCACAGCGACAGACTCGGTTGGAATCCAGTGGGAGTAGTAGTATTGGGAGTTCTTCTGGAAGTTCTAAGAGTGTTGAGGAGAATGAGAGAGATAAAGAAGAAAAAGAAGAGGAGGGGGAGGAAGAGGTTGCGGAAGATGATGAAAACATTGATGATGAGATTTATATTGGGGACGCGATACTTGCTCAAGTCATAACGGCAGAGAAAAGAGGCCGGATGGCTGTGAGTTACATTTTCACGAAAAACTCAAAGAATATAGAAACCTAATTTAGCTGTCACAATAAAAAATTTCATAGAGTGTTATTATTTTTCAATCAGCAAAGAAACAAAAAAAAAAAACTTATCAACCCTTAAAGATACCCTTTAAGATCAAATCTTCGGGATTGTTTATACCATCTTCCCCAGAATAATGGCTAAACGCAAGCGTAAACAAAACAACAAATCCGATCCCTGGGTGCCACCTAAGGAGACAGCTTCTGAATATTCTGCTGGGAACAGGGGGAAACGAGCGCGTGCTGCATCTAATATTAGCTCCAGTACAGACTTGCAGTCGACCTCTTCCAGCCAGCACCCGCCTGAAGACTTGCCGCCTGACCTGCGCAGGTTCTGGTACTCACGATACCGGCTGTTTTCACAGTTTGATGAGGGCATCGAGTTAAGCCCGGAGATGTGGTACAGTGTGACTCCTGAAGCCATTGCTCGGTGAGTTATTCTTAATGATGTTATATCTTAATCCCACTTGTTTTTTTTTTTTTTTTTTTTTACAGACTAACTGGCAATTTTTTTTTAGAGTCATTTCAGATCAAATTAAACAACGGTATCCGAGAGCACATGCCGTATTTGATGCATTTGGTGGAGCTGCGGGTAACACGATTCAGTTTGCACGAGACTTTACCAAGGTCCTTTACCTGGATGTAAACGGCAACAACGTGGCCATGGCTCGTCACAATTACGGGGTATACTGGCCCCGTGAGCGTCAGAAAGTGGTTGCAGGTGTTAGTATTGAGTCCGAATCAAAAGAAGAAAAAGGAGAAGAGGAAGACGAAATAAAAAAAGCTCGTAGAGAAGCGTTGAACCGTGAAGAGTACATTAAAAACGAACATACCGAATTTTACCAAGGTGATTTCTTTACATTTCAGTATCCACCCGCAGAAACAGTGATTACAGACAACAGGTTCACTCGCAACGACGTTATTTTCTTAAGTCCACCGTGGGGCGGGACTTCTTACAGTAAGAGCAACGTGTGGGATCTGGCGTCATGCCAGCCATATTCCATACAAAAGGTTGTGCGCCGTGCGCGTGAAGCGTTTTCCGACAACATTGTGCTATATTTGCCTCGCAATTCTAACTTAGACGAGATTATTAATGACAAGGACTTGTTCCCGGATTTGCCGAGTGGTGAAGTTGATGACAGTGATGAGGAAAAAGACAAAGATTGCAAGTCTGTTGAGGATTCTGAGGCCCCGTTACGCCCTCGGGTCCCGGCATTATACTTGAATGATAATGGCAGGTGTCGAGCGTTGTTACTTTTCCTTGGTCCTGGGCTTGAGCCTCTGCGGCATGACTTTTACAAGCCATGAGGGTGGAGGTTGAAAATGATATGGCTAGGCTATTTTACAATGCGAGACATATAGATAGATATTACACACGTGAAATTGTATGATTAATGGTAAATGGATATGGTCTTATCTGTTTAGTTTAGATTTTTGTATAATAAATTATAATAAATATTTAATAATTAAATAAAACGGATATGAATATCAAAGTGTTTGAGTATTGAAATATTGAAATATTACAATTAAAAAGCGCTAGTTAGTATGGTTGTTTGGCCTCTAAGGGAAGTTGTCCGCTAATTAGTTCCGCGGTCCCTTGAAAACCCGTCCATAGCCAGATTCTCCGGAGCCGTTCATGAATGTTTAAGGGTATATAATTGTTTCTCGAATTAAAAACCCCGTCTATAGCCAGATTCTTACAAGAGCCGTTTATTAGCATAGACATGAACATGAGCATGAGAATGAGCATGAGCATTAGCATGAAATATTAGCATTTGAAAGTATATATTGTTTGTTTTTCATTTTTTTTTCAAATTCAAAAGCACGTTTAAAATGCATATTGTTGGTTGATAAGGCAGGTTAAAGTTTGTCAGCTAAGGGAAATTCTCGCCGATAGAATTACAACATAAAAAAGACTGAGAGCCAAATAATAGTGAGTGAAAGAACCCAAGTACATACATCCAAGACAAAAAAAAAATTATGGCTTTGAATCATCATAAAGAATAAGAATTCAAATTTTTTTTTTAAAAAAAATAAGATCTCAGATATAAAAGTTTTTTTAGAAATATAAAACAAAAAGTTTTGTTGAAGATTTAAAAGCTACAAATGAAAAAAAAAAAAAATTTAAATTTAGATTTTTTGGCCGTTGAAAAATCGCAGATTATGCAACTGAAAATTTCAACGATTATCACGACAATCAATTAAAATTATGTGTGTGTGAGGAATTTACATCTTTGAAAAAGACTTTGGAATATTTAAAAAAAAAAAAATTATATAAAAGACTGGTGAAATCCGCCAAAATGGCTTTTTTTGAAAAAAATGTACATTTGAATAAATAAATTTCAATATTTATCTATCTGTTTATCTATCTTCAGGTTTAAATTCAGCTTTTTTTCCTTCAAATTTAAGTGCCCAATATGAATAATATTCAATCCCCCCTAACAGTCAAACCAAAAGTGCTCATCTTTAACGACTACTACGCAGATACTAAAGAATTTGCCGTCTTCTCACAAACATTCAAATGTGTGGTAAGTCCAATTCTTTCATGCCTTTTTATTTTTTTTTTAAAAAAAAAATTCTTTTGACTCTAACTTTCATCTATAGCACTACAAGTTCTCGACTCGCGATGCTTTCATCAAAGACATGCAGTCTGTCCATAGCGACACAGTTGCCTTTCTGTGTATGTTCTGTGGCCTCGACGTAAGTATTATCATCATCATCATCATCATAAAAATAAAAAAAATAAAACTACATTTCACTCATAACATTTCCTTCCTTCTCTAACTTCTTCTACGCTTTCAGCCCATTGGCAGCTTGACCGCAGACCTCGTCCCCCATCTACCCCAGTCTCTCCGAATCATTGTTTCCAGCTCTGTAGGTTATGACCATTTCGACACGCGCGCGCTGGCCGCTCGCTCACCCCCAATTCTTTTCTGCAACACCCCAGGCACAGGTGCCGCTGCACCTGTCGCAGACCATGCCCTCCTCTTAACTCTTTCCCTCTACCGTCAACAACCAGCGTTTGAGCGTGTCCTCGCACTCTCTGGTGATATGGCTGCCGCGCGTGCGCTCCTCACTTCTGGAAGACCCTGGGATGCTTCAGCTGGCCGTCCCCTGCTTGCTGATCTCAAATACCGCGACGACTCGAAACATCATATTTTGGAAGTCTCTGCTTCTTTTGGTGACCGTGTAGGTGACCGACCCGTCGAGGAGCCGCGCGGCCATACCGTTGCTGTACTTGGATTTGGCCCTATTGGCCGCGCAATTGGCGCCCGTTTGAGTGCAATCGGCATGCATGTATGCTATTACTCCCGGAACCCAGCTCCAGCCAGTGTCACAGAAAAGTTGGGATACCACGCCAAACACTACTCGCGTCTTGCTGACATTCTTCCTCGTGCACAGTTGGTCGTCGCAGCTCTCCCACTCACCCCACAAACCCGCCACCTGCTCAACGATGATACTCTGGCTCTGTTACCTCAGGGCGCGCGTGTCATCAACGTGGGTCGTGGCGCAACTGTAGACTCGGCTGCCTTGCTGCGGGCCCTACGCTCTGGTCGTATTCACGGAGCCGGGCTCGACGTGATTGAGGGTGAACCCCAGATTGAGCCAGGACTATTGGACCGCTGGGATGTTATCATAACCCCTCACATTGGCTCATCTACCCGCCAAAATGCCATCCAAGCGCAGGGCGTGTGCATGACAAACATTACAGCCTTTTTTGAAAATAGAATCGACAGTGTCAAAGCTGTCAACAAAGAATTTTTTTAATTAATTAATAATAATAATAATAATATTTATATTTCTACTAATACACAAAAACTTTTAAGGAACTCTCTAATTTTCATTGCCCTCCTTAAAGCTTCTCCTTAAGAAGAGCAGTAATCTCGTCAACGGCAGCACCAATCTGCTTCTCGTCAATACCAGAACCCTGCACAGTGGGTCCCTTGCCACCGCTGCGACCACCAACGTGCTTGGTTGCAACAGCACCAAGATCCTGGGCAGTGACACCCTTGTCGAGCGCAGGCTTGCCAATGTAGCACCCGTGGGCAACCTTACCTTCCTCGCCGGCAAAGAGGTACACGGACTTATCGGACGCCTTGATCTTGACGTAGTTGATAGCTTCTGTCAGAGCCTTGGAGTTGGCAGAAATGTCGGCAATGTTAGCAACAAGGTAAGGAGCATCCTTGTGCTCTTCAAAGTAACCAGTCACAGTCTCAAGAGCCTTCTTGGCCTCAGCCTTCTGGCGAGCCTTGAGCTCATCAGAAATCTTCTTCTGAATCTTGGTATACTTCTCATTGAGCTTTGCCTTGGCCAAAACAGCAACAGTCAGTTGCTTCAGCTCAACACCAAGAGCCTTGGAGCGGGCCTCCTTCTCAGCACCAAACTCGTGGGCCTCCAAAGCATCAAGCTTCTCGTCAAAAGACTTGGCAAGCTTCTGAACATCGTAAGCAGTAGTACCAGTAACAGCAACAATACGACGGATACCCTTAGCAATACCACTCTCTTCAATAATCACAAGCTCCTTAATGTCACCAGTCTTTGCAACATGGGTACCACCGCAAAACTCAATAGAAGCCTTGGTCCAGTTGATATTTTCGGGCTCGGCAAGGAGATCCTCAACGGGAATACCGACAGAGACAACACGAACAGGATCAGGGTAGGTCTCACCAAAAACGGCACGAACACCAGAAATCTCACGGGCTTGAGCAAGAGGAACATCCTTAGCATAAACAGGGACATTCTTGGAAATCTCCTCATTGGAAATATTCTCAACCTTCTCAAGCTCTGGAAGAGTCAAAGCCTGCTTGTGAGAAAAGTCGAAACGAAGCTTCTCGGGGGCAACAAGGGAACCCTTCTGGTCAACACCATCACCAAGAACGCCACGAAGAGCAAAGTTCAAAATGTGGGTACCAGTGTGATTGTTGCGAATGGGCCAACGACGAAGGTCGTCAAAGCCAGCAACAACATTGTCACCGAGTTTGAAGTTACCGTACTTGATGTAGCCAGTGTGGAGAACATAACCAGCATAAGTCTGGACATTCTCAACCTCAAACTCAGACTCACCGTCAATGACAATCTTACCAGTGTCGTATTCCTGACCACCCTGCTCAGCGTAAAAGTTGGTCTTGTCAAGCAAAACACCAATCTGGGAATCCTCAGCAAGACCCTCAGTAGTGTCAACAAACTTATTGTCGGAGTAGATGGCAATGATCTTAGCATCAACGTCACCAGGGAGGTACTTGTAATGGTCATCAGTTCTAGGGGCCTTGTGCTCCTGTTCAAGAGCAGCAAGACTGTGAACATCCAGCTTAAGAAGCTCCTTACCGGCAGAGCGTTTACCACGCTTGGAAGCCTCGTAAGAAGCAAGACGAGCAGTCTCAAACTCAGCCTCGTCAATCTCGAGACCAGCTTCCTCAGCCATCAAGCGAGTAAGATCAACGGGGAAACCATAAGTATCGTAAAGTCTCCAAACGTCCTTACCATTAAGCTTGGTCTGGCCATTCTTCTTGGCAGTTTCGGCGTATTGCTCAAAGAGTTTCTCACCACGATCAAGGGTGCGGGAAAAGGATTGTTCTTCTTCATTGAGAATCTCAAAAATGGTCTCAGTATCCTTCTTGAGCTCGGGGAAGATGTCAGAAACCTGTTCAATGAGAACAGGAGCAAGACGAGAGAAAAAGTTGCCAATAGGAACATCAAATTTCTTGCGGACGTAGCGGGCACCTCTGCGGAGAATGCGACGAAGAACATAGCCACGGCCTTCATTGTTAGGGTATCCGCCATCAGCAATGGCAAAAGTCAGAGTGCGGACGTGGTCAGCAACAACTCTGTAAGCAGTGTCAATGCCATCAACATCGTCCTTGCCAAAGGCACCAGCATAAGGTCTAGCGCCAGTAAGCTCCTGAATGCGTTCAAAGATAGGGGTGAAAACATCAGTATCGTAGTTGGAAAGCTTGTCCTGGAGAACAGACACAAGACGTTCAAAACCCATACCAGTATCAATGTGCTTGGCAGGGAGGACGAGAAGCTCACCGCTAGCCTCACGGTTGAATTGGATAAACACAATGTTCCAAATCTCAAGAACATTGGGGTCATCCATATTGACAAGGTGGGAAGCATTGCGACCACCAATGCGGTCATAGTGGATTTCGGAACAAGGGCCGCATGGGCCTTGATCACCCATTTCCCAAAAGTTATCCTTGGCATCTCCAGGAAGAATGTGATCCTCAGGGACACCATTGTCGAGCCAAATCTGTCTGGCCTCGAGATCGGGCTCCAGGCCCTGCTTCTCGTCGCCACCAAAGTAGGTCACGTAAAGACGGTTAGGGTCAAGGCCGTAGACCTTGGTAAGAAGCTCCCAGGCCCAAGGGATGGCCTCCTTCTTGAAGTAGTCACCAAAGGACCAGTTACCCAGCATTTCGAAAAAGGTGTGGTGGTAACTGTCTCTACCAACATCCTCGAGATCATTGTGCTTGCCACCAGCACGAATACACTTTTGAGAGTTTGCAGCGCGGGTAAGCTTTGAAAGAGGAGAGGAGGGCTCGACGGTACCCAAGAAGATGGGCTTGTACTGATTCATGCCTGCATTGGCAAAGAGAAGAGTGGGATCATCGTAGGGGATGACAGAAGAAGAGGGGACAAATGTATGGTTTCGAATGTCCTTAAAGTATTCGAGGAAAGTATTTCTAACCTTGGAAGCGGGCCAGTTTTCTGGAGTAAGGTTGGATGTCGACATTGTTGATCTGTGGCGGAAAGAAGAAGATGGGATTCGGATACAGGGTCTCAGAATGGACCGGGGGAAATGCATCAACTAGGGGGGGAAGGTGTGGATATATAGGAGAAGTAAAGATGGAAAGAGAAATGAAATAAAATAAAATAAAATAAAAATTAAAGAATAAAAAAAATATAAATAAAGTGAAAATTAAGAGATATTTATACTTTTTAAATTAAATTCCAAAATGGATTTAGAGATAAGGGAGATAGATAAAAACAGAGCCCGGGGATGTTTTATCGCAAACAGATCGTGTCTGGTATGGAGAGAAAGGGGGTGGTTGTGAAGAGGTTTTGTGGTGATTTGATAATGAGGATTTGCAGTAGTAGTTGTTAGTATTGTTAGTAGTGGTGGTGGTGGTGGCGAAAAAAAAAAAAAAAAAATTATTCAAAAGAGTCATCAACTTTGTTACAACATTTGTAACATGTTAAAAATCTCGTTACACACAAAATAAATAAACTCCAATTGTCAACAATAGCATTAACTGAAAATCTCATAATTTATGAAATTCATTTATTCATTCATTATAATGAACTAACTATAGTATATAATAATTCTTTTTTAAATGCGTTTTTTTATTATCAATTTATTTTTTTTTTTTAAATGGAATAGTACTTTGGTATTATAAGGATGATTATTATATAGACAAATACAAACTACCGATTGCAGGTTTAAGCAGCCTCGGAAGCAAGCTTCTCGGCCTTGGAAACAACCTCCTCAATGCCACCAACCATGTAGAAAGCAGCTTCAGGGAGAGAGTCGTGCTTGCCCTCAAGAATCTCCTTGAAAGACTTAACAGTGTCCTTCAAGGGGACGAGACGACCCTCAATACCAGTGAAGACCTCAGCGACAGCGAAGGGCTGGGAAAGGAATCTCTGGATCTTACGGGCACGCTCAACGGTAAGCTTATCAGTCTCAGACAACTCATCCATACCAAGAATGGCAATGATATCCTGGAGAGACTTGTAAGCCTGGAGAGTCTGCTGGACCTGGGTGGCAACATCGTAGTGCTCCTGGCCAATGACAGCAGCGTCAAGAAGACGAGACTTGGAGTCAAGGGGATCGACAGCGGGGTAGATACCCAACTCAGAAATAGAACGAGACAACACAGTGGTGGCATCCAAATGGGCAAAAGTGGTGGCAGGGGCAGGATCAGTCAAATCATCGGCAGGGACGTAGACGGCCTGGACGGAGGTGACGGAACCCTTCTGGGTGGTGGTAATACGCTCCTGGAGGGCACCCATATCAGTGGCAAGGGTGGGTTGGTAACCGACGGCAGAGGGGATACGACCCAAAAGGGCAGAGACCTCGGAACCGGCCTGGGTGAATCTGAAAATGTTGTCAACGAAGAGCAAGACATCCTGGCCTTCCTCATCACGGAAGTACTCGGCAATGGTAAGACCAGTAAGAGCGACACGGGCACGGGCACCGGGGGGCTCGTTCATCTGACCGAAAACGAGTGCGACCTTGGAGTCACCCTCAAGGTTGATGACACCAGTCTCCTTCATTTCACGGTAAAGATCGTTACCCTCACGGGTTCTCTCACCGACACCAGTGAAGACGGAGAAACCACCGTGGGCCTTGGCAATGTTGTTAATGAGCTCCTGGATGAAGACAGTCTTGCCGACACCAGCACCGCCGAAAAGACCAATCTTACCACCACGGGCGTAGGGAGCGAGAAGGTCGACGACCTTAATACCGGTCTCGAGAACCTCAGCAGAGGTAGACTGCTCAGCAAAGGTGGGGGGCTCAGCGTGAATAGGAGAGTACTTGGTAGCCTTGATGGGACCACGCTCATCAATGGGCTCACCAATAACGTTGATGATACGGCCAAGGGTACCACGGCCGACGGGGATGGTGATGGGGGCACCAGTGTCAGTGACTTCCTGGCCACGGACGAGACCCTCAGTACCGTCCATGGCAATAGTGCGGACGGTGTTCTCACCGAGGTGCTGAGCGACCTCGAGGACGAGCTTCTCACCATCGTCTCTCTTGAGGACGAGAGCGTTGTAAATGGCGGGGAGGTTGTCTTGGTGGAATTGGACGTCCTAAGGGAAACTTGGGTTAGTGTACGCTCATTGGCTAGAAATGAAAAATTTTCCAATTCGTGGTAGGTCACCATAACTCTGGGCCAATGAAAACTCAAAGGCTGGCAAAAAAAATGGCTGGCAAAAAAAAAAATCAAAACTTCAAGTACTTACAACAACGGCACCGACGACGGATCTAAAAAAACACAAAAGTTAGTATTTAAAATCAATGTAGTGAAACCAAAAAAAAGTTATAATGTTTAATGTCAATGTGGAAGTTTCAATTGAAGTTTGTTTGTTGAGCGAGTTATAAGACCAAGCTAGCATTTTTGTCTGTAGATATTGCTATAAAGCGCGCAAGAGCTGAATACAAGCTTGTAACCCAAAAGCAAGTCCAAATTGAACAGACTCCTCAATTGATGCTGAAAAGAAATTAAATTTGTGCCATTGAAAATATTTCTAATGAAAAGAAACAAATTACTCGGGCTCAATGATAAAAAAAAAAAGGTGAAAAAAAACATCGAAAACAAGCATTGAGAATTAGTTTTTCTTACCTGACGGTACCAACAGCAGTGGCCTCAGTGGCCATGGTTCTGCGGCCAAAGAGACGAGCGTTAGACTGAGCGACACGGAAGGCCGAGCGGGAGACGCTTGGGACGAGACGAGGAGCAACCATTGTTAAAGGTCTATGTGTGGAGGGTGGGGTGGATGGGATGGATGAAGGGGAAGAATGAGAGAGAGGTGGAGAGAAAAAAAAGAGAGAGAGAGAGAAAAAAAAAAAAAAAAAAGAGGAGGAGAGGAGAGAGAAGGGAAGGAATATCACACTTTCGTGATAGAAAAAAAAATAAATAAATAAATTAAATAAAATAAAATAAAAATAAAAAAAATAAAAAAAGGGGAGAGGGCTAGGGGAAAAAATCCATAAAGTAAGTACAAACAAATAAGCGGGCCAGTCAGCCAAAGCCAGCCAACAATAGGCCGTGGCTTATCCCCTTTACTGGTGGTGGTAGTGGTAGTGCTGGCGGTGGTGCTGCTACTACTACTACTATTGCTATTACTATTACTATTACTACTACTACTACTACTACTACTACTACTATTACTACTGTTGTTGTTGTTGCTGCTGCTGCCTGTATATATTTTTTTTTTTGGTTCCACCCAACTAGACCGGTGCTGAGCTCTGGCTGGCTCTCTGGCTGACTGGCTGGCACACACTGGCTGGCTAGTTAGCTGGCACACACTGGCTGACTGGCTGGCTAACCGACTGAATGGTTGGCTGACTGGGGCAACCACACATAGACTTGTAGACTTTTTTACATATACACACCTACATACATAGACACACATATACTAACACACCTATAAAAAAAAAATACCTAAGCACACATGCAGCCACTGGGCTACCAGAAATGTTGTAACAAACCAAAATATTGTAACATCCAAACAGTCTGGTTGGTTGGCTGTATGGTGTACGGCTGATGGCTGGCGTGCTTTTCCCAATCCTGTGTGTGGTTGGTTGGCTGCGTCTGTGGGCTGGTTGGTTGGGAGTGAAATTTTTTTATTTTTTTTTTTTTTTAGTATTTTTTTATTTTTTTGTATGGTGAAAGATTTCATAGCGCTACTTTAGAAATTTGACCTCTATATAGTGAGAAATTTATTTCTAGTAATAGCAATATTATGGGTTAGGGCAATCAATTAATAGTTTCTATTGGCTGAAATTTATTATGCGGCTTTAGTATGAGGCTTTTTTTTAGATCCGATTAGACAAGTGGGTCCCGATTTGGGTCTTGAGCTTAATTTAATTAAAAAAAAATTAAAATAAAATAAAATGTATAGCGAACCCAGACCGAACCCCAAAAAAATGGGTTGTCGTGGCTACAAGATCAACACGAGCAAAAAAAAAAAAAAAAAAATTAAATAGCAACCAACTTTAATTAGATAATCCGAAAATACCTACCGTGTTTCTCGTAAGTCTAATTACATCATTCATGACAAACTTTTCTAATTTCTTTTATGAGAGCTATTTACTACAATCATCATGTGTGACTTCATTGTACATCCTTTAATGTACCCAGAAACTTCCTGCTGGCGTTTGTTTACTTGTTGATGGTCAGTCAATCAATACATACAGGTATTACATACAATCTCTTCACTCCAATCTTATCCCAATACCTATCTACCGAGCCTTTTGCTTCAAATGACCACCGACCAAGCCTTTGCGGCTCTTCCGGATGATTTGCGTGCACAGGTTTCAAAAGCAATTGAACAATACCCGGGAACTCGCAATGTCTTTCTTGCATTATATTCCCACTTGACGGATCTTAATGATTCTTCAACATCAAAGAAGCGTAAGCTAACACCTACACCAAGCTCATCCAACACAACCGCCGCTGCAACTACTTCTTCTGCTTCACCTTTGAATGTCGATGAAGACAAATGTCTCCGCATCCCAGGTGTATCGGTCCAAATTCCTCTCCGCAAACGTCTTGATGTTATACTGGCTCCTGGAGGTCTTGTTATTTTACAAAAACCCGGTGCACACATCTCTGACCCACCAGAGTTTGTGTTGGGGGCCACACAAATCCGTGCAGTATATCTATTGCCAATTCCTGAAAAAACGCGACCACATTGGGCCCTCCTAATCACCCAAAAAGCCGCCTCTTCTGAGCCATTACTAGCAACAATCACAGCAGATGCCACTCGTACTGTTATTAAGCCAACAGGTGCAGCCGCCGGAGAACTTTACTCAGGTGATATTAACGACATGGTGTTGCTCTACTTTCAACGCCAAAACATAGAGCCAACTTCTGTACAAACCCTTCCACCAGGCCAAACCTTTGTTCACGTGAGTGCACATAGAGGGTCCAAAGATGGTGTACTTTATTTTCTTCCAGGAGCCGTGATTTTTGGCTTTAAGAAACCCGTGTTGGTGTTTGAGCTCGGCGGGATCCGAGCCATCTCATACTCCTCCATCACCTCTTCTACATTTAATCTAATTGTCAAGTACAAGGGAGATGTTGATGATGAGGCTGTCACAGAAACAGAATTTTCAATGATTGACCAACGCAGCTTTGAGGATATCAATAGATTTGTTGATTACCATGGACTCAGCAACGAAAGTCTTGCTGAGGAACGTCGCGCCAAGGTCGACGCAAAGGCCGTATTCCCCGATGAGCTCATTAGAGCATCACGCGAAGAAAGCAAAAAGGATCAACAGGAGCAGCGGCAACCGACTGGTAAGAGTGCAGATTCAGTCAATTTTGCAAATCATGAATTTGACTCTGAAGACGACGATGATGATGCTGACTTTGGAGCAGGTGGTGACCAAAATGATGAAGAAGATGAATCAGGATCAGGATCTGAAGATGAAAGATCTGAAGATGAAGAAGCATCCGAAGATATTGGAGATTCAGATTAAGACATTTTACTATTCTACGAATGGAATGTATAAAAAAAATTTTCTTGAAAAAAATATTTACAACAACTTTTATCATGTTGACCGGGTATGAAACCAAATAACCTTAGGTAAATAATAGAGCATTCGGCGATTAAACGGACAGACGTCAATCTCCAGCACGTAGCGACTAGTCTCTATAAAAAATCGTCCCCCTAGAGCAGTAGTTTAAAACAAGAAAAATAAAAGAAAAAGTTAAAACAAGAGAGATATAAAATCTCAAGCTCTACTTTTTTTTTTCTTCTTCTGCAGAATAGAGAGACCCCCAGTCACAAGTTATCCAAAAACCTCCAAACAGAACGTTCGAAAGTATCAGACAACAAGAACCAGGGCCACAGAGAGCATTGTGCCAAAACGGCACAAGCCTTCTGCATGATCTTTTCAGAGACAGCACCATTGGCTGTGTATGGAAAAAAAAAAAAAAAGAAGAGAAAAGGAGAAACGAGGTGAAAACTTTTTCTATATTTATAGTAGTAGAAATTTACCTACAAAAGTTGAAAAAAAAAAATTAAAAAAATTAAAAATTACAAATATATTAACAAATAATTATTAATAATTTTATAATCAACACGATAATTATATATCTATATTTTTTTTTTTTGTTACAACTTACTCTATAGAAGTTACACCTTTAAGCTCCAGATTTTTAACTGCTCTTCCCGCACTTTTCTTAAGCCATGGCACGCTGCACCCGGCGGAAAACCGCGTGCGCGGACCGCTCCCAGATAAATAATGCTTCGATGTTGATTGGTCAACTGGCTTCGAAAACCTCTCCCCAATGTGCGGGTCTTTTTTTTTTTTTCTTTTAATAAAAGGACCTCCTCCACCAAAACAATCGTTCTAACCCCTCCTTTTTTTTTTTTATATTTTTTTTTCCCCATTCTTTTTTCTATTCAATCAACACATAATCACACAACCCAACCTTTCCAAAAATGCTCGCTACTCGTCTTGCTCCCGCTCTTAGAGGTATGCAATTAATTCTCCTCGATGTTTCATTTAATTCTTTCATGTCGCTAACAGTAATCTTTTTATAGCCACCACCCTCAGATCTGGTGCCATTGGTCTTAGACCCGCCGCTTCTCTGTTTGCCAGGTGAGTTCAATCTTTGTTTCTTTTTTTTTTTTTTTTTTCTTCTTGATATCCATGAATCATTATCACCATAATTGTTTATTCAAGGCATACTAATCTTTTTTTCATCTTATAGACAAGTTTCTACTGTTAAGACCACATTCGATGAGGCCGAGGCTCTCCTCAGAAAGCAGCGTTCTAACCGCCCCGTCTCCCCCCATTTGACTATCTATGAACCCGGTATCACCATGACCCTTTCCGGTATCCACAGAATTACTGGTGTCGCTCTCGGCTTTGCTTTCTACGCCTACGCTCTGTCATACGTTGCTCTCCCTATTCTCGGCTACCACGTTGACTCTGCCTCTTTGGCTGCTGCCTTTGGCGGTCTCCCCCTTGCTGCTAAGCTCGCCATCAAGGGTGTCGCTGCTCTGCCCTTCACTTTCCACTTCTGGAACGGTTTCAGACACTTGATCTGGGATACCGCCCACGAGCTTACTGTCAAGGGTGTCTACAAGACTGGTTACACCGTCGTTGGCCTTACTGCCATTTCCACCATTGCTCTTCTTTTCATTTAAAGAGTTTGTGTTTGTTTCCCCCGTATATGATATGAATGTAACGATTAATTATTAATAGAAAAAGGAATAAAAAAAAGGATAAACTGAATTGATTTTTTTTTGTGCTCGATGTATTGGCAAAGCCCTTGCTTGAATTGAGTCCAGCCTAGCTTAACTGAACTTCGTAATTTATTTTTAATCAAGAGGTACAGTAGTGTGTTGTTATCCGATAGAGTTTAGTCATAAATCTTAAAATTTAAAGTGTAAATCTTAAGTTTCAAAAAAAAAATCTCCAGATTTTATTAAAATAGAGCTTAAGTAATAAGTCTTTAAAGTATCCCCGCTGTTACATTTTTATTACAAAAAATGATGCACTGCGACCGTTGTGAGCCGCTATTTCTGACGTGCGTTTTCCGCGGAGTGTCTCCAGTCTTTTTTATAAAAAGAAACCCACTCTCGTACATAGTTTCTAGCAGTTGCAGTTGCAGTAACAGCAACAACAGCAACAGTAACAGCAGCAGTTGTAGTTGTAGTTGGCAATTGAAATAGTGTGTACTATGATATATGTAAGGGATGTAAATGTTTTATTAATATATATTTAATTTTTTTTTTTTTCAAAAATCAATTAGCCAAACAGGAGAAAGAATATAAATTAAAGAAAGGGCCCTGATGAAAAGTTTTGCCGGCATTTCCCAGTTTGGTCCTCGCGCCACTTAAGTTTCGGCATATCGGTTCACCACGAGATCTTTAAGCAGCAAAAAAATTAAAAAGAAATAAAGAATAGAGTAAAATCGAATAAATTATATTTAAATAGAAAAAAAAAGATCTTAAGCTTTGTTGGAAGGCTAGGCTAAAGTTTGAACCCAAAAAAAAATAAAAATAAAATGTGTTTGTTGCTTTTAGAAACTCAAAAATAAAAAAAAATTTAAAACCTCCAAAATATTTTTTTAAAAATTTTAACCAAAAAATCTCCAAACAATATTTTTACTCCTCCTATATAAATACTTTGACTGCTCTTTTTTTTTTTTTTAATTCCATTTTGGTCATTTTAAAAAGGACCTTCTAATAATATTAATCCGTTCGTATCTAAAAATAATAATAATACTAATCATAATTCCTAATATAATAATTATTAATACTTTGTACTGGGAGTTTTATCCCCATATATATACCAAATCACCACCACCTAATAACTAACCCCGAAACGCCTCTTCAAAGCCACTCCTCTCACCCCTTTCCTTTTGGTCCTTCATTCCACACGCGATTCCAACAACGTACTTACTTTCAAATACTTACTTACTTGTATACTTTGTTGTATTATTACCACAAATACTTTATATACCTTCACTACTACTACTACTATTACTATCACCACACCATTTATCGCTAATCTCTTTCATATATTTCTTACTCTTTCTTAACCAAAACAAATTCACAACCAGATGCCGGCCCTGGACGTGTCATCTTCCAAAACCCAGCGCGCTCCGGGCTCTTCAACATCCCCAGTGCCTTCTGTCCACAACCACCATGTGGCCAGACCTTCCTCTGGCCAAGGAATCTCGGCTGCTGCTGCAGCTTCTGCCAGCGCATCCGCAGCCGCAGCAGCTACTATCAACAGCATAACAAACAACACCTCCAGCGCGCTACATCCAACCCCATCAACAACCTCACTCAGCGCTTCTAGCATCATTAGTACTACTTCAACTTCATCAAAACGAGTAGGTCCTTTGTCGATCGCACCTTTTGTCTCATCTCCACCATCCCAAGCATCTTTACTACAATCGCATTCACCGAACCACTCTTCAGTAACAAATTCCACACTACGCCAACAAGGACCAAACCGGTCGCGCAAGAAACAAAAAGAAGAATATCGCAAGCAATTTCGCACTGCTCAACAAAATGAACAGAATGCAGTTCTCTCTACTTCGGCCGTGACGGCTTCTGCTGCTGCAGCTGCCAGCGCGAAGAAAAAATGTCCGGGAATCGGTGTGGGTGTTGGCAATGGTGGCAGCAGTGGAAGCAACAGTAGCAGCAACAGTGGTAGCAGCAGCAGCAGCAGCAGTAATAATAATAGCAACAATGGCTCTGGTACAGCTAGCCATTCAAATAGCATGCTCAGTTCAAGCAGCAGACCTCCACAGTCCATTCTTACCGCCAATGACTCTGTGCTACCAGTAACTTCGATTTCTTCGAAGAGAACACCTTCAGCCACGCGACCCCGAATAGAACCTGTACAAAAAAAGTCAAGCCAAACACAATCTCAGCAGTCTCGATCAACCACTCTATCATCTATCTCATCAGCAACAAAAGGCTCCAGTCAACAACAACCACAACAATATCTTGAAGTCCCCTCAAACCCAATTGTCATTCCTACGTCTCCCATGTCTTCATCTTCATCACCTTCCACAATGCATTCGCCATTGCTTGCATCTCCTTCTTCAGGGAGCTACTTTTTTTTCCGTCCTGATAATCATCCTCCTTCTTCTGTTGCATCAGCCTCAGCTGCAGCAGCATTCAAAAAACTCCCCGTTGCATCTGTATCATCTTCATCTTCATCAACATCCTCAGCCTCTTTCGCAACGTCGCCGTCTGCAGGGTCTAAACACCTTGCATATTATCTTTCAGATACCAATGAGCATGGCCAACGAGCAACTTCTCCGAGTGCAACTTCAGATTATTCTGTCTATTATCAATCACAACAGAACCACCATTCCTTTGACGACCCAGCATCTGCACAGGCTGCATCGTCTAGTTTGCTTTCAAATGCGGCTCGTACAGCTCGTCAGCCATCACCCATTGTGACCCTTACAGAGCATGATGCTGCGTCGAGCTTGGCTGCGGCCAAACATAGCATTTTTACAACCCCCAAGGAAATTAGCGCACTAGAGATGCTAATTCACGAAAATAACCAGTTGCCACCGAAGCAGCGTCGTGTTGCTCACGCCGCTGCAAAGGCATTACCAATGAATGACACGGAGAGTGACACGAACGCAACTACTACTAATACAGCTACTGCTTCTGCGACTTCTGAGGATTCAATTGAAGAAGAAACTTTGCAACAAGCTGCAGCTCGCAGCGCACAAATGGGACCACCATCACCTCTTCTCCAGGCATCTGGGGCTTCAGCTACAACGGGTAATAGTGGTGATACTACATCAATAGCAGCTCCTGAAGATAATGCCATCAAGCGTACTGCAATGAAGGCTGCGTCGCTGGCGACGCAGAAGCAGCAGCAGGAAGCTCAGGCCAAGGAGCAACTTCGTGAGCAACAGCAACAACTAGAAAAGCTGGAAAAACAGGAAAGACTTCAGCAAATACAGCAACAGATTCAGCTACAGATCCAACATGAGAAACAGCAACAACTATTGCTCGATCAGAACCAAGCCAAGTATATCTCCAAAGTGGCCAATCTCCAAAAGCAACAACAACAGCAAAGGGCAGTTGCCCAATCTTCTACAGCAGCCACAAAACCCATATCAACCGCTTCAACAGCAGCTATTATAGCAGCTGCAAATCCACTTGAAGTTGCACCTGCAAAGGAACTTTCACCAAGCCCCGGATTGAGTCCGAGCTTGGAACCAAACCTAGAAACAGAGTCTGTTGTAGGCGTACCGACCTCTGTTTCTACCTCCACATCCCCTCCACAAGCATCAGGTGGCGCCATTCTTTACTCACCAACGCCAATTAAAGGTGGTGCACTAAACCATATCCCGTTACTTCAAAGCCATGGCCGGACCTTGAGTGTGGCTCAAAATAATAAGAGCTCTACCAGCATTTCTCATAATAATAATAATAATAACAACAATAACAATACACATCTCAAAGCCCCAAGTGTTCCTAAAAGACCACGCAGTGCGCAATCGGTTGATAGCGTTGTGTCCAGTTGGACCGATGCACATGCCGCAGATCACCAACCCCACGCATCAGCTGCTGCTACGCATACCTCAACTCATGCACCGATCGCTGTCTCCAAACCAAAGGCCAAGAAACTCACTCCTACCCCGGGTGTTCATCACTCACAAACTCTCCCAGTCTCCACATCTATACAGCAACAACACCACCCAACTGTTACACGCGCGGCAACTTCTGTGACCATCCCAACTAAATCTTCGAGGCCACTCTCGTACCACGTGGGTCTCGGCTACATGCCAGGGTCTGCGCCTGCACCTGTTGCACCTTCTCACATTGGATTCAAAGCAACGACTTTGCGACAGCACCGCAAAACTAAATCGTCGTCGTCATCTGCTCAAAATTTTGCTTTGCGGTCTTCAGCTACACTCCCCCCATTGCCATCACAATCATCTTCATTGGCAGCGGCTGCAGCATTCCCTGACTTTGAGAAACCGTTGGCGCCGCACGCTCCTCATTACCATTTCCCTACTACATCATCATCTTCTTCATCAATGGCGTCTGTAGCCCCAAGTGGAAATCCTTTGCACGCGACCTCAGGTACAGACTCAGCAACTTATCACACGCGTGGGCTCATGAAAACTGCAACCACCCTTGCACAAAATACCATTGCAAATGCTACACCCACCAATCAAAGCAACTCTTCTGCAACCGGCCGTATTCTATCGCTGGCCACATACCCTCATTCGCAGATGTCTCACTTTAATCCTCCAGTGCTCACTAATTCATCTTTAACCTCAACTTCATCTAGCGCTAACGTCGTCGTTCCCACGCTTAGAAGCGGCCGTGGCAACCATGGCATTCTGAGTTTGGTTAAGCGTAAACTTATCCCTGGAGAAAGCAGCAGCAATAATGCTAGCAACAATGGTGGAAACTGTGCTGGTAGTGGTGTCGGTGTATCTGGCTCGGGCATTATTGGAGAGTCTCTACATGTCGATGATGGGGGGCTTAATCTTTCACGGGTCAAAACGACAATGCGAAAGCAGAGTCGACGGAAATCTTTTAATGAAGACAAGCCATGGAAACATCACGTTGACGCTATGACACTCACTGATTCCGAAAAGCGGCGATATGAAGGTCTTTGGGCTAGCAATCGTGGCAAGCATCTCAAATATCTTTACCACCCTGAGGACTACGAAGAAGAAGAAGAAGAAGAAGAAGAACATAATAATGAAGAAAATAAGAAGATAATTACACTGGTGCAGACTACAAAACCAGTAGAAGAATCCGAGGATGATTATGAAGAAGAAGATGAAGAAGATTCTGAGTTGTCAGCATCTTCTGATGAGGAATCAGATCTTGACGATGATGATGATGAAGATGATGATGAAGAAGAAGAAGACGATGATGATGATGACGATGAAGATGACGATGACGAGGAAGACGCTTCAGATATGGCCAGCATGACCAGTGGTTATGATGAGGATTTGGAGGATGAAGACGAGGAGGATGAAGAAGAAAACGAAATCAAGCCCCAAGTTCACCACCCTCACCCTGTTCTTAATCTTCCTGTCGAAGATGTGCCTTTGCGTCGCACTTCTGCTCCAGAAATAATGACGCGTGCTGCCAGTGCTCCTTCTACAGCTTCAGCCCCAGCTCCGTCTATGAACACAGTTGCTAGCAGTGCCAGCTCACAATATCTTACTGCATGCACTTCACCTACTCCTTCTATTGCAGAGACAGGTGTAGACACTGAGATCCGTCGCCACTCTGCATCTGCTAGTGTCCCTTCCAGAAGCTCTTCTGACAATCTACCTGACAGTACTGCTATACCACGCGCTCAAACAGCCAGCCCCACGCTTCAGCAAAAGAATAACAAGGCTACTAGCATGGCTGCAGCACTTGCCATACATGCGACAGCTGGATCATCTCGTTTGAGCCGTTCACCATCACCGTCTTTAACCTCTGCCCATGGTATTTCGCGTGCATCAAGCCCTTCACCCATGTATATTCAAAGTGTCAATAACTCACGTGGGGCCTCACCCAGCGTTTTGGACGTACCCTTTGAGAGCATGACGCGTTCATCGCGGTTCCCCGGTGGATTGACCACAACGACTTCGTCTCCGGGTTCTGGGGGTGCGTTGGCCACCGTGCTGGTGCGGCCTGGAGCCAAGCGCGCGTCGAGTAGCCATAGCATTGAACGGCTTAAGAATACATTCCGGAGCATGTCACCGCCCAAGCTACGTGGTCGCAATGCAGAAGAAGAGTGGGTGCAACGTCAGGCTGAGGAGCGTGCGCATAGAGAAATGAAGCAGCAAATTGAGAAGCAGCAGCAACTGCGACAACAGCAGCTTGCTGAACGCGAAAAGTCAACCAAGGAGAAGCCGAGTAAAACAGAATCGTCGGATAAGCTCACTGGGATTAATACTGTAACTACTACCACCCCTACTTCTACAGCAATCGTACGCGCGTCACAGATACCTCCACCGTCAAAAGTATACCGCGTTGAGCGTGACCCGAAAGATGATATTCATGGGTTCATTGTGCGCGACTTGTGGCGACGCAGCAGACTTCCGGACACAACTCTTGCGCAGATTTGGACTTTGGTCGACCGCAACCACGACGGCACATTAGACCGTGAGGGATTTCTTGTAGGGACCTGGCTGGTGGATCAATGTTTGTACGGGCGAAAGCTGCCACACAAGATTGACGATGCATTATGGCGAAGTGTAAGCCGGCTGGGCGTGACGGTTGAAATTCTTAAAAAGAAGCAACTGCGGCAGCGCGAACGGCAGCAACGGCATGAACAACGGCAACACGAACAGCAGCTTAAGCGGCACGCACAGAACCATCGTGTTAAAACACTACATGGTCCGACAATTGCCGGGCACCATGTGGTACCACATAAGCATCACAAGCACGATACTTTGGTGGTTGCAGAGGGCGATGTTGCTGGAGAGGTTGGCGATAAGCAGGCCAAGCGGGCGCTCAAGAAGCAGCAGAAGTTGGACGACAAGCAGCGCAAGGAGAAGAAAAAGTTGGAGAAGAAGCAGCGCAAAGAGCTTGAAAAGGAGCGGCTCCGGGAGCTGGAGAAGTAAGGTCTCGGTACGCGTCCCGAATCTTATTTATTCTGTTTTTCACAGACACACTAGCATATTTATGTAACTAATGAAATCAAGTAACAAAGCACATGACATCCACGTGATAAATAATCTCATCTGTACCATCTCTTCTTCCCTTAAAAAAAAAACCCACCCCGGCGTGGTCCGCGTGTTTGTTTCTTTTGTTGCCTCCCAGCCTCTTTCCTTTTTAGAAAACTCACAATCACAATTACAATTACAATCACAATCACAATCACAATCACAATCACAATCACAATCACAATCACAATCACAATCACCACCACCATAAACAATTAATAACACTATTACCATCAGCTAACAACAATGGTCGACAGGCCTAATCCACAGCCTGCGCAGCCGCCACCGCCGCCGCCGTCTCAGGCACCGGCGTCTCTCTCACTATCCTTATCATCTTCATCTTCTTCGTCTACCGCTACCGTCAACAACTCCTTTGCGGCTGGTCTGACCGCTTCAACACCTACTACACTGTCAGCCCGTTCATCCCCACAAGATTCAGCACCTCCGCTGCCGCTACCATCATCTTCATATTCGTCTTCTGCGACCACTACTCCGGTTTTAGAGTGGGACGTTGATCGCGTGTGCAAGTGGATTGCAGAGCTAGGGCTAGCTAAGTACACGCCTAACTTCCGCGAAGCCCACATATGCGGTGCGGCGCTTGTTGCTCTTAAACAGCGACATTTAGTTGAGATTGGGGTCCACTCTGTTGGCCACCGGCTACGCATCCTTAAGTCTATTTACAATATTATTGAAGCACAAGGTATCGACACTAGCACTGACCGATATATTCCACCAACTGTCGCGTGTTTTCAACAGGAAGAAGCACGCGAAGCTTCCGCTGCGGCGGTTACGGGGAAAACACCATCGCCAACATCTTCTAATGTCCCTATCCCTCAAACTCCGTCTGGCCCTAGTGCCGAAATGAATGCACTACCACACATTATTGAGCTCTTTGTGATGCGTGACGAACGCATTTCTGTTCTCGAAACCGAGGTCAGGAGCCTTTTTGACAACTATGCCAAACTGTCTGAAAATTATGCAAAGCTTCGCGAGGAACTTCTTCCAATCTTCCGCTTGGCTAAGGAGTCCAAAGTAAGTTTTTACAAAATGCCTTTTTTATTTTTTTTACATATGTATAAAATTTCTACAAGTCTTAGACTAACATCTTGAATAGCCCCTTCCAATGCCCGTGGAGGGCCACCTCAACTCACCGTCGCGAATGTCGCATCACCAACAATCCATATCACCACCACTTTCTGCCTCAATCAACTCGGCAACCCCTTCTCCTACTGTATACCAGCATTCTCAAAGTACCTCAGCGAAGCAACAACAACAGATACCCACATTTTCAGGGCCTCCTGTGCCAACTCTGGGCCCAACGCCCCAGGTCCTGCACAAAGGCTTGTCACGACACAAAAGCGCAAGCCAACAACATCTTAATACCCAAACCTCAGACATGCGCCTTTCACCAACAACAAGCTCCAGCCAGGCCCCAGGCCAAGCCCCTGGGCCATCAGCAAGTTCACAGGACTGGCTGGATACATCTTTTTATGGTTCCAACGGCGTTGCGCAGCCAGCTCTCATCACAACCAGCGCACCATCAAACAATCTCATCACAACAACAATCATCACCCAAGCACACCTGCCCTCAACCTCTGGAACAGGCAAAAATACACCTGTTAGCATTCCTGGGTCCGCTACATCTTCACTCTTCCCCTCATCATCGGACGAAAATGATTACGACGACCGGCTGCTGGCTCACAGCAGCAATAGCAGTTCTGCTGTCCACCTTTCCATTTCAACTCCGACCTCTGCATCCTTTTCTAAAAAGCTTCAAATACCCCAGAGTGCTGCTGCCGCAGTAGCATCCCAGTTTCACACCAATTCTGCATCACCTTCGCCATCTTTCCAACCATCACAGCAACCTAAACCGCCACTTTCTCACAGTACTAGTCTCCCACACCCGGGATCCCATGATGATTACTTTCACGATGCTCACGATATGCGCAGCACGGGGCCGGCTCCCAAAACAAGCTACATGTCGTTAGCTACAGCATCCTCAGGTAACCGACCTAGTCCGATTATGTCAGCCTCTCCGGCACAGATTTCTGTTGTTAACATGGGAGCATCGTCTGCTAGTGGTGGCCCACAAACTCCTCGCAGCATGGGATATCCATCGTCCCACAGCCATGGATACCCTTCTCACACACATGGGCATTCACATGCTAGCACGCCACAGGGGACTCCTGGGATCCACGAATTTGATAGTGAAGGAACTCTTATCCCGCACTCCATGCCGATGACGCCTGTTGTACCAAGCAATAACTCAATTAATGGTGGCGGTGGCGGTGGCATGAGCAGCAGTAGCAGCAGCAGCCGGAGTGGAACAGAGCCTATTAAGGATTTTAACATTCCGCCTGATGTGCCTTGCTACAAGGTTCTACCCGTGATTGCCAAGAAGCACAAGGTGCGCAGTGATAAAGTGGAACTGGTGGTGTGCTACGACGACCAAGAGCGGATGATTGGGCTCGAGGAACTACCGCTCAAGATCTTTAAGGAGCTTGATGCTCAAGGCAAAAATCCCATTTTCATGATCAGAGAATCGACTGGCGTCAAAACCAATGAAGGGTTTGTTGTTAACGGCACTCCAGGTGGACTTTTTTAAGGAATTGAAAAACACTGGAATAAGGATAATGACTTTTCTTTTTTGTGTAGTACTATTAATGAAAAAAAACATGATGTAATAATGTGTATATTAGGTTTCTAATGTTAAACTTTTTTTAATTAAAATAACTAGAGAATACTGGGCAAAAATACTTTTGCAAATAGTAATGTTGATAAAGTTTTTAGCTTGAATCGTAATTACCATTAAATAAGTATAACACATATTTATATTTATGATTATAATTATATATATATGATATACTTATAATACTTTATAAAGTATTTTTATCTGGGAATCATAAATTTCCTGAAAACCAGAGTTGTCTGTTAATAAGTGGATTGTTTGAGTATTTAGATGCTAATTTTTTTTTTAAAAAAACTGGTTTGCTTCTTTCACATCTAGGGTGGCTCTTTATTTGTTTGTTTTCATTAAATATCTTTTTTCCTTTGTTATAGTTAATAAAAAATGAACGCAGCAGAGTTTTGCTTAATTACAACGTCATTTTTTTCTGGGGGTTAAGGTTTTCCCTATACTTAAGTTTACGTTCCATTATGTAAATGAGCATTAATAATAAAAAAAAATGAAATTAAACTTGAAATATTAGAGCAAAACTGATTGGAATTATATGAAAAAAAAAAAAAAAAAAAAATTAGTTTTGTATTAATTGTTTGTTTGTTTTTATTCAAGGGTTATAGAATTATATAACATCAGCATCTGCGCTATCCTTCTTTGTATTAATTTTTTTTAGTTTTTTGTAGTTTTTGTATAATAATTTCTTTAAATAGATTGTAAATATATAATACACTAACAATTTTGATTAGGCACTATGGCCGAGCGGTTAAGGCGAAAGATTAGAAATCTTTTGGGATTTCCCGCGCAGGTTCGAGTCCTGCTGGTGTCGATAATCTTTTTGTTAATATTTTTTGGCTAACTTTTTTAATTAAATCCAATCTATATTATTTTTTATGAATCTTGTGCTGCTATGATAAACTACTTTAAGTGAGTGAGTGTGAGTGTGAGTGTGAGTGTGTGAAACTAGGTAGTTCCTAATTTTCAATTTTGAAATTCAAAAATTGTCTGCAAAATTCATGCAAATAAAAAAAATCAAAAAAAAAAAAATTCCATCTTTATTGTTAAATTTTGTCGAATCTTGCCAAAATTTATACATCTTGAAGTTAGCTATTAAGAAAAAAAATATAGAGCCTTTTAAATGACTTTTAGACTTAAGTGTTTTGAAAGCTAATAAGAAATTTAATAAATTAATTAACATGGTTCTAATTCTTGATAATATTCAATTTCATTAATGTATTTCATTATTTTGTTTCAACGCATTCATTTTACAACAATCTAAATCATATTTCCTTCATCTTCACCATTTATTTGGCACCTTTGCTGCGCTTGCGCTTCTTGGTAACGGCACTCAATTCCTGTTCCATAATTTGGCGTGCATCTGCAGTCTTACGCTTGCCATTGGCTGAGCTCTTGAGCGAAACAACACCACCCTTAGCGGCCGCATTCTTCACAGAAGAACTGTCCATATCAGCATCCATGGGAATGGCAAACCTAAAACACACTGGTTAGTTGTGAAAAATAATTCTTCTATTTTTTTTTTTTTTTTTTTTTTGAAGAAAAACAACATTTCTATACTTACTTGCTCATGTCTATCGAGTTTATCAAATCTAGCTGTTTAGCCTTGAGCTCAGACACAACCTCATCACCAGCTTCCTTCAGATCCTCTTCCAAAGTAGCTTTCAAAGGCACGAACTTGCTGGTCGCAGAAGCCTCATCCAAACCTTTCGATGATGCAATTGACTCATTGGCTGGCTTGGGGATTTCGGCATCAATAGCCTGCGACACCAAATCACGGAAGTACAACGAGAATTTGCGCACAGTCTTGGAGAACATGGCCAGTGTTTGGTTCACAGGCAGATTGAGCTCTGCAGCAAGTGATTCCATGTCCTTCTTCTGCAGACCAGAGCCAAGCAGAATTGCAGACTGAACGCTAGACAAGCTCACACTTGCATTGGGAACCCGGTCCATAAAGTATAGGAACGAGAGTGTGGGGAGAAGATCCACAATGACGTGGTAATCCAGAAGACTGTTAGCGTAGGACTCAAGACGTTTAAGATCGAAGGGTGAGAACAAAGCATCAAGCTCAGTCTTAGACAGTGGAGCAGGACGAGGGAGTTCAGAAGTTGCCACTTTGTCGCCCTCACGAATGCTAAGCGACTGGATGGCAGAAAAGTTACGGAACTCATATGCAAGCAAATTCAAGAACCGCTTGTGGAAGTCGGATGCAAACTCCGCAAGCCACGTCTTTTCACGGCCCTCGAGAACCTTAAGCATCACACAGGTATGCTCACCAGTAAGCTCGTTGGCAGTCTGACGTAGATAGACAGGAGCGTATCCGGCGCGTTTCCAGAACTTGTTGAGCTCGGTTGTCAAACCATAAGACACACCGAGGTAGTGCAGGTAATAGGGTGAGATCTCGCTCAGCTTAAGAAGCAAAGGTGGCATAGCCTTAGGGTCGCGGTACTTAATGTCGTCAGCCAGCGACGCGCTCTCCAGCTCAGAGTCAGACACCCGTGAGACGGCAAAGTCTTGTTCAGACTTGGCCGTACCTTCGCTCAAATCAGTAAGTTTACCCTCAAAGTAATCCTGCAGTTGTTGCAGTGCCCGTGCACCGTAGCCCATGTTCATGTAGTCAGGGTGTGTAGCAATACGCACTACACGGGCACCAGACAATCCAGCAAACGAATCGTCTTGGAACTGCTGCGAAATAGTCCATGGGATCAAATCACCTCCAGCTCTTTGGCCACGCGAAAGACTGTTGTGTACAGATTCCTTGGAGATTTCACCTTCGAGTGCAAGCTGTACGACGCAAAGAGGTTCGGGAAGCTTCTTGTCGTTTTCGTCAATTGGTGGCAGCAGCACGTACAACTGGTGTGCCGGGGCATCAGAGAGCAGTTGCAAATCGTTAGGCGAGTTCTTGTAGTGACTAGCAACGTAAAGAGCCATAATCTTGTGCAAAAAGGCCTCCGAGACTGGGTGGTATGAGAAAAGTGTATCGCGGTTGATGTAAAAAAGGTTGCACTGCGATGGGTGGGGGCAGCCCTTGTTTCCCAGTCTATTTGTAGAAGAAACAGTGGCATCTAAGCACAAAAGCTTGTTGAGCCATTTTTCAACAGGGTCGCCAGGTGCGTATCTGATAGGTTCTTCAAGAGTGACTTCCTTGAGAGAGCGAACACCAATATGCGAACTTTCAGAGTGTTTGCCATGTCTGTCAACAACATTGAGTTCGGGAGCAGATTTCTTGGCGGTTTGCTGGTTGCGAAGTTGTTGGATAAGTTTAAGAGAAAGAGAGCGGCCAGTACCTTCGTAACCATTAATGGTAGAAGCCATAAAAACAAGATAAGGACCCATAAGTTTCTTTACAAGAGGAAGAGGAATAGCGGCAGCTTCATCAATGACGACTAATTCGGCCTGGCCCAAAACGTGGGAATCAGAGGGGTGAATGTATTGAATGGTTTGTCTGTGAGAGCGGAAAATGTTGACACGAACAACGGCATTGTTGAAAGATGGGTTGGTAGACTGGATAATGTCGTAGTCAAGGTGTTCGTCATAACCCAAGCTGTCAAACCCCTTAAAAATAAACTCGAACAGAGTCTTCAAGTTTTCAGGACTTGGAGAGGTGATGAAGATGTTGGAGTAGCCGGATTCAATAGCAGCAGCAATGGCAACACCCAAAGCAGCAGACTTACCTCGACCTCTGCCGGCAGTCAAGGTGACAGTGTTGTTGAGCGTCTTTTCAGAAATGGCATCAATGAAACTCAAAATAGCCTTGGCTTGGTCCACAGTTTTGGCAATGTTGACAAGAGGACCAGCAGGCTTAACGTCTTGGAGAGACTCCTTGATCTCCAAAAGTTCTTGGGCATGAGGAGTCAACTCTTCGTCATCACTCTTAGGGGGGAGAGCTTTAACCTTCTTACCACCAGAAATTGGCAGCACGTTGAGTTCATCATCAACAACAAGACAGGTTTCGCAAGAGCCGAGGGAAAGCAAAAAGCGCTCATTAAATCTGGCAACGACATCATTGTGTGCTTCAGTTCTGTATCTGGAATGGACATCCATGGTCATAGTGTAAAGCTGTTTAAGAGACGTCATAGACTTGAGCAAAATGACAACAATACCACCACCTTCAACAGTCTCAATAGTTCGGGCAAGAATATTAGGAGTAAGAGCTTCAAAGTCTTGAAGAATGCACATGCCGTAGGTGTTACCAAGAATCTTTTCTGTTTCCTTGTAGTAAACATATCGGATATTTTGAAGGCTGATAAAGAGCTCGAAGGGATCTTCCTGGTTGACTTCTCTAGTACCGCGCTTGATTTCCTTCTTAATCTTAGCCTCGCGTTTCTTACGATGAGATGAAAACCCGAGAAGCTTATTTTTGTAAGCCCACAAAACAGACTTGTTCATTTTGATGTCGGCAGCCGACATGAGATAATGCAAGTTAGGCAGCTGGTTACGAGCCTTGTCACCAACAATGACAAAAAAACTGCGTTGTTTTTCCTAGGATTTCGGTTAGCTGAAAATAAATATATAGCTTGGATCAAGCATACCTGAACACCATTTCGGATAAGCGCAGGAATACGCGAATCAATTGCCTTCTTCACCATTGTTAAAGGATTTGATGTTGATAATAGATGTGTTAAAGGATCTTTAAAGGGTTGAAAAAAAATTAAAAAATTACAAAATTAAAAAAATTAAAAAATTTTAAAGCTGAAAAAGATTATATAAGCTGATATTAGGGTTTTCCAGCCTCACTGGATTATCTTTGAGTTGCCAACAGATTTCTGGCTATGGTCAAGGAACAGAAAAAGTTGGAATATTGAAAGATTATAATAAAAACATTTGGCAATTTTAAAAAAAGATTTCATTTTTCTTTCATATAGATATTTTTTAAATCATGAAAACCATCAGTGTAGCGGAGCTTTTCTCTGTTGAAAAGATTTTCAAATTCCTTAAATGACAAATTTCTTACGTAAATTCCTTTTTAGGAATCTGGAGATTCACGAGCTCTTCGCCCACAACCACCAAAAGTTTTTTTTTCCAACTCACTGCTTATTACTACTCACCCAGCAAAAATCACCATAATAGAAGTTAATACCATCATGTCATCGTCAGAACCCCTATCACCACCTTCTCAGGCTGAACCCGAATCTAAGCAGCGTTACGATCCCTCGTCATTTCTTCACGAAATCACTGGGAATAATGTTATTGTCAAGTTGCATTCCGGCATTGAGTATCACGGTACGTGGATCAAGATTTTAATACTATGATAGAGAAAAAAAGAAAAACAACTAATGATCTTTTTTAGGACGTCTGCAATCCGTGGATGGTTTCATGAATATTGCTTTGGAATCCACTAAGGAAGTAATTAACAAAAAAGAGATTATGGACTGGGGCGATGTATTTTTAAGAGGCCATAATGGTAAGTACTTAAAAGTTTTTTACTAGGCACATGAACGTACTAACAGAAATTTTTAGTGATTTACATTTCAGCAGCATGAATCGATCCTTTTTCTTTTTAATTTTATGACCCCCATTTGTATGATACAGAACGTAATGTTTTTTCTAATGAAAACCTGAATGACCCCAATTATGACATCGTAATCTACTGTTTAAGAAATCTTAGGCTTACTGGAAATATATATATATATATATATTTTTTTTTTTTGTATTTTGGTTCATTTCACTATCGTTTCATCGATATCAAAATACAATATTACGTGTTTTTATAGTAACTATTTTGCTTCTTGATCAATGAGGTTAAGTCGGTGGTCCCTTGTTCGTAATAGAGTATCATATAACCTGATATAGTAGTATGCTAAGCATGACCTCCTTTTTTTCTAACCTCCCTTCTTTCAAATTTGATAGGATTTCTCCCTATTTAAAAAATAAAAATTGATTCACTTAAAAAAATTGAATAGTATCTTAGAAATAAAAGAGTGAACGAATCGGGGGTTTCCTAGTTTGTGAAATAAATTGACAATATTTGCTTTGCTACTTTTGTGTAAGTCGTGTATGTGACTTTTTTTCCTCTTCTTCTCCAGACACTGTTACTAAAGCATATTTTCGCACTACCACCGCAAAATTAAATATCCGTTTGCAACCAAACAGCTTTTAGAAACGCAAACCTTTATACAAAACTCTCTATCTTCCGATATAATAGATATTACCGGGTTTCCATAAATAATACAGGTTGAACAAGCTATTGGCCTTTGATGTTTTTCACTTCTGCTTATTTCCATCTTGTTCCTTCTTTTTGAATCCACGAAACAACTCTCAGAATTAACAATCCAAAACCTTGAACAAGAGGCATACAAATATTTACAAAAACACTAAACCATACCTGCCAATATTTCCAGATATCTGCCTGCCACAGTTACTGTGATATTCCATATCAACTGTGGTGTATCCAGAAGTCCTATGTCATTCGAACAGTATCGGTAGTTACTTACAACACCGCACCATATATATACGATAAGGCCAAGCTGAACTATCAGTCCCGTAAATCACCATCACGTCAAAAGAAACAATGCAAGTACATCCAGAAAACATATCTTCTAAGCCTTCGACCCCAACAACATTTTCCAATAAAAAGCGCAGGCGATCTGTTTCAAAACCAGATCACAATGAACAAGCAAAACCCCCAGCCATAGAGCCAGGAGAAGCGTTGCTAGAAAGTCCAAATCAATCCTCCGGCAAAGGTAAACGAAAGGGTAGACACCAGTTTGAAAAAGAACATAGTGGATTTTCTTCCTTTCGGTTAGCAGGCAGTTATATTCCAGAAGAAGTCCAAAAACGTACCAGACAACGACGTGCCATAATACACACTTCCCAAGACAGTCAGCCCAGAAATAGTGAACAAAATCAGGTCGCTCAAAAAAACAAATTGTTTTTCCGAATTGGCCCTCCGTTTAAAAGAACGTGCCAAAACTTTGACATGGTCGATTCAAAGGGCCAAAATATATATGCGATTTTGGACTCAAGAATCGATCGAGGATTTCAACTAACGAACGAGGGCTGGCTAACGTACAAACACAATTATATCACAGTTTCAAGTTCTTTCTCTCTAACTACTTCCAATCCAGTTGAATATGGTGTTATTCCCAAGAGCAATATTTATGCTAAAGCAGGCAATACCCAGTTAATGATTCGCTACTTTTCTTTAAGAATGGTTGCATTTCAACTTAACTCCAACAATACTTTGACAGAACGAGAAATTTTTCAGCAATCTGCAAAAAGAAACCAATCTGTTTTGTATCCGTCTATTTCGGTGGTTCCTGGGAAACTTCCGACACATGATTATATCAAAAATAACACAACCTATCGTTCGCTTTTGCGCCGCAAAATAATTGATCATGATATCTCTTACCGCAAAACGGATTTGGGCCCATTTGCTCAATACTATCCAGATCCTTTAGGCATTCATTATGTTGCTCTTTTTGAACGTCTTCAATTTTCTGGGGGAGATGGCCAAAGATGCAAACTGGTTATCCAACTTGTAGCAATGTTGGAAAATGAAATACCATATGTTGTTTCTTGGAGTGAAACACCTTATTTTCTCTTGAGGTCAAAATCCTCTTTTCTCTACGAAAATCAACCTGCTACTTCCAAAAATTGGGAAGATAATGCAAAAAGTGAGTTTTGATTATTTTTTCCTAATTAAGATTTTGTATTTTTTTAACCTTAGTTTTTTTTACAGCGAATTCATTTTCTCCATCATCACCAGATTCCAACTCTCCTCCAGTTCAAAGAAATAATGATTTCTACGAGTCATTAACAGTTTCCTCATCTTCCCCCTCAAATCCTAAAACAAATAATGATGAAACAATTATTTTATTGGATGACAACAGCGATTCTAATAACAATATTTATAACGAAGAAGACGAAGAATCCGATTCTGTAGTTCTTTATTAAACGAAACAATGTTATTGTTTTTGTCAAATAAATTATCAGTGGAATTATATATTAAAAACTATTTAAGCATACTAGAATCAACAACTTGTAAAATTTTGTATTATGTGGGTAATGTATAATTTTTTTATTTTTTTTTCTCAGATTTCATTTTTAAATCATAGCAAGAAACATCACTGCAATTGCACCAAAACCTCCCAGACCGGCGCTAATGATATTTCCAGCATTGGAAGTTACTGCACTAGATGTTTGAGATGAAGTTTGAGCACCGGAGCTAGAAGTTGTTCGAGAAAGTGTAGTAGCGGTTGCGCTTGAACTTGAACTTGAACTTGAACTTGAACTTGAGCCTGATCCAGAGTCAGAGCCTGAATCGCTGGCGTTTTCTGTAACGGTTACAACATTTCCATTGGCATCGGTGGAAACAGTAACAACGGCTCCGCCAGCACCACTGTCACTGCCACTTCCACTAGCACTTTCAGTGACGGTTACAACATTTCCATTGGCATCGGTGGAAACGGTAACAACGGCTCCGCCAGCACCACTGCCACTGCCACTTCCACTAGCACTTTCAGTGACGGTTACAACATTTCCATTGGCATCGGTGGAAACGGTAACAACGGCTCCGCCAGCACCACTGCCACTGCCACTTCCACTAGCACTTTCAGTGACGGTTACAACATTACCATCAGAATCTGTGGAAACAGTTTCAACGGCAGATCCATTTCCGCTGCTTGTTCCAGTAACAGTAACCACGTTTCCTTGAGAATCAGTAGTGACTGTGACAACACCACCACTGCCGCTTTCACTGCCAGAAGCACTTTCATTAGATTCACCAGTAACGGTTACGACATTACCATTAGCATCTGTAGTAACAGTAGCAACACCACCGGAGTTAGAAGCCGAACCGGAGCCCGACGCTGATTGGGTTTCTTCAGTGGTGATTATGTTACCATTGCTATCAGTTGTTGTGACGGTCACGATTCGACCACCGGCAGCAGCCCCAGTTCCAGAAGCAGAGGCTGCAGAGCCAGAGGCAGCGGATCCTGAGGCAGCGGATCCTGAGGCAGCGGATCCTGAGGTAGCGGATCCTGAGGTAGCAGAGCCGGAGGCAGCAGAGCCGGAGGCAGCAGAGCCGGAGGCAGCAGAGCCGGAGGCAACAGAACTAGAGACAGCAGAGCTGGAAGCAGATTGAGTTTCTTCAGTAGTGATGGGGTTACCATTGCTATCAGTTGTAGTAACAGTCACGACTCTGCCACCTGCAGCAGCTGCTGCTCCCGTTCCAGAAGCAGAGGCTGCGGAGCCGGAAGTAGCAGAGCCGGAAATAGCAGAACCGGAAGTAGCAGAACCTGAAGTAGCAGAACCAGAGGCGGCGGAACCAGAGGCGGCGGAACCAGAGGCGGCGGAACCAGAGGCGGCGGAACCAGAGGCGGCGGAACCAGAGGCGGCGGAACCAGAGGCGGCGGAACCAGAGGCGGCGGAACCAGAGGCTGCAGAAGCACCAGAAGCAGAAGCGGCGGAACCTGAAATAGCAGAACCTGTGCCAGAAGCAGAGTTAGTCTCAACAGTGGTAATAGTGTTTCCGCTGCTATCAGTCGTAGTAACAGTTTGGAGAGCCCCAAGAGCAGCAACACCTGCAGCAGCGCCAGCAGCGCCAGCAGCAGCACCAGCAGCACCAGAACCCGAACCAGTTTCAGAACTAGTGGCTACGGTTCCCGAGCCAGTCAATGTAACAGTGTTACCGCTGGCATCTGTTGTTGTTGCAAGAATAAGGCCGGTGGACTCGTTGCTGCCAGAAGCCGCACCAGTTGCAGATCCAGACGCCTCACCACCAGATACACTCAAAGAAGATCCAGCGGCTGATGCACCTTCAGTAGCATTAGAACCTTCACCTGTAGAAGATGCGCCAGCCGCGCCTCCCTCTGTTCCAGATGCTGCGGAATCAGATGTACCGGATGTACTAGCAGCACCCGAAGATTCAGAGGCACCGGAATTACCAGCAGCAGCACCAGATGCACCTGCTTCAGATCCACTAGTTCCACTAACAGTCTGTGTGACTGTGGCAGTAACATCAGATCCACCTTCAGTAGCCCCACCTTCAGAATTACTCTGGCCTTCGCTGCCTGAGGCGCCACTAATAGTTTGTGTAACTGTGGCAGTATCAGTATTTCCATTTTCGTTTGCTGAAACAGTACCTGAAGCGTTGGAGCCACTGACAGTCTCTGTAACAGTTGCGGTATTGTCAACACTAGCGACAACAGAAGCGTCCGAAGCACCCGAAGCACCCGAAGCACCCGAAGCACCCGATGTACTAGCAACGCCAGATTCCCCTGCAGAAGCTGAACCAGAATTACCTGATGGTGTAACAGTGGTTGTAAGAGTTACGTCTCCGGTCTCGTTAGATCCAGCAGCGGTAGAAGCTTGTGTTGAAGCTGTGTTGGCATTTGATGCTAAATTTTCAGCAGTATTGCCTGTTCCAGTTGCTCCACTATTGCCAGAGGTAATTGCTGTAGGAGTTGGACTGTTTATTGGGATGAGGTTTACAGAAAATAGTCCTGCAAAACCAGGAACAATTCCGTCGGCAACACTAATTAGAGAATTAAGAGCGGTTAGGGCAGCAACACCCGTCGCAGTACTGTAAGCTTGAACATATGCTGAGGCTTCTTGGTTTGTTGCAAGAACACTGAATGCACTTTCCAAAGCAACGTTTTGCTGGGAGGTTACTGGTAAAACAGCAGATGTGAGTAAAAGCAGAAGTGCTTTTTTCTTAAGAGGTAAATTTGAAATCATTTATTTTTTTTCTATCTTTTTTGTATTTACTGTAAAGAATTAAGTGCAAGCGGATTATTTATAGGATAAAAAAAAAGAAAAAATAATAAAGAAATAAAATGAGGAGAATTAAAATTATCAAGGCTCATGGAGTTAGAGGAGTATTTATACAAAGAATAAGGACTTTCATTCAATAATAGACTTTTTTGGTTTTAAGACCTTAATAAACATTATACTCATTATACTTACATTTGAAAACGCAAAAATGATTTCACAAAAGCTTATTGTCCCACGTTCTTCAAGAATGTTTCTTCTACCGCTATTTTTCAATAGCAAACTATAATTTAAGTAAAAGGTTGGCTGGGTTGACTAGGATGGGTTCAATAGGTTTATATGGTAAATTTTTTAATAAATAAGTTTTATGTGCCATTAAAAAATCATTTTTTTCTTTCCCATATTCTCAATTTTTTTATTCAAATATATTTCTGATTTTTAAATCAATTGACTTTTGAAAGGTTAAAGCAGTTTGTTTTTATCTCTCTACCCGTCAGGTAAAGTAAAATACCAAAACACTTTATTTCAATGTATTCTTTTTCCTTTCATTATAATAAACTTATTTTTGGAAATTATTTTTTTTAAAAAAAAAATATGAAAAATCTCAATTTGTTATTCTTGAAAGTTGAAAGGTTGCTTAAAAATGAAAGGCGTTAACACTTCCATTTATCTAAGGCAAGCAAAAAAACAAATACGCAATATATGGCATTATGTCATGTGTGACATAATTCAAGCCATAAGATTTGGAACAGAACAAAACATGAGATATTGAGAGGACTGCCACACTGTGCATTTATTGTAGGAATATACTCATTGAAACAGGTCAAGGTGAGAAAAACCAAGACATTGATCTGTAATGGTTTAGTGCTAAGTCAGAACAAAAAAGAAAACTTCTTTAACAAGAAATTGTTTGTTTTTTTGTTAAGTTTTTTTAAAATCTTTACGCCTTAATTTTTTTTCTTTTCCAAAGCCTGAATTGAATACAAAAGAGCGAAATTAAATTCTTTTTAATTACTTTATGATTTATTTAAAGAAGAAAGTTTAGAAATACGTCAAAACAATGGGTTCAACCGATTAAGAAAAAACTTTGTTTTTTTACCAGATTATCTTCAAAGATTTTAAAGCATATCAAGCTAACTGAAAATAACGCCCTTAAATACATAAATATTATTATCACTCAACCTCATTATTGTTATTTTTTGATCTAAAATAAGGCTGTGTAGATATCCTTTGGTAGGCGGATTCTGAATAAAAACCTGGAAACTGCTAAAACGAATGCTTTTTGGGCTGACCCGTTCCAAATAGTTGATTTGGGTTTTAAAGCAGGTCACATTTTTATAGTTTATTTGTGAATTCCCAAATTTATGTGTTAATATACATTCTGTGATGACCATGATCACACCGCATAGGATATCCTTAGAGTTTATTTGCTGGATAATAATAATGTCATAGTGTCCCAAATTTTTTAAGCAGAATGATATTAAAAAACTGTAACATCTCGCTCTATTTTGTTATTTGGTTTTTTTTTGGGTACCTCAATTTCTTTTATTCAAAATAAAAGTAGTATTAATACTTATTAGAATATTAAAAAAAATCATCAGATTTAAAATAAGAAGATCCATATTATTAATATTTGAAAATATGAATTTTTTTTTAATCCAATTGGTTTTGTTTACTAGAACCCATTCAAGACATATTTAGCCTATCGATACAAAACTGCTGTATTAACTATTTTAGCATGACAACAAGTTTTCATATTAAGGTATGATATTTTTAACTAAGAGGAAAATTATGTTTAAAAGTTATTTGAATTTTCATTAAAAGAAAATATTAAAACTTGAGGAACATTTAATTGACATTTTGTTGGAAAGAAAAAAAAGGCGAATTTCTTATTGTTAAATGTTGAAAACAGAAAAAAAAAATTAGACTAATTTGTAAAATCAGAAAAATGTCTTTCGCCATAATCTCGTTCAACACGGAGAGTTGAAAACTGCTATTTGAGAAATATGTATATAAAATCCGAATCCGAATCCAAAGCCAAAAGGATTTTGTGTCGTACTTCTTTTCCGAAGGCTTAAATGTAAGAAAGCATGGAGGCGTTTAAGGGAAAAGGCATGCTTTCTTCAAGGCTTTTTGGGCAAAACTTAAATAATAATGAGGTTGATCGGGCAGTGCAATACCCATGATCTAATTCAAAGTTATTACCTATCATTAAATTTATGAATATAAATGTTTAACCTTTTCATTGAAACAGTAACACTAATTCTAAGAGAACAAATAAAATTGATGTTTTTTTAACAAAGGTCGTGCTTTAAAAAAAAATGAAAATGATGATTTATTACCTATTGAAAAGAAGAATAAAAAAAAGTGTTCTCCACAACTTCCCTCTTTGAGTTGCTGGATCCATTTATTTAAATTATACTTTTTACCCCACAAGTTTCTATTGCTCTTTTAGCGGCTCTGAATGAAAAAGGTTGAATGAAATTGAAAATTGGCTACCGCCATTTGAATTTTGTTGAAGAAAAGACATTAACTTCCAAATTATTAAGTTTGGTAGAATAAAACAAATGAGAAAATCAAAATATTAATGTTAATATTTATTTGGTTATTTTAGAAATAATAATATTTTTTAATTGTTAGTATTTGGATTTAAATCCTTTTAAAAGACCTAATTTGGAAGCCTATATTTTTTTGATGATGTAATTACATAAATATTATTCAATTATGTAATTTTATAATATTGCTGATGTAATTAATTATTTTTGATTACTAAGTATTAAAAAATTTTGGAACACCCTTAATCTTTGGTTTTCAATTGAAATGTCTATTTCAAGGAATTGTGATAGCATTTACCTAAACCCTTTTTTATGGAAGTATTTTGAACATAATTAAATGAATGATAATATTAAACCGGTCGATGATCAAAGTCTGAATAGCTTTGAGTCGGCCCTTCCAATACAGACAGAGTCTGATGCCAACTCTGCAATTTCTAGTAATGAGCCTGCAACTGCAGTTACCAACACCAAGAAAGAACCAGATGATATTGTTACTACACTCGAAGCAAGTGGTGAAAATTTAAAAGTTTCTGATAAAGGAAATGCTAGTTTTGTTTCTGATGATGATAAACCTTTAGACAGTAATGATAAGTCAAAACTCGAGACAGAAACAACCCCCAAGAGTGTAACCAATCCAATTAATAAAAGCGATGCTGCGGAAGCTCTTTCACCTTCTCTTGAGCCACATTCTACAGATGATAGTGATTATGAGCCTTCTACAAATCAAGCCATTTCTTCTATACCTGGTTCTGTAACAGTAGTCCCATCTGTTTCAATAAGTTTGGAGGAAGTCGTGGAGCCAGCACTATCAGTTACAGAAAAACCTATTAGTGATGATTCTACAAAAGAAGTGGATAAACAAGGAGCAAAAGCTGTTGAAAAGACTGATCTTGAAATAACGACTGAATCTACATTTAATTCAGATAGGGATCCGGCACAAGCAGAAATAAAGGCAACACCCGAATTAACAGAGGAACTGGCGGCCAAGGAATCAACAGTTCCTACTGGTGAAAAAGTCTTAAATAATACCCTTAAATCCACGGAGGAGAATACTAGTGAAGTAACAGTGGATTATAATGAACAAGAAAACTCGATACCAACTGAAAAGGCCATGGATGATATTGATAGAGCACTTAATAATGAGGATGTTGTATATTCATCAGATGAGGAAGGTAGGATTTCTTTGCCACATGCTAGTTCTGTAAATGATTTATCTTCTAAAGTCAATATCGAAAAGAAAGAAACTGATTCTTTGTCTGATTCTTCTTCGGATTCCTCTAGTTCAGATTCTGATTCAGATTCCGACTCGGAAGATTCTGAGGTCGAATCTGAGGCAGGTTCCAATGGCGATGATGCTGAAGCTGAAGATGAGTTGAGTCAAAGCAAAACTAATAAACGGAAAAATAAAAAGGGAAATGCTGATAGAGCCGATTTTGAGGATGATGAAGATGACTATGATTCTAATGAGCCTTTAAAGACTATAAATGAAATAGTTGATGAGCCAGCACCTAAACTACCTGAAAGTTTGGTATTAAATGAAAACACACAAATTGAGTATGCCGGTACAGTTTTTACAGTATCCGAAAAGTCATTAGTTATTTCAGCGGGTGTGTCGGGCGAGTTTCGTATTCTTAATGAGAATTCAGTTTTTTGTTTTGAAGATAGAACACCAATTGGTGTTCTTTATGAAACATTTGGTCGCATTCAGTCACCGATGCATATGGTTAAGTTTGATAGCCCAGAACAGGCACTACCATTTAAGTCGAGGATTGGGGAAAAGGTTTATTATATTGTTTCGAACTCATCTTTCATATTGACTGACACCATCAAGAAAATAAAAGGATGTGATGCAAGCAACATTCATGACGAAGAAATCCCGGAAGAGGAACAGGAGTTTTCCGATGATGAAAAGGAACGTGAAAGAAAACAAAAACAAAAACAAAATAAAAAGAAGAAAAAAAGAAGTAAAAAGGGAAATAATACTAAGAATGGTATGCTACCTGAAGATGCAGACAATGACGCAGTTACCTCTAGTGACAATGTCACTGGTAGCAGTGTACCTCAAACAAGCCAGAAGCGTCAGAATGATTTACAAGATTCTCAAGAGCAACCAAATCGCAAACAACGAAGATCTAATAACTATAAAAATGGATTTCCCAATCGAATGCAAGAGTACAATCAACCAGTTACTCTGGGATCTTTTCCACAACAACCATATTCATCTCAGCAGCAATATCAACAACAATATGATGGAAGACCGATGGGCTATGGGCCACAACCAACTCCTGGTCCATATTGGGGCCCAGCTGGAGGATCTAATGGTTCAATTTCAGCTAATCAAATACCACCTGAGCAACTTCAATTATTACAGCAATTAGCATCACTTCAAAACCAGCAGCAAAGTGGATACAATTATGGGAATTCTGGGCTTAATTATGTAAATAATGGAGGAAATATGGGTTATCAAATGCCCTCGATGAACATACCTAATGCAGCATCATTGATTATGAATGCAGTAGGGTCTAATAACATTTTGGCCTCGCTTGGGCTTCAAAATCAAGTCCCTCATTATAGTCAGCAACAACAACAACAACAACAACAACAACAACAACAACAACAACAACAACAACAACAACAACAACAACAACAACAACAACAACAACAACAGCAACAGCAACAGCAACAGCAACCTCAATATAATAACTCTTCTGGAAGTTATGGCATGCAACCTAATGAAGATGATGTAGATGAGAATTGACTTTAAATAATAAAATTATATAAAATTATATACGACATAGAAAGTTTTTTTTTTTTTTTTGAGTATTTTTTTTGAGTATTTTTTTTCTTTTATTTTTTTAAATCTAGGGGTAACCAAAAACCTGCGTATAATAATGAATAATACGAAAACAATATAATTGTGTAACCAGTTATATACCTTAAATTTGAATTTATTGGCTTTTTTTTTCTTCCTTTCTTTTGTTTCTTCTTCTTCTTTGTTTTTCTTTTTTGGTGATTAACTTCATTTTAGCTAGACAACTTGGAATCCTTAAAAATGAGAATTGGGTATCATGCATTAGCAGAAGAACCTGAGTGGCTTCAAATTAATGCTTGTATACATTTATTTTTTTTTCTTTTGAAATTCTATAGGTTGAGCACAAAAAGGGGACTACGATGTTATTGTCTCTTCTTTGTGTTTCCTGTTTATTATTATTAAAGAACAAATACCGAAATTTCAGTATACTGTTTTTTTTTTTTCGAAGTATTGTTAAAGAAATGCAATTTCTGTTTCCAATGATCAGCTTAATAAACTGGCTATTATGATTAATTTGTATATGTCCATTAAACTTGTGTTTTTTTTTTTACTAGATATTGTTCAAATGTAATAAACCAAATTTAGAAGAAGAAAAAAAATTTTTTTATTAAGATTATTCATAACTTTGGGGAAGTATTTTTTTTTTCAATAAAAAAACCCAATGAGATAATCAAAAGAGTTGCAATAAAAGAGAATGATGATTTAGATTGTTATTTGATTTATTAATATTTTTAAGGGTCAATGTAAAGAATTGAATTCCAATAACCAAATGACATTAATTATTTTCGGGGTTCTCCTAGATGAAATACAAACCTTTTATATTTTTATTTTTTGAAAATAGAAGCTTGATTATTCTATCATATATAAAAAAATTTAGAAAAAAAAAAAAAAAAGAACGAGACCTAAAAAAAAAAAAAATTCTAAATAGAAGGATACTTTAAGAGCTGAAGAGATAAATCTCAAAGTAATATAGTATCTATATATTATCTGTATATTATCTGTATATATAAATATATATATATTTTTTTTAGCCTCTCACTTTAAAGTAATTCTATGATATAACTTCTAGTTTATTTTTACCACAATAATGGGATTTTGAATCAACGATGGTCTGCTTCTTTTTTGTCGGATATCCCGCTAAAGAGTTCCAGTCGATTTCCGATTACACACTAGTGCATATATAGGCTTTGGATATACGAGCGCTTTACATAACAAAACGCGCATATATTTTTTCCTAAATTTATCAGTACAAGTCTTGCCCGGGAGAACGAAAAAAAATAAATAAATAAAATAAATAAATAAATTTATTTATTTATCATTTAAATGAATAAAAGTCAATAATGGTTAGACAAATGTTAAAAAAAAAAAAGACATTCAGTTCAAGCTGAAAATTTCAATCTATATATTAATTAAATTACACATTAGAACATCGGCCTAAGAAAAAAATTTTTTTTTTTTTTTTAGTTTATTTTAAATTAGAAATTTTTGTTTATATCTTTTCTATTTATCTTTTCTTTTTTTTTTATTTTCTATTTTATTTTTATTTTCAGATTAGTCGCTCGCCTATTTATTATTTTTCAAAGACTTTTCCATGATTTATTTTATATGCAGGAAGACCAATATAAGATCTTAGTTATCCCTTAATAAGCACTAAGAAGTTTAATTTTTTTTTATTTTTTTTTATTTTTTTTTATTTTTTAATTTTTTTTTTTTAAATTTCAAAGGCTTACTAAGTGATATTTGAATGTGAAAATGGAAAGATAGAAAGAGAACATCAGATTTTATACTCGGTTATTTAGAAAAACATTGGAAGCATCACTATTTAAAAAGATATTCTGATAATGATAGCTAAAGTAGGAGTAATGTTATATGGTCTTATATTTTATTCTCTTTTATTCTATTTTGCTTTAGTAGAAGTGGGAGTTGCATACTTGCTCTTTTCTTCTATTTCTAAAATCTACGAGGGAATAAAATCTATTTTTCAACTTGAAAAAAAAAAAAAAAAAAAGAAAGATGATAAGATATCTAAGAAATAGGCTAAAGCACATGCTTTTTATGTAAAGTTTAAACATGAAATGTGAATCTTTAGTAATATGAAGTCATTAAATACCAAGATGAAAAATAGAATAAAGTATATAATACTCTATTTTCTATATATATATATATATATATATATAAAGTTTATGCTAAGTCTTTTTTGAGTAGAGAATACGCCCTTGAATTAGCTGTCGCATTATGGTTTGCATAAAAAAGACAAAGACGTAAATCAAGTTTTTTGTTTGTTTGTTTGTTTTTTTTTTTTTTTTTTTTTTTATTTATGAATTATTATCACTTATTATTACGAGGAAGAAAAAAAAAATAAAATGATGGTAATATATATAGTTTTAATGATGAGATAATTATCTTATTCTGATTATAATTAGAAATAAAGTTGAAAAATAATGATTTTATTAACTATTAAAAAAAAAAAAGTGAAAAACAATCTCGTGTTAGAAATTTGTTATATATATCAAATTATTTAAATATATATAATTACAAATGTGAGTTTTTTTTTTTTTTTGACTTCACAAAATGTAAAAAAAAATCCATTTCCATTTCATATCTTTTTATAAAACTTAAACTTATTTTATTTTATTTTAATTTTTTTTTTTACTTTCGTTTCTCTTTGGTAAAACATTGTGAAGTCCTTTTTTATGATCGTTATCATAATGCCCTTTTTATTTTTATTTTTTCTTTTTTTTCTTTTTTTTCTTTTTTTTCTTTTTTTTCTTTTTTTTCTTTTTTTTCTTTTTTTTAACAGCAAGTTATCAAATGTAGATTTAATTAAGTCTTCGCTTAAAAGCTCATTTCAACAACAACAACAATAATAACAATCCTTTTTTTTTTTTTTTTTTTTAATTTGGGCTGTCTAGAAAAAAAAAATAAAAAAAACTTTGACCATATTGAACTATTGAAATTGGTTTGTACTATAGATACTATAGATATAAATATATTATGACTTTTATTTTATTTTATTTTTTTTGGTTTTGATTTATCTCAAAGCAGAGAGTCAGCTTATTATGTCCTCTCGCAGCAAATTTTTTGATCAACCGAGCTCTGCACAAATCATCATTTTTAGCTTCCATTTATTATATAGTTTAAAAAAACTAAAAAAAAAAAAAAAAAAAAAAAACTTCAAGTTACGACCCGCACCAGATATTTAGGTTTACTACATTTCTTCCGTGTATTATTATTATTATTATTATATACATTTATTATATGAGAATATTTTATTATTAATTGTATATATTTATTAAATATATATATATATATATTCATTTATTTATTTTATTATTATTATTATTATTATTATAATATATTTATATATTTCTTTCTTTCCTCTCCCCCCTTCTTTTTCTTCTTTCTTTTTTCCCTCTACTCCCCCATTCCACATTTCTTTCTTAAACCATCATGGATTCTAGAAAATGTCTACTGAACTTCTCATAATAATATCTATCATAAACAAGCCAATTGTCAAAATATGAAAAAATTCCCAGCATATCCCTATGATCCTACCAAAGACTCAAGGCCCCCCAGAAATGATGCAACCAGACCTTCTCAAAGCCTCGATCATTGTCTGCCCAAATCCCATATCCAACAACAATACACCAGCCAATCTCATCAACAGACACAAGTCTCTACGGCCCCACCTCACACCACTTTTCCACAAAATTCCTATTCTTCACCCGGTGTCACTAATGCACCGGAGGTCCTCCCGCCATTACCAACGTGGCTCCCTTCTTCTCAAAGGGTTATACATTCGTCTCAGCAGCAGCAACAGCAACAGCAACAACTACAACAACAACAACAACTACAGCATCAGCATCAGCAACATCATCAGCAACATCATCAGCAACATCATCAGCAACATCATCAGCAACATCATCAGCCAAATCATCAGCATCATCAACATCATCAACATCATGATCAGCATCATCGTCAGCATCATCACCACCGGTATCAACAATATCAACTACAGCAACCACAAGAACAACATCAGCAGCTACAATTTCAACATCAGCAATACCAAAGATTACCACCATCCCAGCAACTGCCATTTTACCAGCAGCAACAGCAGCAACAGCAGCAACAGCAGCAACAGCAGCAACAGCAGCAACAACAACCACAACAACCACAACAACCACAACAACCTTTGCCACAATCCCATAACCCTCATCCATACAATAACACTCTTGTCCCTACTAGTACTAGTACTAGTCACCTCCATTCTACCCCTTCAGTATATCAGCGTCTTCGCAGCAGCCCCTCTCCTGTATCTAGACCCCCTGTCAATGAGAGGCTCTCACCAGGATACAAACCATCTATCCCAGTATCTGGCCTGCTTTTTCCCGAGGCCAATCCCCCTCTTCCTCTTCCTCCTTCTTATACAAATTCTAATAACCCCACCATCAACTCATTATGTGTCACACAAACTCCTGGGACTTCTTCTCCAAAATATACAACTTCCTTGGCAAATATTAAACAATTACCTCCCCTACCATATACAGAACCCACATTCATTAAACCAGAATCTACTACATCGGGCCACCCAAACTCCAGCTATGGCTCCTTCTCGGTTCCTACGACCTCACCAAATTACTCCGTCCCACATACCATATCTCGGTCTTCGACGTCATCGACGTCCTCAGCAACTTCTGCTTCATCTCATAATGGCTCAATCTCTTCCATTTGTTCGACTTCAGTCTCTGGTGCCTCAAGCTCACAAACTTATTCCTATACCCAACAATGCCCAATTTTATCTCTCCCAGATAATATTAAAGGCATGATTTTTGACGCCCTTCTTATGCCATACACAATTCCTCGACAAAAGTTTTACTTGAATCCGGAATACTTGTATCAAACTGATCTCATCAATTTTTCTTCAACGTGCTCTTTTCTGCGTAAATGTGTCTGTACTCAACTCTGGTCCAATATTGCCATTTATTCGTCAAACTTAGATTTGTCATTTCTTGAGCCTCCATTCGATAAACTTAGAATACCTTCAATAGAAAATGCCAAAATGTCAAAACAACGATTGGCTAAACTTGAGAAAAACAAGTACTGGTAAGTTTGAGGAATTCTTTGATTTTAGTTTTGTTCTAATTCTAATTTTTTTTTTTTTTTTTTAAAGCCTGTTGTTATCGTCACATAAGTTTAAAAACAACACTCAAATACCATTCCCCATTTCCATACTGCAATATGCAAAAACTTTATCCTTTGATACTGATCTCTCCTTCACTTTCTTGAATGGCCAAGGCTTAGTTTCAACTCAAGAAATCTACAAAATAATCAATCTTCCCATCATGGCTCCTACAAAGCTTCGCATGGTTTTGCACCTGTCAAATCAAACGGCTGTTTTAAAGTATATTGAACAGGTTTTGCCATCCCAGCCCACTCTTTTCTTGAGCCTTCACATTCCAGATAGTCAAGCTATTCGCCAAATTTGTCACTCTCCAATTCTTGTCGAAAGACTCATTTCTCTATCTCTCATGGGCACAAAGTTTCATTTTGACAAGGCTTCATGCAGAGCTTTAGAGGCTCTCCATGCTCTGGAATTCCTTCATTTGCCAATTGATAACAAACTAATTAGCAATGACCGCGATCAATTCAATCGTAAGACAAGAGACTTGTTGATCAATCACTTCAACAAGCTTGTTTCACTGCGTGAAATCAGAATCTACAGTGAAGACATGAGTATCCCCCTTAACCGACAGTGGCTACCCAAAACTGTTGACACACTTACAATCAATGTATTAAGTTTGCGCAAAACACCTCACATTAAGGAAGATCTTTTTGATGGTGTTAAACATCTAACCATCATTTGCAGCCCAAATAGAAAGCCACCGGTAGTTCCTTTCCCCTTTCGCAATCTTGAATCATTAAGTGTTAACCGCGCTGAAAACCAGTCAGGGTCTATTAAACGTTGCTACGATGCCATCCGTACTTTAATCCACAGAAACACTCGGATTTCTAAACTCAAATGCCACTATGTCCATCCCATGGACATGAGCGTTATAATTGCTGGTAGTCGAAATAGTGTTTTCCAAACCATTGTGGATGAAATTTCTCTGGATTCCCACATTCGGTTTCGTCTTTCTCGTCTTGCTGACCCCTTTTACCAGCCGGGATCTTACAATGATGACGAGGAGAATAGAGTGACAGATTCAGATTCCGACTTGGATGCCATGAATGGCATTTTGTGGTTTCTTAACGTGGACTCGCTAAGTGGTATTCTTCAAGAGCTTTACAACTTTTCTCATCTTAAAAGAGTCCGTCTTCCTGTTTTGGAATCGTGTATTCATTTTATGGACATTGTTATGCTTGCGAAGCGTAACCCAGTTATTGAGTCCTTGGTTCTGGTGTACCGAACACAGAATTATGAAAACTACATTAGCTCTCGGAGGCCTGATATGAGTTATGTGAATAAGTTTTTTTTTGAAAAAACATCCGATGATGAAGCAGCTGATAACAGAACTCGAACTTTTACTCCTAGTATTACAAATCCTAGTAGTGGCAGTGGCAGTGGCAGTGGCAGTGGCAGTAGCGGTAGCAGTAGCAGTAGCAGCAATAATGGTAGTGGGAGTACTCATGTATTTGGGTCTTCCTCGTCAACACCATTAAATATTAATGCCAAGAATAGCGTTAATGCCAGCAACTCCAGTAATACAACTAGTAACAGTAGCACAAAAACTGCCGACTTTGCCGTTCCTGCACTTTTGACGGGGCTTCAACACCACAATTTTCAACAACAACAACAACATCAGCTACCAAGAATTATTGGCCAATCCGGGAGCTTTGATGCAACACAAACTTCGGTTATAACGACACCACAACCGAACTTTTCTCTGGTTCATAGTCATCCGATTTTGACTGAAACTTCTCCAGTTTATCCAGTGTCCATTAATTCCGAAATCCGAGGTAGGGACCCCACAAGCTCGAAATATCAAGTGGATATGAGCCGTCTTTTCATTCTTCTAAATCCTGAAGACCAAGTGTGCTCACTGAATGAGTTTAAACCAGTTGATCATGTTGCATACTTTTATTCAGATTTGTCTTTATGGAGAGGGCTAGCCTGAGTAGAGTTTTCTTTAATTTTTTTTCAAATTTTTTTTAAATATATATGTATGAAAAAACTACAATAAATAAAGTATTTGGAGTTTAAATTTTATTTTTTATTTTTATTTGAATTGGACTTTAGTTTGATTTCAACTAAATTCTAGAATCTATAAATGATGCATTTTGTAGACTTTAGAGTTTGTCAAAGTTCGTTTTTTTTTTTTTTTTTTGTATTTATGCATAAGGATTTTTGTTCTGTTTTTGAATACTATTGATCTTAAGATGACAAAACGATGATTATGGTTTTGTAGATGTAGATAATCAAAAAAAAAAAAATCTCAATCAAATATTTTATCATATCTATATATATATATATTCGTCAATAATTTTTTTTTTCTCTGTTCAATTCTAAATTTTTCCGGTTAATATATGTCAATGCAGTAGCATTTATTATTATTTATAACAGATTTTTTTGATTTTAACAAACCAAAAAAAAAAAAAAAGTATTTCTACCATTAATAATAGCTATATATATGATACATGTGCAACAATACTGTGTTAATAGACTGTCAAAAGTCTTTTTTTCTTTCTTTACTATTTAAAGGATTCCATAATAACAAGAAGAAAAGAAAAGAAAAGAAAAGAAAAGAAAAGAAAAAAAAAACACGAGACAGGGGAGGAATTTGGCCTGATAATGCGCTTGGTTACTTTAAGTAGACTTCGATCCAATGCTTACTAGCGCTACTATCCTGTGTTTATAATATCGATCAACTTGAAAAAGAAAAAAAAAAAAACTAATATTTTCCAGTAATACGTATCAACCTAAAAGTATTTAAAAAAAGTTTTATAATCATCTTCAAAGTTTGACTTGGAAAAGTTGAATGGTGGATTGTTTTAAATTTTTTTTTACCCTCAAGAGTACTACTGGATTATGTTTTTTTTTTATTTTATTTTAAGGGTTATTATTACTGAAATATGCTTCTCAAAATAGGTGAGAAAAAAAAATATTCTCCAGGAAACAAAAAAATAAGGATCCGGTGGATTCCGCTATTGATTATTCCATAAATGAACCTTATACTTTTACAAATTTATATATATCATATGGTGATAATACGCAGGTTTATACTTTAGGTACATTGCTTTTTGTATAAAAAAAAAAAGAAAGACAAAAAACATGCTACAACTGAGCTAGTATAATAATAGTGTATGTACAAGGGGTTAGAAATTAGATCTTGCGATACCATAGTGTGTGAAAAAAAAAATCAAAATGATTTCTCGAGGAATTTTTATTTAATTTAGTTAAAATTTTTCAATAATCATTTTAATTTTTTATTTATTTAATGTTCTCTCAACATCAACCACGTAACTAAAAAAAAATAAGCGATTATTGATAATGTCGAAAAAAAAAAATACAAGTCCAGAATGGGACGGCAAATTAGTACATTTATTATTAATTTAGCACTTATCCAGATCAATTCAACTTCTTCTTAATGTTTTTTTTTTATCATCCCATATTTTGGTTTTTCAGATGAAGCTTTTTGAAGTTTATTCAAGAAGAATTCATCAAAAAGTTATGAAATGGAATAGTGATAATTGTTATTTTAATTTTTAGTATTCTTCTACTATTCTTTAATTGTTATCATTATCATTATTAAAATCATTAAGTTAACATAATAACAAATAGAAGGATAGAACAGATGCTGATCTTATATAATTCTATAACCTTTGAATAAAAGCAAGCAATAATGACAAATAACAAATAACTAAATCAACATAATTTTAATGTAATAAGAATAATAAGAATAATAAGAATAATAAGAATAATAAGAATAATAAGAATAATAAGAATAATAAGAATAATAAGAATAATAAGAAAAATAATAATTAGGATCCCTAATCCAAATGTTGGGCGTTTTATCAACATTCGAGACAAACAGTAGCTATTATCATACTTACATGTTGGTAAACTCGACTTTGAGACGACCATCATTTTTTCTTGTTCTCTCGTTTCTATTCTCGCCCTCCTTTGACACCCCGCAGTAACATATGTGGATGACATCTATCAAAATTTCATGGTTTGGAAAACAACATTTTTCTATGAATGGATACGTTATAATATACCGAAAATGAACAAAGTATATATATGTATAAAATATAATATAAATAAGGGCCAAAGAAAAATGCTTTAGATATCTAAGGTTCTCCAAAAACCTTTTTCTCTTAAAGTATGAATATAACCGATTGACACATTTTTAGTTATATTCTCTATTGTTTTTTTAAAGGATTATATTTCAAAAAAACAAAAAACAAAGCTGCACATAATATTCCTAAAGAAAATATTATGCGAAAAACAAATAGCAAAGATCATTGATTTGCTCATTTAATATATATATTACAACCATTGAATTACTCGTTAATTGAATATTCAACATTTTTTATTCATGTTTGAAAGCTGTGAAAAATTTAAGTGATTTTGATTTGCCAAGTAATAATATTTTATAATGATGTAATTTCGATAAATGTTACTAGAAAAATCAAATAGACTTTTTTTTCTTCTTTCTTCTTCTTTCTTCTTTATTTTACCGCTCAAATTATCATTTATAACTTATTAGTACTAAAATGGATATGATTAATTATCAAGTAAAGGGTTTTACTAAGCTGCAAACTTCTTAAACCTGTTAAAGAAAAAAAAACAAATTATTCGTCAATGATACTTGGAAAATTGCGTATTTCATTAAAAAAAAAGTTCTTTGTGGGTCTTGGGTATTCAACACTGAAATTTTATTTTTCTTTCGAGCCCACAGCTTTAATTTTGGTTTCAATTAACATGGATTTATTTTATATCGTGAAAATGTAAAAAAAAAATGTATATAATTATTGATTGAGAAAATCATTTTTTCACATACTTACTTTATCAAACAAACATTTTCAAAAATAATGCCCATGGGGGAAGTTTTTATGTTATTTTATTTTATTTTTTTGGGCGTTATACCAAGACATTTATACACTGGTCTAGAATAGAATTCAAGACAATCTTTTCCTTGTTATAAAATTTAGATTAACTTCGATGCGAGAAGGTATTTTCAACAAGAAAAACCCAAAACTTTAATGGATAATTCATTTTTACGACTTCATGAGAACCCTGATACTGCGGTTCATGCGCCCTTGTTAATCCATTCCTTTGCCCTTGTTTTTTAAATTTTTTATACCATTGACGTGCTGATGAATTTTGCTAAGTAGTATATTACCGGTTATATCGAGCATAAGTTCCGAGTGGATTTCAGCGACTAACACCAAATCAACTAAATATCGGGAAAAACATTTTCCCAATCTAAATTAATATATTCCATAGAGACAGCAGTATAAAGAATATATTTAATAAGGGAGTACATGCTTAAATCTTTAAAGAAATGGACCTTTATTTTTTTATTCAAATATTTACAAGAAGGACTGACATTCATCTGAGTTAATACGAGTATTAAAAACAACATGATTTCTTTTAATAACTTTATATATATAATATATTAGAAGTGATAATGATCACGGCATATTTCTCTCTATTGATGTCTATTTGAGTTACTTTGAGGGCGTTTTTGTTGTTCTAAGAGCTAAATAATTATACTCTTAAGTTGGACTAACAAAAGAAAAAGGGACGAAAGAAAAGAAATAAGAAGGCAACAACTGCCCTTTTTTGGTCTTTCGAACACAATTCCAAATTATTATTTGTTAAAATCTGTAATTCGACAAAAAAAAAAAGAACACCACCACCATTATAGAAATACAACAAGGACAGTTAATATGCCGTTAATGGCTACTTAATTTTACATTTTTGACAAAAGGAAGAACAAAATTTGATTTTTCTCCGCTTACTTTTCCCAGTTATATATTTTTTAATATTCTGAATCAAAAAACCTTTTTTTTCTATTTTTACATGGTAGATAAAAAAAAAGATCATCAATATGCTACTCACATTTCAATGCATGATTTAAACAAGGCGTATGAAAATAGTTTTTGTCTTTTAAGAAAACAAATCACAAAAAAAAAAGATGAACAACAAAGAATCTATTTTAATGTTCTCGAAAGAATAAGACTTGACTTTAAATCAAATGCCATATAGTTTAGTTAAGTGCAAAGCAATTGATTGCAATGAGCCAATAGCAACGACAATTTAATAATAAAATCCAGTAAGAATTAACCAATAATATTATTATGTCATTGATCTGTTCTTTCATCTTCCTATTAAATTGTAATAAAAAAATCAGCATAATTGTTTCAATCAAGAATACTAAGAATTATGCAAGTATTGACAAATCCTTGAATGAAACATGCTATATTGCCATTAATGATTTTAAGAAGAAAAAGTGGATAGGTAAAAAAAAAAAGGTTGTTAAAGGATGATGGGCCATATTCCCCCATGACAGGTTTACTAGATCAACATAACATCAAAGGTAAATAAAACATTAAGAAAAACATTTAACTAAAAGACAATATTTTTTTTTCTTTAATTTAGAAGTTCATTAAATAGAACCAGGAAAAAGAATGATTTTTTAGAAAATATTCTTATAATGTATAAAAGTTAAATTAATCATAAAAACTATAAATATTTCAATTCATATTGATTGTGAGGCTTGTTTAAATCATCCAGATCTAAAGTTTAATCCTAATATGAGTAAATTGGGGAATTTATTAAAATGTCATTTAAAACAATTTATTAAAAGGAAAGTGTCATGAATGTTTTGACAGGAAAGAGAAGAAAAGAAAATAAAAGAAAATAAAATAAAAGAAAATAAAAGAAAATAAAAGAAAATAAAAGAAAATAAAAGAAAATAAAAGAAATATAAGAAATAAGAAATATAAGAAATATAAGAAATAAAAGAAATAAAAGAAATAAAAGAAATAAAAGAAATAAAAGAAATCAGGTGTAATTGATAGGTAAATACATAATAATTTTTTTATTTACTGATCACAAAAACATAACTATCATTAGAACATATATATAAATTTATAATATATTTATAATATTTAAATATATTATTCAAAAAATAATACGAATAAACTCTCTAAATCAAAATAATATTTCTAGTAACTACAAAAGTTCTATCTTGTTATTATTTAATTAATTAATTAATCTTAGCGACTAAAGAAAAAAAAATATTAAAGGTAGAAAAACAAAATTTTTTTTTTCAAAAAAAATCCTAAATTACAGAAAGATAAAGTTTGATCAATTGCGTAAATAAGAAAAAAAAAAAACCAGTAGGTTTGTCCAAAATCAAGTGGGGATCTTTTAAGCGGGAACCTTAATCAGAAGGAAGTCTATAAAATAACAAGATATCTAAAGAAACATCGTTAGATTTGTAAGAACCAGCAAAAAAAGAGAAAGAAAGATCAAGCTTTTGGTGAAGTAAAAAAAAAGTAAAAAAAAGTAAAAAAAAATAAGAAAAAAACCAAAGCCCGTACAAGAAAAACACATCTTTTTCCACCATTGACCATGGTCTTATTTAGAAAAGAAAAATCACGCAAAAACAGATAATGCATTTAAAAGATATGAAATTCAGTATAAAACTTGATATGACATATGTAATTTCTTTAAGCAATGACCATAAGTGGGTTTTGGGGTTCCTTTATTGTCATTAATTTTATAGTTACGGATCCAACCAACGGTTAAAATGTGAAAGTAAACTAGACCGAAAAGTAGGTTCAAATTTTAGAAAAAGTATGGGTAGATATAATTATTTTGAATTTTTGAAATATGGAATTGTAATATATTACAAGCCATGGCTTCATCTCAAAGTTTTTAACCAATATGTTTAGTTGCTGCAAAAATTTATTGGTTAGACATTTTATCCAACAATTTGCATTTAAAATTTTTTTTATTAATTAAGCGTTCTCCTGAAGATGTTTTCAATGTCGCGCAATGGTAATTGCCTAATGTATACGACGTAAAATTTGGTTTTATCCATAAGAACAGTTATACGGCTTAATATATCCAGTATTAGTTTAACCGGATCAGTAGGCAATGAATTTCCAGTTAATATTTAGAAAAAGGGAAATGAATATATAAATAAATAAAGAAATACACAAAGAAAGAAAAATAAGTAATACATCATTTTGTAAGAATGCAGTGTTGCTATTAAGGAGTTGTGATGGTTATAGGAAATATTGGGGGTGATTTTTTTTAATGTGATATACTTTAACTCTCATTGAAAGAGAAATATTTCGGAATTTATTTTGTCAGATAGTGAATAATAACTATATAATAATTTTTTAGGTGTTAATGGGAATTTGCAAGAGGTAGAGAGAGTTGAAAATCTCTCACTGGCCATCTTTTGTATGATATTATTAGACAGTGATGTTATTGGTGGGAAATAATGGAAATATGACTGTGCCTCATTCCCTTTTAAATAGATTGAGGCTTGATATAGCGGTCTGGGTATAATCTACTAGTCCATCATGAATTTAAATATGTTCAACGATTGGTTGGTTTCATGGACTGAGTTTTGATCTTTTTTTTGGATTTTTTGGAAGCAACGATTTAGGAAATTAATGAAATTAATATTTTAATAAACCAAATGGTTAAGTGACATAAAAAAAAGAAATAATAAGACAGTAAAAAAGAAAAGACAGGAGTTAATACTTTGTTTTTTGTTTAGAAATAGTAGGCTTTTTTTTTAAAAAAAAACCAATAGATTGACTGGCAATACATTGCTACTAATGAAAAAGAAATTAAAGAGTATTTTGAAGTTGGATTTCACGAGATCTCGTGAAGTTCTAGAACTGATTTGTGAAAAAAAAATTAAAAAACCAAAGATTTAAGAGACCTGAGAATGTGTTGTTAAATTCATCGAAAGATATTTCATCCATACTTTTTACAAAGCCAAAAAAAAAAAAAAAAAACAAGGTAAATGTATATGAATGATACACAAACCTAAGAGTAAATATATTATTTAAATTAGAAGGGTTTAGAGGTAATGACTAGATTTTAAACCAAAAGCAAGATATTGGGGGAAAAAAAGTTTATTTTGCCTTTTAGCCGATAAAGCTAAAACTCATTAGAATGATTTGTATGTAGTTTTAAGAAAAAAAATTGAAGAAAAGAATGGATTATTTAAAAAGATGATAATGTATATTAAATTAAACAAGAGAAATAATGATAAAAAAAAACAAGGGGGTGGGAAGGAAGAAGAATAAAGAGGTGAAGACGCACCGCATCGAAGGTGATATATATATATATTTAATCCAATGCAATAGAGAAACCATTTGAACACTTATAAGATTTTGTGTAACATTTTTTTTTTGTTAATGAAGCAATTGGGCAAACCAAACAAGCATATTGTTTTCTCGTTTTTTAAACAAAGACTTTCCCCAAGAATCAAAAGCTAATAGTTTCCCAAAATTCTGGACTATTCAGTTGCATAATAAAATTATTAGAAGCACCAGTAATAATATTTGAGGGAAATTTTTTTTTTTTTTTTTTTTTTTTTTTTTGAAATGATGGTAGAAAAATATACCTTAAGACTGCCCAGAAGTTTTAACTGGTAAGAATACAAGAAGTTTTTAACTAATTTTTGTATGGCCAAGGGGTTTTTTTTTGTCCTTTTCAATAGTCCACTAGGAGCTTCGGATGTAAAGCTTTTAAAAATTCAAATTCTAATTTTTTAAAGCTTACTAAGCAATGGATGAGTTAAACTAAAGCTTACGCGGCCAAAGAACCAGTGTATTTTTTTTTCTTTTTTTGTTACAAGCCTAATCACATGAAACATATTTTGAACTTTTAGGTGTATATTTCCGAAGTTCACACTGGGAACATGACTTTGGCAAAAAAAAAAAAAAAAATAAAATAAAAAAGAACTTTAGCATTACCACCAAGACTATTAATGCAACGTCTGAATTGACCCCTTTTAATAGTTATTGCTTTTTAAGAAAATGATACCTAATATTATTAAAGACTAAGAAACTGGATTACTTTTTTAAAAAACTAAATTTCTAATTTATTTTAAATACCAAAATTTATTCAATAATAGGGGAGGATGACTCAAAACCAACTTAATGGGCGAAAAAAAAATGATATCAAGCTTTGTTGTTCTGTTACGGTTCAAATACTTAACGAATAATTTTAAACATTGTATTGCAATATTAAGCTAAGGTGATGACCATAAGGGCATAGGAGGCATCAGCTGGTTAAAAAAAAACCAAAAAAAAAAGGCGATATTCACTGCAAGGTCATTTAAGAGAGTCTAAGATGGAAAGGAAAGAAATGTTTGGATTTAAAAACAATTACCTTTATGCACCTATTTAAACCGGTCAATGGCTTGAATATTTATTCATAATACCCAATTCTAATTCCCTTAAACTGCACTTCTAGAGAACCTATATAAGTTTGATTAAAGTGTTAAAGAAATTTTAGTACTTTTTTTTTTTTAAAAAAAAAAAATGAAAGAATATCTCTGAAGTGAATGGATATATATATAGACTACATTTAAGGGATATAATATGAGTTCAGAAATTTAATAGATATCAACAGGTGTCAACAGGTGTCAACAGGTGTCAACAGGTGTCAACAGGTGATGATTATTGCATAGGATTTTAAAAATTTAGTGATATTTCTCAAAAAAAAAAAGACTTTGATGAAAATTGCAATTGTAAACCATAGTTGGTTTTCATCTTATTGAAATAAGAGTAAAAGATATTCTGCAGAAGGTTAAAAGGAAAAAATGAAACTTGGTCACCAATATATCTAAACTTTATTAAATATTTGGTAGTTCTATTTACTGTTGATATTATTTCAAACTAACTTAAAACGAGTTAGTCAAAAAAAGAAATAAAAAGAAAACCTAATGAAATGAAAGACATCACCAGGTTGGAGTTTTTTTTTGTTTGCGTTTTTATATTAAAAACATGAATGTGAGTTTATTGTGGAAACTTTAGATTTAGTTGATACCGTTTCAGAAAGTTAAAAATGAAGATAATCATTGACAAACTTTGAGTTTGCAAATTCCAATGATTATCACTTATAAGTGGAGTGTTATATAAGACAAAGTCAGAATTGCACGGCTCTACAGACGGGATATCATAAGAGAGATAGAAAAAACAAATATATATATATATATATATTTATAAGAAAGTTTGTTAAAGATGATGAAAAATAAATTTCACAATATATCCCCGCTTTTTTTGTAATTATCAAATTCATGCCATTGTAGTTTAATAGTTTAAATAAGGAAATAAGGATATTATATATATATTTTTTCTCAATTACCTGTATTTTAGTATTATTTATGGGGAGGTTGTAGCACCTGTTCTCAAATTTACCCCAGAACTCTAAAACATTTTACACAAACGAGTTTGTTACAAAAAATTAAGCATGTTACACAATTTCAATTACATAATGTAATTACTTTTATTTTTTATTTTTATTCTTGTTATTTCTTGGCGTTTGCCAAGAATTCATTTTGCAAGGCTTGTAAAATTAAAAAAAAAAAAATTATTCCTTCCGGAGTGCGGCCTTTAAAAAAAATTTTTTTTTTATTCTCTCGAGAAATTTTCTTTTATTTTTTTTATTTGTGACATTAGGGTGGTTTTTTTTTTTTTTTTAAAAAAACAGCATTTAAAAAGATCTTACCAGCAGCATATTTTCTAGATTGAAAACTAGCATTGAAGGGGTGCTTATTTCTAAAAGCTCAAATATATATATATTTTTTTGATAATCACAAAGGTTCTTACTTTTTTTTTTTTTAGTAAATTTTTTTTTTTTTTTTTTGTAGCAACATATTTTTTATTACATAATATTTTATTTAATACGCGCATACAATAAACACGTTTGCTCAAAGTAAAATAATTATCAATCAACTGACAGCCAGTCCTCCTAAAGCAAGTATTTGCATTCATCATTCCAATAGTGTAAACTATGGTTCTGACCCAATACCGTTTTCATTTCATTATTCTTTCAATTTTTTTTTTGTTATTTTTATATATATATATATATATATATATATATGATATGATATACGCGTCATAGTGTCTGAGCTTCAATTAAACAAAACAAAAAACCAACAAAGAAAGACCGGGGATCCACGCGGAGAAAAAAAAAATAAAAAAGGGGGAAGAGGCTGAATATATGAGCCTCTATATGATTCAAAAAATGGGCTTAGAAGTGAATATTTTTTAAGTGTACACATAAACTATCCAGACTATCTATTATTGATGATGTCAGATCAGATCAATGCTTGGACTGATTCCAACTCAGAAAACTTTTCTTTCTTTCTTTCTTTCATTCGATAATTATAATTTTTGTTTTGTTTTGTTTATTGCCAGAATTGGTTGTTTCCATCCCTGAGTTTCCATCTTCTTTTTTTTTTTTTTTTTTTTCTTTTTTTTTTACTTAAATCCAATCATTTTTTTCTAATCAAAACGTTCAAAAAGAGGGAATCGATCCATCCAAATTTCCCAAAATGGTTTTACCATAGCCTAAAACGGCACAAATTTTATTAATCACAGTAGGGCACCTGTCTTTTAAGTCCCAGATTTACGCTGCAGCCGCACGTAGGTCTTGCCTGATGTACACTTTTCTCTATAAACGTTGGCAGGACAACTGCTTCAACAACAACTTTGCTAGTATTTTGATGATGGAAAAGAAATTTTTTTATGATTTATTCATGGAATGAAATAGAAATATTTATTTAGATTTCTTTTTTTTTTTTTTTTTTTCATTTTTTTTTTCTCAACGGCTTTTTGATTTTCCATGGACCGACAAGTTCCGTAGTTTTTGTCTACCCGAGATTTATGCAAAGCCGGTAGTATTAGTAGTAGTGGTAGTCGTTGTAGTTGTAGTTGTAGTAGGTAATGGTGGTAGTCGATATTAATTTCGGCCTTGGCGGGTGTGCCTAATTTCCCGAGGGGGACGAAGAAGTCAGCAGTCAAGGCTGTCAAGACAGGCAGGCAAACAGTCAGACAGACAGACAGGTAGACAGACAGGCAGACACAAACTAACAGGTCTGGTTTAATAAGCATATTTATTCTTTAAACTGAGGTAAATTACCCTACCTCGGGAGACAAGCTAATTCCGCCAACTACTGTGTACAGGTCTTTAACCGAAGTCGTGGGCAACGCTTTGTTTTTGCAGAGCTTGTTAATTTTTTAATTTTTAATTTTTAATTTTTTTTTTTTTTTAATTTTTGAGGTTTTTTTTTTTTTTTTTTTTTTTTTTAAAAAATGCCTGCGCACAACACATACCGGCTCATTATTTGGTACGAGATATAAAAACCCTGCGCTTTCCCTACTTTTTATTTTTTTTTTTTTTTTTAAAATCCTTTGCTAACTTCGTCATCATCATCATCATCATCATCATCATCATCATCATACCCACAAAATACCCCTTTACTCTTTAAGAAACTCAACCTCCTCCCATATCACTAAATACAGTACTGGGTATTGGATATTCTTATTATTTTGTAAATACCCATTGCTCTTTCTTTTTTTCTTTTCTTTCTTCAAAACCCCCCCTTTTTTTTTTTCTTTCTCTTCTTCTTCATCGTCTAAAAGATACTCGAGGCCATATTACGACAACCTTTTATTTTTTTTTTCTCAAGAGCTGCGTTACCATTTTATCCAGCAAACTTGCAAAACTCGCTCTCTTGATATCCTCCTTCCCCCTCTTTTTTTTTTTTTTTCTTTCTTTAATCTTTTGTTTGTGAAAAAAAATTGTATCATCTGTGTTTGAACTTGTATCCGCATTATACTCAAGGTGTCACCACGAGATCGCATTAATCTGAAACTCTCAAAATATATATAAATTTATATATATATATCACCAGATTCCTTTCTTCCTCTCCTTTTTTTCTTTATTTTTAAAAAAAAAACCAAATTCTTCATCAAACATGATAAAGCTTATATCTCGCATTAAGGAAGAGTTTCTTCACTCAAATCAGCTCTGTAAACTAGAAACTTCATGGGACATTCGAAAGACTTTACGTAGGGTCCGCAACCACACTTGGAAAAGGAGCGACATTTATTTCATCATTGAGATCCTAGTACTGGTCTTTTGCTTCTCCATCATTAAAAACCCTCCCCTTTTGGGCCGCATCTTTATGGCCGTTCTCATCTTTTTGGCTCTCACCATCCCCATCACCTCCCAGTTCTTTCTCCCAGCACTCCCCATCATTTGCTGGCTTATTCTCTTCTTCTCATGTCAGTTTATCCCCCACGACTGGCGCCCTCGCATTTATGTCCGTGTCTTGCCTGCTCTCGAAACCATTTTGTACGGTGGCAACCTCAGTAATGTGTTGTCTTCACGCACACACGCCATTCTCGACATTTTGGCTTGGATCCCTTATGGCCTTATCCACTTTGGTGCCCCCTTTGTTTTGGCTGGCGTCATTTTTGTCTTTGCCCCGCCTAAAACTCTTCCCTGCTTTGGCTTTGCATTTGGCTGGATGAACCTTATTGGCCTCACTATTCAAATTCTTTTCCCTACCGCCCCTCCATGGTATCAAAACCTCTATGGTCTCCAGCCTGCCAATTACTCCATGCCCGGCTCTCCAGGTGGTCTTGCTCGTGTAGACCAGATTCTCGGCCTCAACATGTACACTGGTTCTTTTACCGCATCACCCCAAGTCTTTGGAGCTTTCCCTTCGCTCCACTCTGGATCCGCAGTTATGGAGGCCCTTTTCATTTCATATTTGTTTCCTAGATTTACTCCCTTGATTTCGTGCTATGTTCTTTGGATTTGGTGGAGTACCATGTACCTGACCCACCACTACTTTGTCGACTTGATTGGCGGTGCTGTGCTTTCTTTTGTCGTCTTTTATGGTGTTAAGCGTACAACTCTCCCCCGCATGCAATACGACAAGCTCTGCAGATGGTCTTATGATTTCATTGAGACTGGTGATGAGCAACCCGTCAAGTATCGCAAGTCTATTGATTTGGAGTATGAGCTGCCATTGTACAATACCAACTTGGGTGAACCCAAGTATTCCACTGAAGCTGTCTCGACGAGTTCTCCCTCGCGAGCTGGCAGTAGAATGGCTGCTACTCTTCCTCCTATTTTGACTGACTTGGAAAACCAATCGGCTGCTTCCGTCTTGGCCTCTAAGAATTTGCAATTCTCTCACAACCGTTCTAGCAGTTACAATTTGCATAGTGAAAGTACTATTTATCCCACCTCTGCGTCTTCCAGTGCTGGTGTTCCATCAACAACAGCTTCTACAGCTTCCTCCGGCTCTAATAGCATGGTGTCGAGCTCTACCAATTCTAATGCTTTGGCCTCTACTCCGGCGACCAATCCCTCTTCCCCTGCTCTGGCTCCTTCCACGAGCTCCTTATGGTCTGCCACTGCTGGCCTTTCTCGACCCATGTCTACTAGTCCTGTTGATGATGGAAAGAAGTCTGTTTTCTTTAACAGAATTGCTTCCCCTTCTCACCGCGACTAAATATTTTACAAACAAAATGACAAAATCTGTTTTAAACAGATTGTTTTATGACATTTGATGACGAAACGAGCAACACTAAAAACTCCTTCAGAGAAACGCTTTTATGACCCCCCTACCCTTAATCATCTCCAAACCCCTCATTAATAGCTATACGCAAACTCATCTTTTCCCTACATATTATTTGGAGACTTTGAATGACTGTTAGATTTGCATTTTTAATAATTATATATAATCAAGTTTTAATGTTTAATTTAATTTTTTTTTTTAAAGATGTTTTTCACCAGGAATGAGTTTCCTTTATTGTACTTGGACGATGACCGTTTGAAAACGCCATAGGGTTATGCGGAGCGAGCGAGCGAGCGACATTTTTAAACAATAAAAAGTAGTTGGCTCGCTTTTAAATTTTTTTCATCTCCATTTTTTTAAAGTCCCATTTTTTATTTTTTTTTTTTACAAAGAAAATATAAGATTATTGATTGAGACGTTTATCCTTTATTTTCAATGTCTTTTGAACCTTCAGAATCCCATGGTATTGATGGAGTTCAACACCGGAGGGCCAGTGTTGCAGGCACCTCTGGGTTTGAAAAAATGACAGTTATCGATGACTCTACGGTTGAGATGCGGGTCAAGTCTACAGCAGTTGAGTTTGACACCCCGATCCCAGAGACATCCAATGTTTTTGAAGAAATTCATGAAGAAAGCGAAACTCAAGAATCTGATGAGGACAGACAACTTGGCTCTAATACTACTAATAATAATAACAATAACAATAACAATAACGACAACGACAACGACAACGAAGATGACGATGATGACTACACGGAGTACCCCGAGGGCGGACTTATGGCCTGGCGGGTTGTGCTTGGATCCTTTTTCGGGTTATTTTCAGTGTTTGGTCTCATCAATTCATTAGGTGCCATACAGGCTTATGTCAATGTTAATCAGTTGTCGCAGCGTTCTGATTCCCAAGTATCGTGGATTTTCTCAGTTTTCTTGTTTCTTTGTTACTTACTCGCTGGTCAGGTCGGCCCATTGTTTGATGCTTATGGTCCATACCAACTTGTTATTGCCGGAACATGTTTTTATACACTTGGAATTATGATGACTTCTCTTGCAACCGAGTATTACCAGTTTTTCCTGGCATTCTCGCTCTGTGCAGGACTCGGTTGCGCGCTACTCATGACTCCAGAAATAGCTATTATCGGCCACTGGTTTAAAAAACGTCGTGGAACTGCTATTGGAGCTGCAACTGTGGGTGGAAGTCTAGGAGGTGTCATATTCCCTGTAATGTTGCGCCAAATGTATTCCACTGCAGGCTATGCTTGGGCCTTACGTGCACTGGGGTTTATTAACTTAGGAACCTTGCTTCTATCGCTTTTCCTGATGAAACCCAGACTCGAATCAGTGACCCCGGCTACAGCATCTGGGAAATCCAAAATGGCCTCCATTTTCTCGGTCAAAAATATGGCCGACGTACGTTCTCTGCGCGACATGCGATACGCATGGCTTGTAGCTGGCAACTTTTTGGGCGAGCTTGGTGTTGTAAATGGCTTAACTTTTATCACATCGTATGCTTTAGCACAGGGCAAGTCTCCTGGAATGTCTTATGCACTTCTTGCCATTCTTAATGCCGTTGGAATGCCTGGTCGCTGGCTGCCAGGACTTATTGCTGACCGCTGGCTCGGCCGGTTTAATACGCTTATTCTAACTACCATCATGGCGTTTCTTACCATCTTTATCATCTGGCTACCATTTGGTCATACTACTGCAGGCCTGGTCATCTTCTGTGTACTCCACGGGTTTTGTAATGGTGCCATCTTGTCTCTGTCCCCCGTGTGCTGTGGCCAGATTTGTAAGACTCGCGACTACGGCAAACGCTACGGTACCATGTTTTTCATCACATCGTTTGCATGTTTGCTTGGTATTCCATTGTCCGGTGCACTGATTCACGGTACTAACTACAATAACTTGGTTATTTTTAACGGCTCTCTGTATGTTGGCACCACCTTGGCGCTTTTGATGTCTCGCTACTACGCCGTTGGTTTTCGTCTATGTAAATGGTAAGCAACAAAGTTTTTTTTCAACGGCTGGCAATGCTGTGATTTATTATAATTATGGAAAAAAGAAATAAAAACCTGCACTTAAAAAAAAAAAAAATTTTTTTTTTTTCTCTTTTCGCTTTTCGGCGGATATCCATTTATCAAATTAGACATCAGGCTTTATTTCCATGGCACATTTTTTGGGCGGTTAACTCCAATAACAATTTCATGAGTCACTGATACTGATAAGAAACGGTATATAAACGGCTTCTGTTCCCCGCCTTTTTTTTTTTTTTTAATTTCTTAAATAGTACCTTCGTTTGTATATTTTTTTTTTCTTTCTATATATTTATAAATAAAAAAAATTATGTCTATAACGACTGTTCTACAAGAGCGCAACTTGGCATCTTCTAGCAATGACTTAGCGGGAACATCATCCGTAGAGCTTTCTACAGTCGAATCAAAGGCCCCTCGGGTATCTGTTTCCTCCGCGGATCTAGAGGGCCCTTCAGGTGTCCAATTCCGCGGAACTACTGTTGCTGTCACTCCAACCTCTTCTAACACTGCAGAATCTTCATCTCTCTCTTCTTCTGAGTCTTCAAACAATGACGACTTGGAATACCCGGAAGGTGGCCTATCAGCTTGGCGAGTTGTTCTGGGCTCCTTTTTTGGCATGTTCACAGTTCTCGGTCTAATCAACTCCATGGGTGCTGTCCAAGCTTACATTTCTGTGCATCAGCTTGCTGGCAAGTCTGAGTCTCAAGTTTCCTGGATTTTCTCTGTTTTCGTTTTCCTCTGTTATATTCTTTCCGGTCAAGTTGGACCTTTCTTTGATGCATATGGACCTTATCATCTCGGCATTGCCGGATCTTTCATCTTCACTCTTGGTCTCATGATGACCAGTTTGTGTACAGCTTACTATCAGTTTTTTTTGGCCTTTGCCCTTTGCTGTGGTATTGGCTGTGCTCTTCTTATGACCCCACAAGTCGCTATTGTTGGCCACTGGTTCAATGTTAAGCGCGGAACTGCAATTGGAACGGCCACCATTGGTGGTAGTCTCGGCGGTGTTGTTTTCCCCATAATGTTGCGCCAGCTCTATGCTACTGTAGGCTATGCCTGGGCCATTAGAGTCCTTGGCTTTGTTTGCCTTGGTGCTCTTATTATTTCTCTTCTTCTTATGAAACCTCGCTTGGAGCGTGATACTTCAAAGTTTGAATTCTCGTGGAAAAATGTTGCTGATTTTAATTCCCTTCGGGATATGCGCTTCACATGGCTTACTCTCGCAAACTTTCTCGGTGAGCTGGCTGTCGTCAACGGAATTACTTTCTTGACTTCATATGCTTTAGCTCAAGGGAAGTCCGAGACCATGTCATATTTGCTGCTGACCATTCTCAACTCTCTGGGCATGGTGGGCCGCTGGGTCCCAGGTGTGATTGCTGACTACTTGGGTAGATTCAATACTCTTATTGTCACAACCACTATGGCCTTTATTACCATTTTTGCCATCTGGCTTCCATTTGGCCACAGCACTGCTGGACTTATTGTTTTTGCTATGCTCCACGGTTTCTGCAATGGCGGTATTCTTTCACTCGCACCTGTCTGCTGTGGTCAAATCTGCCGTACCCAAGATTACGGCAAGCGCTACGGGACTATGTATGTCTTCACATCCTTTGGCGTGCTTCTTGGTGTTCCACTTTCTGGTGCTCTTATCAAGGGAGCCGATTATACAGGACTTATAGTATTTACCGGGTCTCTTTACGTTGGAACCACTATTGCCTTGATTTTGTCTCGGTACTCAGCCGTTGGTTTCCGTTGGTGTGCCTGGTAATAACAATTTTCAAGGCTAGGGTTTTATCTGTAATGGGAAATTTGTATACAATATAATAAAATAAATACAAGAAAAATAAAGAACTCTATCTTAGATACTACTGTAAGTATTTTTCTTAATATTTAAGGATTTTTCGTTAAACTTCAAGAATAAAAAAAAAATATCATGACAATACCCGAAAGAAAACAGGGTCCTATTGGATACGCATGTAGCCGGTCACTCTTAATGGCTGCCAACAAGCTTCCGTCAAATCCAGGACGGGCTATTCTTGTGCACACGTTGCTCCATGCATACAAGCTATTTTCTCAGAACCAAGAGCCCAACAAGGATGATCAAGAGCCACAGTGCAAAGTCATTCCAGTTAAGCCTCTTGGTGCCGCACAGCTCAAAACATACCACGATGCTGGATTTGTTGACTTTATTTTGGAATTAGATTCTGTACAATCCAGCGACGCAGATAATGATGCTGAGCTTGAATCATCTTCTGAGGAAGATGAAGAAGACAGTAACAAACCTCCAAGGAAACGATTAAGGGAAGATGTCCGACACAAGACTCCACAAATTATGATTAAACCAAACTCATCTCAAGATTCCAAAGCACGAAAGAGAAAAACCAAGCTTTATCGCAAGTACGAGGCATATGGACTAGAATATGATTGTCCTTATTTCCCAGGGATTTCGGACTACGTGCGGCTCGTGGCTGGGGCTTCGGTTGCGTGTGCCGAGTACATTTTAGAGCATGAAAAAAAGAGTCCATCCACAGATGAAAGTGATATTCCACAGCAAGCGCCTATTGCCATCAATTGGCAGGGAGGGAGACATCATGCAAGGAAAACTCGGGCGGCTGGGTTTTGTTATGTGAATGATGCAGTTCTGTGCATCCAGCGGTTGCGTAAAAAGTTTTCGCGAGTTGCATACATTGATCTGGACTTGCACCATGGTGACGGTGTAGAAACTGCGTTTGCACGATCGTCTAACGTTGCTGTTGTTTCAGTTCACAGGTACGACCGTGGGTTTTACCCTGGATCTCCGTTTGGATCGCTTGAATATGAAGGTGGTGGGAATACAAAGTACATGAACAGTTCTGGTATTGATAGCAACAATGAAGCCAAGTATTTTGGCAAACTACCTGGATACGGATACACTCTTAATATTCCGACAAAGCGCGGGCTGACTGGCGAGTCATTGGACCGGATTATGCGCGAGATTGTAACTCCCTTTGTAACCAAAGTATTTTGCGCAGATTGTGCCGTTGTGGTACTGGGCACAGATGGATTATCGCGAGACGAACACCGTGAGTGGCGGCTTTCTCCACGCGACTACGAGCGTGCTATGCGTGAGCATGTGCGGGATGCTTGGAATCTTCCAACAGTTGTGCTGGGTGGTGGCGGGTACCACCACGCAGACACAGCACGCGCATTAACAGCAGCAACGGCAGCATTGCTGGGTCGGCGTGACCAGGACAACTGGGTAGATATTCCAGAACATGCCATGATGGACGCTTATTGTGACGATGCGTATGAGTTTTGGGCTGGAGAGAGTATATCTGAGATGAATGATGAGAATGCAGGGGAGCACCTAGATCATCTTGTAGAGGTTTACCAAGCCCGGTTTAAACGAAAGTACAAGTGATGGGGGTTTTTTTTTTCTTCATTTATTTATTTATTACTGTACAGCTGTAGACTTTTTTTTTTTTCTATTTAAAACCCACTAGATGACGAGCTCGAGGATTCACTAACTTCATCATCATTTCGCTGGCGGTACTCACCAATTCCAAACAACGGGCCCACCTTTTTGTTCCATTCGTGATCCCACTTGATACGAGTTTCGCGCATAGCTCCAGCCTTTACGGTATCGTATAGTTCATCGTCCACAAATAGTTTTTCAAAGCTGTCTGTGATATCCTGAGCAGTTTTGACGTGTAGTCCATTGACTTTGTCCCGTACAAGTTCACTTAGTGCAGGGTATGTGACAGAAATTACGGGGACGCCCACGCCAAACATATCGACGGCCTTCATGGGCAAATCAACACCGGAGGATGATAAATGAAGAGAAACACCTACATCAGCGGTGCCCAGCACAAGTGGGTAGTCTTCTGCAGCAAGCCAAGGCATGTGGATAGATATACTTGAAAGTTTCAGTTTATTTTCAACGTACTCTTCAATCTCACTTTTGAGAGGACCTTTACCTGTGATGATGACACGCAGTCTTGGGAGTGTTTTCTTTTTAGGTTTAGGCACAGAAGACCCGCCGTTGGGAATAACAGCCGAGTCGAGTTCTGATTTACGGGTATCATACAGTTTGAGGGCTTCTAATAGCATATAAATGTCTTCATCTGGGGTATATGATGTGGAAGTGATGATGATTTTTTCTTGAGTAGAAGGGCCCATGCCGTCGAAAATATCTTTTGAATGGTTTGCAAAAACGGCCTTTTTTTCTTCAAAGGACAAAGGATGGAATTGAAGTGCAGGGCGGTCATAAAGAGGCAGAATACGTTTTGCTTTCATTTTAAAACGATTTCGAAGAACCTCACCCATGTGGATGGATACAGTGAAATGACAGTATGCGTGATAGCCAAAGAATTTTTCGTACCAGCGGTAGAGCCAGACAAGGGGGTGTTTAGAAACTGCAGCATCGTCAAAAGAATCTTTAGGTTTAGAGAATTTGAGAGCCAGAATGGAGTAACCTAGATTGTGCCAATCAATGATAAGCTTTGTAGGTCTAGAAAGGAAGACAACGAAAAAGCGAGCTATGCCAAGGGTAGGGATGGAGGGAGGGTTTTGGACTAGTAGGAAATCAGCACCACGAAGACTCCACAAGAGTTTTAGAAGAAGGATGTGTTGCAATAAAACTTTTTTTATAGCAAAAAGGACGAATGGAAGGTTTGCAGAGTTTATAATTGCAGGGATACGGTGAATCGCAATGCGGGGGGAATTGGCGATTTCAGGGAGAATTTTATTTCCCTCTAGAGAGTGTTAGATAAAAAAAAATAGATTGTTTTTGAAAAAAAAATAATATATATATATATATATACATACCATCGTAACCACAAAGATCAACGTCAAGGCCTCCTTGGGCCAAACTGCGTGCGTGGTTGAGCATGCGTGGAGACCGAGCAAGGTCTCCTAGAACAAGTACAATTGTACGTTTACGGCGGTGAAGGAGGTCATCGGAAGGTTCTGCTAAGCGTTGAAAGATGTATAATACAAATGGAATTGATAGGTATACAATAACAAAGAATACACCTACTGGACTTAGTTCCATTGTGGAATATTTATGTAATTGTTATAAAAGGTTGTTTGTGATGATGATAATGATGATGATGATGATTATTTGGTATTTGTGGATATTTGAGAGATTGTTGGGATTTATATGTGGTTTGTTAGTAAAAAAAAAAAAAAAAAAGTCAGCATGTACACGTGACCAGCCGTGCATTATTAGAATTATTTATATATATATGACAAGCAAGCAAATTCCAATTTTTATTTTTTTGTTTAAAGGGATTGTAAGTAAGGGTTTATTATTATTATTATTATTATTATTATTATTATTATTATTATTATTATTATTATTATTATTATTATTATTATTATTTAATTTATTATTATTAATTTATATATTTGTAACAAAAGATTTGCATGTGTGTGTGTGTGTGCAACAAACAGACAAACAGACAAACAAACAAACAAACAACCAAACAACCAAAAAATAATTAACTGGTTAGTTTCACTGACGTCTGTGTGTGTACATGTGTTTCTATATTTATATAAAAGAAAAAATAAAAAAATAAAAAAATAAAAAAATAAAAAAATAAAAAAATAAAAAAATAAAAAAATCTCACAGCCACTTTCGAATTTTTTTTTTTTTTTTCCCCTCCCTTTTTCTCTCTCTCTCTCTCTCTCTCTCTCTTTTTTTTTTTTTTTTTTTTTTTTTTTTTTATTTTTTTTTTTTTTTGTTCCCTATAAAAACAAAAACATTACTACCACCACTAACAAACCACATTAGCAAATACACTTATATCCTTATCAGTATGGTATGTTAATATTATCACATCAACAACAAGCACATCATCAATTATCTTCTATGAAATTGAATGATGACCTAATTTTTTTTTTTTTTTATTCAATAATTAAAAGGAGAAACAAAGAAAGAAATCATCAATCTATGATTATGATTATTATGAATACCTCGAGACCCAAATCTAAAGTTTAAAACAACAGCAACAACAACAAGCAATAAATATAAACTTCACACTTGACACACTAATAAGCTTACTACGATAACAAAATTCATTATTATCCCCAAATTGTCTTGAGATTTTATACAAGCTCACAATGACTAGCTAGAATTATTATACCTCCTAGATCTATAACCCTGAGGTTGGCGGGTCGGGTCTTTCTTAAAGATACCCGAGGGCTCTTATACATATGATAAAAAAAAAAGTCATCTTCAGCTGCTTTATTTTATTTTAAAAATTTTTTTGGAACCAAAAAAAAAAAAAAAAAAATATCAATCATGACTATGTCAACTTCATAAACACTTTAACAATCAAATTTCTTCTTCTTCTTCTTCTTCTTCTTCTTCTTCTTCTTCTTCTTCTTCTTCTTCTTCTTCTTCTTCTTCTTCATCTTTCCGTTCTCTTATTACTATTTTATTAGTACTGACATTGGTTTACCCATAACAGAGCAGCGAAGAATTATCCGACGATCAAGTTAGTGCTATTAAAGAAGCCTTTGATTTATTTGCTTCACAAGAAAGTATGTCAAAATAAAATTACATTATATATCTCATTTTGATGATTCCCCTTTCTAATATCTTCTTCTTTTTTTGTTTCTTTTCTTTTTCTTTTCCCTAGAAACAATCACAAAAGACCAACTTGCGCAAGTTATGCGTGGACTGGGTCAAAACCCCAGTGAAACAGAAATTGTTGATATGATTAACGAAATTGATGTTGACGGCAATGGTATTATTGATTTCCCAGGTATGTTTTAAAACCCTCAATTGGTGAGGGTTAAATAAAATAAAAAATAAAAAATAAAAAAAATAAAATTCCCCTTCCCTTTTTCTTTTCTATTGTCGAAGCATTATATATAGAACCAATATTAATAAAAAAAAAAAAAAAAACCCCAAACTTACACCCAAATGATTTCCCATTGTATTATTATTTATTTTTTTTTTTTTATTTTGCCATTTAGAATTCCTTACACTCATGGCTCGCAAAATAAAAGATACAGATGCAGACTCAGAAATGCGCGAAGCTTTTGGTGTTTTTGACAAGGACCACGATGGATATATTTCCAAAGAAGAGCTCAAGACATTGCTCCAGGCAATTGGCGAGAACATGGCAGACGACGAAATCCAAATGTTGATGGATTCCATAGATACAAATGGTGACGGTCGGATCGACGAAGAAGAGTTTATTGCTATTTTGGTATGTGTTTTTTTTTTTTTTTATCTTTCATTTTTCTTAGGACTCAAAATATTCTAACGATAAACTCTAGCGTGCTCATTAATCTATATATATAGCTTCCTTCTTTATCTTTTATTATTTTTTTTTTTTTATATTGATTTTTTTTTTCTTTCTTCCTTCTTTTTCTGTAAAATAATTATATTTATTTACATTCGTTTCATCATCTTTTACAAGTTTTTTTTTTTTAATCCCACTTAGCCTCAAGCTCACCTGCCCATTCCTTCCACACTGGCCGATATATCTTCACTTCACCAGCAACCAATTCATCCAAATTATGCTTGCCTGCTTGGACACGACGCACACCTCCTACATTTTGCTGAAGCACGTCAATCGTCCGGTTATCATCAGAAACATGAACAACAATACTGGTATGGTTGGGTGCTCCTACATATGCTTGTCCCACAATAACTCCAGCGGCATTGCGCGTATCAAAACGACCGCTAGTAAACTGACAAATATCTCCACGTGCAATGCGATCCGCATAGCAAAGAGGAGCAGGTGCACCACCAACCGCATGATACACAAGAGCACCATGAGTATACCCTTGAGGAACCATGGCTGCGCCTGCTGCTGCCTGCGTAATAGCTTGCTGAGCCAAAGTCCAGCACTCGCCGTCACCGACCTGTGTGCCAACCACAGATTCAGCATAGCGTGCAATGCTTTCTCCAAACGCGTCATGGGCCTGGGCCAGCTGCGCCTGAGCCATTGGTTCTGGTGGTGGAATGTCTTTACGTTCAACTGTAACAGTTCCCAGCGGGTCCTCAACCTTCCACTCAAGTTTGAATTTGACAATGGCCAATGTCTCAGCAATGCGGAGCGCTAAAATAAGTTTGCGACTTGAACCTGACGACGACGAGAGACTGAACGTGTAGTTGATACCCTGTAGTGAGGCAGGCAGTGTAAGCGTGCGTGCAGGCTTGGTGAACCACAAGCTTGGCAAGTCAAGATCAAACTGGTCCTTAGGGTCTTTTTTATTAGCACCAAAAGAGGCACTATTTGTAGAAGAGTGTGAAGTGCTAGGAGTCAAAGAACCAGGATCAGGCCGTGTTGAGTAATTAATTGGTGGTGGTGGTGCATTAGAAGTAGAAGCTGGTGCTGGTGCAGCAGCTGGCACAGGAGCAGCTGGTTCAGGAGCTAGATGGTGCTCATGAGAGAAGGAAGGTTTCTTTGGAGGTTTTGGAGGAGCCTTCTTGTGGTGTGCAGCAATGGCCGCAGCAGATGGGGTAGTATGAGTAGTGGCAGGTGCTGCATGAGTTGATGTAGATCCTGGAGTTTGTAAGTGATCTGAGGGCCGGCGCTGTGGGGCCAAAATATGCATTTTTTCAAATTGTTTAGCAATTTGGGATGCTGTTCCACCCGCAATGGGTCCCATAGGCGCATCGGAGCTAGAAGATTGGTATGATTGAGCTTCTTGAGAAAGACCTGGATCACGGGCTGCAAATGTACGATGAAAATGGTTGGTATTTTCAGACTCAGAGGGAGATTTTGGTCTGGGCTCTGTGTATGGTGGTGGGGGTGATTCTTCAAACGTAGCAGCACGCGATGGAGGTGCTTGTGGTGCACCATTGCTGCTACGACCCGGAGGGACAGGTGGCGACTTTTTGTTAAGCTTGGTAGGGACAGGTGGGGGTTTCTTTTTAATGCTGGGACTGTAGCCAATAGAGGTATGACTCGGTGTAGCTACTGGAGCAGGAGCAGGAGCTGAAGAAGAGGATGAGGTTGGAGGCGGTGGCACTGTCCGAGCTAAATGGGGCTGATAAGGCTGGGTTCCTGGAGGTGGAGGGAAACTTGATGCTGAAGGCAACGGAGCAGGAGCTGGGACATGTGTTGCGGGAGATACAGCTGAGTGCTTAGCAGTTGTAGATGACGTGTAATGCGATGCACGACGACCGTTATGGCTTACAGGCTCTGGGGCACCAGTAGGTCCCTGGTAGAGTGGTGGAGGTGCTGGGAAAGAAGAAGGATCAGGAAGCGGTACATGAGGTTTTGGTTCAGGCTCAGCAGGGCTTGGAGACGACACAGAAGCCCGGTATGCAATACTATTTTGACGCGAGGGTAATTGAGGTGGGGCTCTAGCAGGAGTCGCCGGTACACCTCCAGGAGGTTGATAGCCCGGGAGCCCAGGGGGAGGTGGGGGCTGGTAGGGAGCAGCTACTGGAGGTGGGGAAACGGCCACCGGAGCAGCAACCGGGGCAGCAGCAGGTGGAGGTGGGTAAGCTGCCGGGGTTGCGACTGGGGGCTGGTAAGCTGCGACTGGGGGCTGGTAAGCTGCGACTGGAGGCTGGTAGCCTGCGACTGGAGGCTGGTAGCCTGCGGCAGAAGGTTGGTATCCTGCGACCGGGGGTTGGTATACTGCAGTCGGAGGCTGATAACCTGTAACTGGAGGCTGGTATACTAGAGGAGCCGGGGCCGTAGGCGGAGGCTGCTGCTGCTGCTGCTGCTGGTAGGCAGGCTGAGGGTAACCTGGTTGGGGGTAACCTGCGGGTGGTGGATAGGCGGCTGGTGCAGCTGGTGGAGGGTAGGCAGTTGGTTGTGGGTACGTGTAAGCTGGGGCACTAGCAGCGGCGGCAACTGGGGGCTGTGCAGTAGCAGTAGGGGGGTAGTGAGCAGCGGGTCTTAGGGGGTCACCATGAACAGCACGATGAAGAGGAGGAGCTGGGAAAGATTTCGGATCTTTGAGAGCACTGAGAGGTCGGGCCTCAATGGTAGGAGCAGGTTCTGAAGAGCCTGTAATTTTGTTTGTAAAGGATGAGAAGTGGCCACCACCACCACCACCACCACTACTACTACTACTACCATGATCCTTATTCATATAGTTGCGGCCTTTTTCTGAGGCAGCGTCTAGTTTTGCACGAGACTCCTTAAAGAATGAGGAGAAGCTTGCTCCTGAAGAAGACGACTCATGATTTGAAGACATTGAGAAGAGTTCTAATTTTCCTAGAGAGAGAAGATTAAAATTCTTGTTTGATTATTTTGGTATTCCTTTTTTTTTTTTTTTTTTTTTTTTTTTTTGAGTTCCAATTTTTTGGATGGTTTTGCAATGTTGGCAGTAAAAAAAAAATATAAAAATAAAAATAAAAAATTAAAAAAGAGAACTTTTAGTGTATAGTAGAAGAGACACAATTAGAATTGTTTAAACGGCAATGGGCGTTTTCTTTTTTTTTTTTTTTTTTTTATCACTCAAAATATATATTCATTTATTTATTATATTTGTATATATATATATATATATATATATATAAATATTGAAAATTACTAATTTAAGAAGTATCTTGCGGCTTGTCACGTTTTAAGGTTAGGGTATGTGCGGCGTAGACACGTGGAATAGGCTCGTGAACGCGCTTATTCAAAAATAAAAAAATAATTCCTTGATTCGGTACAAAAGTAAATAAAGTAAATAAAATAAATAAAAATAAATAAAAATAAACAATCAAACATTTTCTATCTGCCCCTCCCTCAAATTAAGACTCGCCAGCTACAACTGTCGTACTACTAGTTCTGGTAATAAAAAAAAAATAAAAAATAAAACATAACAAACAAGAAAAAAAACGCGAAAAGAAATTTTTTTTTTTTTTTTTGTTTCTGGCTGAAACCTCCTCCATTTTTGGGGTTTTTTTTTATTTTTATTTATTTATTTTTTATTTGAAGGATTACTACTTCAAACACTTTTATTTGTTACTTCACCACCAATAATTCATCATCAACAACTATATCAACATCAAAACACGTAAAAATCATGTCTCTGGAAGCTCAGTTTGAGCCTATTGAGGTCATTGGACGTGGATCTTTCGGTCTCATCCGTAAGGTCCGCAGGCTTTCAGATGGCAAAATCTTAGCACGCAAAGAAATCTCTTACCGCACAATGAATGTCAAGGAAAAAAATCAACTCATGGCGGAATTCCGTATCCTCAAATCTCTCGTTCACCCAAATATTGTCCAGTACTACTATCATGATCATGTCATTGCCGAACATGCCGTTCATCTCTACATGGAATACTGCGATGGAGGTGACCTAGGAGGAGTCATTAGGACATGTAAATCTACAGGCGAATACGTCCCAGAAGCCCTCGTTTGGTCTGTCTTCACCCAGCTCACTCTCGCTCTCTTCCGCTGTCACTACAACTCAGACCCTCCTCCAGCTGCTGACCTCTTCAGCCCCTGTAGCAACATCTCTGCAGGCATCATCTCCGGTACAATTAACATCATGAACGTCACAGACCCACTCTTTGCTCCTCCTTCTCCATCAACCGTCATTTTGCATCGCGATATCAAACCAGACAATGTTTTCCTCGACAAATACAACACTGTGAAATTAGGCGACTTTGGTCTCGCTAAAATCCTCGATCAAGAACATTTCATGTCTAATACTTACGTCGGAACCCCATATTACATGTCTCCAGAAGTCCTCAATGATCAGCCATTTACACCACAAAGTGACATTTGGAGTCTCGGCTGTGTCATCTACGAACTATGTGCAAAACATCCTCCCTTTCAAGCCAAAACTCATATGCAACTCTCACAAAAAATACGCGAAGGAACCTACCCCCCACTCCCAGGAAACTACTCACAAACCCTGGCTAAAACTATTGCTGCATGTCTCGTCCAAAACTCTCGTCTGCGGCCAACAACTGCTGCACTTTTGCATCTCGATCCTATGAATCTTTGTCGCAAGGAACGCGCCATTGAAGAAATCCGACGCGAACTTGAAACAACCCAAAATAATATGGCTGTCGAAATGCGTCAGCGCGAACAAATGCTATTGGCCAAGGAAGAAGATCTCAAGTCCAAGGAACAAATTCTTATGGCTCAAGAAGACCAATTTTTGCGTGATCGCGAAACTGTAGTAAACCAGGCTCAGTTGCTTCAACAAGAACAAGAGCAGCAACAGCTCAAAATGCTGCAAATCAACGAAGAGTTTAATGTCAAAGTCGAACAAGAGGTCCAGCAGAGAATAGCCCTTCTCCAAATGGAATATGCCTCAGGATACGATATGAATAGTAGCAACGGCAGTAGCAATGAAAACAGCAGTCGCCCAACTAAAAAAGTCACAACCTTTTTGCATTCGCCAACTGATGTCATCATGACTTCCTCAGCATCAAGCTCGTCCAGCACCAGCAGTGCTGGTAGCATCGGCGCATCGTCAACCACCACAACTGCTACAACTGCTACAACTGCTACAACTGCGACTACTGCAACTTCAGCTTCAGCCACTTCATCCTCGATTCCAAGAAGTGGAGGCGTCAAGGGCCCAAGGAAAATCCGTGACACGTCAACACCCTTTTCTCCAGGATCTCGTCCTCCCAGCGCCATGTCTGGCGTGCTAAGAAATGGGGGGCTTCGCAGTCAGCGTAGTATTAGCAACAGCTCGAACGGAAGTGCGCAAAGCAATGGTGGCTTCGATATAGATGACGAGCGCGATAGCACCCTGCAGGAATCTCCTAGAGATATGCATCAACAGCCATTACTGGACCATCGTGGGTCATCCCAGTCGTTAACACCCAGCCGTTCTGCAGGTGTTGTGTCACCTCCTCCAGTTCGCAAAGCGCGCAGTGCAGCACCCATGAGTGCAGCACCAGCAGCAGTAGTAGTTGGTCGGGGAGCTTCTCCGCCGCGCAGAGAATACTCAGACGAAACTAATGGCAGCCGCGCACCAGGCGATCGGAATCGCAGTTCGGGAAACAGTAATAACAATTATTACAGTCCTACGTCTACGTCCTCATCACCTAGACTTGGAGATGCATTTGTACAACAACAACATCCTAAGCCAGCCGTGGTTCTAGGGAGCCATAGCTCAGATCAGTACGAGCAACACTATGATCGATACAGATCGGGTAGTAATGGAAATAATGAGTCTTCGAGTCTCCGATCACCATTTACTCCAGGTTCAAGTTACCACCAACCCATTGTTCTAGAAGACGATGTTTCTGGTGATGATGGAGGTCTCGACTCAGGTGCATCTTTAGACGTATTGTCTACGGCCCAAAAGCTCCAAACCCAGCTTAACATTTCACCTACAAGACCATCAGCCCTATACCATCACCAGCAGCATCAACATCAACATCAACAACAGCAGCAGCAGCAACAGCCGCAACAACATCAACAGCAACCATCTCAAGGAACAACAACAGGGCCCAACAAAGTTGTCAAAAAACCATTTTCGCCACTGCGCGGTCTCCCACGAGATAGACAACCTCCGCATTACCAAGCAATTTATGAAGCCTCTTCGCGTTCAAATTCTCCAGCTGCTCGTCCCTTTTCGTCTCCTCTCATGCGCCCAGCCTTGCGTCCTGCCCCACCTCCACCCCAGTCATCGTCTCCTGTTGTTCTGCCCAATCTTTCGTCTACCCCCACCTCTACACCAACTTTACAAATGCTTGGATCTAAGGCTGCAGTGGCAGCTGTTAAGAGTAGTGGTGCAGAAAATGTGTATGGAACTTATCCAACGTACTCTCCTGGCAATGGTGGTATGTATGGTGGGTCTCCTGGTGGTGTTCCTGTCCCCCCTCAGCATTATAGTTCCCCTGCAAGTGGCCAGCAACGTCGTGCGTTGTTACCCAATATGAATTTGCAAAACTATCGCTCTAGCGGGAATAGCGGAGATGATCGGAATTGAGGGTATCTTTCAGGTATATAAATGTATGGAATAGGAGGATATGAGGGTTTAAATTATTTGCATACCATATATTATATAAATATTTATAAATATATTCATTGGACAGTTAACATTGAAATAAGAATTTTAATTTATACTGTGATGTATAAAATTTCCAACATGTTTATTTCTCTAAATTCTTAAACGAAAAAAAAAATCATAAATTTTTAATGGCAAAATTTTTATAAAAAAAAATAATTGGACAATTGGATCATCAATTCAAGTCTAAAATAACTGTTTAACTGAGGAAAAGTAAGGAGTATTTGGGAGTTGAAAAATGCTATCTTTTGCATAACATAGCTATTAGGAATAATGCCCTAGATTAAAAAAAAAAGTTGACAACTCTAGGTATAAAACCTTACCCTAATGGAATCCTCAATTATTATCAGTTTTTTTTCGTCTGGCTCATGTCTCAATTCTGATAATAATCACAATAAAAATTTTTAAAGACCTTACCCTGGTGGAATTTACAGTTTTTGTCTTATTTTGTTTTGTCTATCGCATATCTCAATTTTGAAAATAATCACACTAAACTAAAAGACCTTACCCAGGTGGAATTCTCAATTTTTGTCTTTTGTTTTTTGTTTGTCGCATAACATATATATATATCTCTCAATTTAGAAAATAATCATACTCAACTTACAAACCATACCAATGCCAGTATTTTAAAAAACAATACATTTTGCTATATAACATATATAGTAACTTAAAAATGTTTAAAATGTATTTATAATTGATAATAATCACTTTTTTTTTTTTAAAAAAAAAAAAAACAATAATTTTTCCATTTCAAAGAATGATAAACAAACCAAAGATCTTAGTTGAATGTACTTCACTTTTTAAAAATATTAAGTAATAAGATGAATGTGCTATCTCATTGAAAAATTTAGTTTGTTAAATTGAAGAGAGTAATTGGTTCTAAATAAAGCTTCTTGTAAAAAAAAATATGGTTTGGAAAAAAGTAAAAAGAGAGAAAACAGATTATAATATTATTTATTTATTTATGATTAAATCTTTATTTTTAAATACTAATTACCTAGTTATAAAATAAATTTAATTTTAATGAGGAAAAAAGGTATTAAAAGCTTTTGAGTTATAATCAATTGTCTTTTCAATTAATTTATATTTATTCATTTATTCAGAGATTAAACTACAGCTGCAGAAATTAAAAAAAAAAATCTGATTAAATTAATTGAGACCTGGAGTCAAGATTTATTATTATCTAAAATACATAGTATAACTGATATTTAAGAAAAAAATTTCCATAAACATGATTATAACCATGTTTCAATAAAAGTCATTTAATTTCAGGAATTTGAACTCATTTTTTAAAATTGACTTTGTGTGCTTCTAAGCTCTATTTAAATTCCTTAATTTAAGTGATCGTACGATTTTTACATATATTTATATATGCATTGCTGCTGATAGAGGTTAATTTTTTTTTTTTTTTTGATTCAAATGGTAATGATATTAAAACATTTTTGGTGCTCAGAAATTATATCTAAATATGCTTCAAATAATATTTTTTAACACTGTTTCTCTGCATGAGTTTTGAAAATATTCGGTTATTTAATGATTCATAGTAGCGTGTTTCTTTAGCTGCACCCTTTGTTGCTGATATTAGCAGCTATAGATAGTTGTGAATAACGTGTACGCTAAATTAAAAGAATCTCTGTCATGTTAAAGCTAAATTTATCCAAAATCAAAAAAGGAAACAAATAAAAATTAAAAAAAAATAAAATAAATAAATAAATAAATTTCAATTTAAATAATCAACTTCTATTATATTATTTCACCACTCGTGAATTTTATCATGGTAATCTTGGAAAACATCAGTAAGAATAGAAATACCACGGAGAACATCAGCATCTGGGCCTGCCTCTTCTTCCAAAAACTTTGTGTGGGCAAAGTCAATCAAGTCTAACTTAAACAGCTGGTCCTGGATATCCTGTGCCGTTAGTTCTTCTTCTTCTTCTTCTTCTTCAAGCTCGTTTTCAAGTTCCTCAAGTTCCTCAGCTACCTCTTCCACAGCCTCAGCAGCACGCTCAAGCTCTTGAGCCTTTTCAAGCTGATTAAGTTTCTTTTGCACGGTTTCTGCGTTGCCCTCGTACACAAAAAGTAAAGATGCGCCGCGCATGACAAAGCTCTTTTGCTGAAGAAGTTCTGCTACACGCTTAAGACGGTTCACAAAATAATAAAGCGCATACTTGTAATAAGCTCGAGTCTCTTCAGAAATTTTGTTACCGGTAGTTTCGCGCACAAAGTATTTGGCAAGTCCGTCAGCAAAGCTCTCTGCAGTCAAATCACGGCCGTAGTTTTTGCCAAAATCAACGCGTTCACCTTCAGGCTTTCCATCATAATACACATTCATTCCAGTAAGACGCATATCAAGAGACCCTGAAGTTGTTGTGCGTGCAACTTCGTCGAGTCGGTCGCGCTTTTCCTGAGCCGCATTATCGTCCCAGAGAATGTGGCCAAGCTTAACGTCGAGAATACAAGGTTCATCAAACCCGTAAAGCGAGCTTTTAAGTGCCAAAACATGTTCCTTCTTCTTTTTAGCACCAGGGCTTTCTTTAGGAGTCTCGCTAACTACTATTAGTTCTGGTTGAACATTTTCTGCATTTATAATGTTGTTTCCTTCGGTAAGGATACCGTAAAATGTGGGTACAATTTCTTGTAATTCTGGATGGTCTGCAGAAACTTTTTTATAAAATTCAACCTCTGCAAGGTCGGAAGGCTTAAAAAAAATCTCTCCAGACTCTGATTGAGAAACACCAGAGTGGCCGGCAGCCTGAAGAGCAGGTTTTGGAGTAGATGTTGTCGTGGCTTCTTGGGACATTTGGGGTTGTTTTGAAGGGATAGGATTGTTGGTTCAGATGGTGATGAGGGAAGCGGCTCAGCAGAGCTGCTAAAAAAATAAAGTTGGTTCAGCCTCATATAAAATCTGGGTTAGGTAATTGGGTTAGGGTTAGAGACTTTCCCCAGATTTTTCAGGGCAAGGGTTGAAAGTTGATTTTTTTTTTTTTATTTTTTATTTTCCACTCTCTTGTCTGCTTATCACTGGCAATTGCGTGCTCGCCACACTACACCGACGCCACACCCCATAATAAATTTTTTTTTTTCTCTTTTTTTCTGCGCCAGCCACAAAGCTATTCCGAATTATAAAAAGTCCATCATCTGCTCTAAGATTGGGTGTTTTCTGTCTTTTTACTATTCTGATTAATTTTTATTTAAAAAAATACCTATATCTTGATACACTATGAGCTCCTCCTCGTCTAGAAGATCACAACAACCTCTTACTTTGGCTCTTGGTGCTTTGGCTATTGCCGCCGGTACAGCCACTGCTGCCACCTATCTTGCTTCACGCTTTGGACTTTTTAATCTGCGCAGCGGACCCTCCACATCATCTTCATCACTTGAGGATTCTCTGTTGCAGACCAAAAAAATTGTGCCTGGAGAAGAACCTTTTTACGACACTGACGAGGAGCGCGAGCAGATCCGCAAGCAAGAACAGCGCGCTGCTGAGCAGCTAGATGCTGACACACGCGCGGCACAGGCCTCATCCGAGGGCCAGCAACAGCTTGAGGTTTCACAACCTGCAAACCCAGACAACTTGTCTGCTAACCCGCGATTGTGGTCCGATGCAAAGCTGCGCTCGTGGCTCGGTCATGTAAGTAGCGGCGGGCCGCCTGCTTATAGGCTAGGCTGGAACCTAGTCATGTTTTTTATGTTTTATACTAACTACTTTTACAGCGTTATATTACTGTTCCTGAGGAGGTGTCTCGCAGTCAGTTAGTTAACCTGGTTGCTGGCCTCCAGGAAGCTTAAAAACACTTTAAAAAATAATGAGGATAGATTTGTTAGTTATACATTATATATCAAGAGGGTATTAAATGGAGTTTTTTTAGTTTTGGTTTTTAGTTTAAAAAGGTGGAAAATTATTGATTATTAAAATCATATTAGTTATTATTCTCTTTTCTTTTCTCTTTTTTTCATGCAGTACAGCTTGAGCTGTAGTGTCGAGCTTGTTCCAGTAGTTTGACAGTAGCCATGTAGTGGAAGTAAATGCCGCCAAACACACTGAGGTGCCAAAGATTATGGGACATGCCAAAGTAATCAAAGATTCCACCGGGGAACCAACGCTCAGGGATGAGCAAAGCGTAAACTACCACGCCCATGAAATAGCAGGCTAATGACTTGAAAACAGGGAGGTAGAAGAAAAACGTGTCAAGGAACCCGTGGAGATAAGCGGCATGAATAAAACCAGCAATGCCTGCACCTGCAAATCCAACAAAAAATGCAACGCGTTTAGTTTTACTGGATGGCAAGTCAAAAGAAGGATGCCAGGTAAAAGCAGCTCCAAAAAGACCAGAAACGGCAGTGATGGTAATGTATGGGATTTGGAACCATGGTCTGCAGTAAAATGCCGAGTACTCTGTTGTGATAATTGAAGATGCAATGAGTACTGTGATTCCAGTGTAGTCCACGCAAGCAAAACGTTTTTTAGATTCCACATGGCAAATTCCGTTAAAGGTATGCCAAACAGTGGAGCACACCAGACACTTAAGGGCAGCCACAAGGAAAACAATCATCATGATTTTGTCGGTTAAAGTTGAGTCGGTCCAAGAAAGAGTAGTAGGGTAGTGGAAAAAGGCAACAAGAAGCATTACGACGAATCCAAGCAAATGGGTCCAAATATTGCACGTTTCATTGTGAATTTTGGCCAAAGAGCAGACACAGTCAGTATATGATCGGGTGAAGCGGTAGCCATTTAAAATATATGGATTGTCCTGCCAAGGGATGGGGAGCTCTTCATAGGTCAAGAGTCTCGACTTGGCCGCCTCCAGGGCAGACATGATCGAGTTGTGCATGTGAAGGTGAGAAACAATCGAAGTTGGCTGGAGTGTAGAGGCGTCGAGAGACATTGTAGAATCGATAAAATGTTCTTCAAGAAGAGAAAGCTTAGAGTCAATGTAGCGCAGACCGTCAACAGCACGTTGGGATGCACTTGCTGTAGATGCACAGGCATCGCTAAAGTGAGTCTCAAAGGATTGCACGAGATGTTCGGCGTGCTTGCGGCCCCCAACCAGCAGGGTCTGCTTAAACGCCTGGAGACTCGAGTACCCGCCAGCCAGTTCCAAAACACGCGCGGCCGCAGCTTTTGGCATGTGCATGGCAGCCATTGTAGGGGCACTGAGAGAGTCTAGTCCAAACTGGGCCAGGTTGTTGAGACGTGACTCAAGGCTTTGAACCAGAGAATCCATATCGATACAGCCATCCTGGTCAACAAATGAAGCAAGGTCGGAAATGATATTGCTGGTTTCGTAGTCTTCTGTGAGAGTAACGTCGTCATCATCACCACTACTACAGTTACTGGAAGTCGATGTTGTTGTTGTAGTTGTAGTTGTAGTAGTAGTTGTCGTTGTCGTTGATGAAGCTTTATTAAACTTTTTAATGCTGCTGCCGTTATTGTTGTTACCAAACTTGTCAGAGACTGTCTTAACCTGTGAATCCAACTTTGAAGGTCGGGTTCGCTGGTGAAGCGAGCTGTGAGTCTGATGTGGCTCTGCAACAGTAGGTTGAGACTCTGCAATAGTCGCCATGGCTGGAAAGGTCAGAGATGGTTTGTTGAGAGAAGGTTGTGGTGAAGATTTTCCAAGAATTTTCACTGTATAAGAAGAAGGAAAAAAAAAAAAAAAAAAAAAAAAGAGGCCGGAAAATGCCAGAATATGTGGGACCGGGCTTGTTTATATATAAATATTCGGGTTTGAAAAAAAAAAAATTAATTAATTAATTAAAAATGAAAGGCCCTTCCAGTGAAAATTCCAAGGGATGCACGACATAAATTAATGGGTTAGGGTTTTAACTTTTTTTTTTTTTTTTTTTTTTTTGGGGCTTAAAAGCAAATGGCCCAATAGCCGTCCACACTGCCCTCCTCCTGACCTTTTTCTTCATAACAACTTGTTGTCGCTGTGAAAAATAGACGCTGCCTAAAGAAATTTTTTTTTATTATTTACAATCAGTGTAAGAGTTCTTGCGTGATTCCGATTGTGATTTCTGAAATATATATATATATATATATATATATATTATAGTCAGCTGCTTTTTTTTTTTTTTTTTCAGATAGTTCCTACTTCAAATGAAGAAATGGATCTGCTGGGGAATCCAGCGCAAAAGCCAACGTGCTCGCATTAAACAGACCTTGGCGGCTACAGCCCTCATCTTGCCGCCAAGACTACCTGCTAGAGCAGACATCTTACCGTAACTTATGTTACTTTAAAGTAACATTGATATTACTCGTAATAACTTGTACTTACAGATCACTTCTTTAAACCCTAACCCATTTTTCATGTATTTTTTTTGAAAACCTCCCAAAGCTACCCAAAACCTTCCAACCTACCTCATATCAACATCTAATACTAATACTACTATTATTACGACTACTACTACTACATCAACCCGTTATACAATGTCATCTGCTCTGGGTAGGTTGGATTCTGTAGATTATTATTTTATTTTATTTTTTCCTTTTCTAACATTTGACCAGATTTTTTAAAATCCGCTACAATCGAACTCACACTTCTTTCAAACACACTTCGTCGTGGAGACGATTTCAGCACCGTCATTACTCCAGATACCTTTTTCAAAGAATGCATGAAGCCATTGAATAGCTTGGGCTCAGCCTTATTAAAGCTTGACAAAGAACGCTCATATGAAAGAATGAACTTGCTCAATAAAAGCGGAACTGATGTTGAAAATTTATTTGACATTGTCTTTAAACTTGTTGCTGGCGCACCAGATAAATCGTTCCCTAAAAATGACGTGCATTTACGCATGGCCCAAATCCGTGCTGCCTATGAGTACGCTGCATCTTCAGAAATTATTTTGGAATCAGTTCTTCGCTGGATCCCCCTCTTAACAACAATCTCCAGTTGTCTCGTCGATCTTTCTTACGATTACTACAAGGGCTCACGGCCAGTGAGCAGTGAGGCCAATAAAGCACTGCCCAAATCCATACTCATGGTAAAACACGCTGAAGAAATGAGAATTCTCAAAACAAATTATGGGCATTCACTCAAATTACTTTCTTCCACGATTTCTGAAATGGAAGATAAACTTAAGAACCTTGAACAGTTTAAAGGTAGACTTATTAGAGACCTTGGCCGCTACCCTAAAATGTTTAACGAGCTCACAACATCAAACACTCTTCTATCTAATGAACGGGATATGCTCGAACTGAAATATGCACAACTTTTCGCCTTTGTCACTAACGAAAACAGAATCTCTTCAGCTGGTCTTGATCCAAGCTTTAAACCTAAAGCACCATTAGCCACTGGTGACTATGCAGAGTTTGCAAAAACTTGCGAACGCGATGAAGAACTGGCAAATTTGACTCCACTCGCTTTCCAAAACATTACCATGAAAAATAAATCAACAAGTTCAAAATATAAAGAAGTTCCTAAAAAACCGGCTCCAATTAATATGCCATTAAAAAATACCCCTAGTAATAAGATTCCTGAGAAAAATGGGACGCAAGAAAAGAACGAAACTAATCCTAAGGTCAATTCTAAATCAAAGTCTACTTCTGCTACTTCTACTGCTACTGCTACTGCTACTGCTACTGCTACTACTACTACTACAGCTGCGAAAAATAGCGGACTTAAGGAAAATCCGAATACCAAAACAATGCGTCAAGAAGAATCCTCGCAATCAAGTAATAGCAGTATACCCAAATCAGAATCTCCAAGTTCTGCATCACGACCTTTATCGCAGCAACAGTCCCGTGCCCGATCGCCAGAAGATGAAATTGACGAACATGATGCTACCCGTACAGCGAGTCCACAACCAGCATCCAAGTCAGCCGTGGTTCTTCCATGGCACGGAGTGGAAGAGTCCAAGCTTGTGGGCAAGAATGATTTAGGGCGGCCAAAGAATTACACTCATCAACGGACCCTAGACCACGCAGACCCAGAGGCTCCTAAAACATCATCATTTTTGTCGTCAACTCGAGAAGGTCCTGGGTCAGCAGCAGTTGCTGCAGCCGGAGCAGATGCAGCAGGTGACGCTCAACTGGCACACGATGTGCGAGAGGTGTTAGCACAGCATAGTGAGCACATGGCGCGGCCACGTAAACGTCTGGTGGAACGAATGATCCCTGAGCTAGGAGATTATAGCACAAAAGCATTACACAAGGCAGAGGCCAAGGCTGGTACACAGTTTATGTCAATGGCAGTGCCTGCCTCTATGACACAACCAGGGACTCCGTTAGACACAATCAAGGCCGCTGAAGATTTGGCTACAGACAGTGTGGACCCGTACTATACACATGCATGGAACACTCAAGATGTATCGTGCCAGGAGCAGATGCGCCGAGGGTTCCAGGTCCCTGAAGATGCAAGATATCCTGCAGAGACGTTTGCACATATGCTTGGGTTTGATCCCACCGGGCTCGGGTTTGCCGAGATTTTGGATGAGTTTGGGACAACCCGTGGCCTATGTGACGAGGCTGATTGTCCTATCCATGAGCCTCACAAGACTCACGTTGGCAAGTCGTCTGGTGTACCCAATCCTATCCATGGTGTGTGGACTGATATGGTAAAGCAGGCAAATGAGCTGTCACGTATCGAACGTCGAGATGATAACGTGCCCATGGGCAGTGTTCCAGAGGTACGTACACGGCGGGTGCCTATTGCTGCACAGCGGCTTAATGGTAAGCCCGTCTTTGGACCAGAAGTGCCTGCAAGTATGCTTGAGTAAGAAAAGATAGTACGTATATGAGAAAGAGATAAAAACTTTTTAAAAGTCACTCATTCCCCTCAAAAAAAAAAAAAATTAAACAAAATCTTAATTAGGTTGCCTTGTAAAAAAAAAAAAAAAAAAAAAAGAAAAAAAGGAAAAAAAAATAAAGTCAAAAAAAAGATTTTTTACTTGTTTAAGCCAAACGCTTTACGGAGTCCAGCAAACTTCTTCTTTTTAGGTGTTGTGGGCACTGCCGATCCATTCTCAGCAGGCGTCTGGGGCACGGGGGGTGCCTCGAGACTTGTGGGAGCAACGTTATTTTGCGGGGCGTTATTACGCAAAGTAGGAGCAGTCACCACAGGATCGGATACAACATACTCGGGCATTGGGGGTGCTTCTTCAAACACGGGACGCATCGACGCACTCGTCATACTATGAGAACGGTGAGTCTTGCGTTCTTGGTAACGCTGGTTCTGCATGTCAACAATATGCTGGCGTTTGGCAAACAAAGCGCCAAGCTTCGTTTGTTTACGCGGGCCTGGAATCACTTCTTCCTCGGGAACGTCGGCAAGTGCTGAAGGTGACGAAGGCGAGCGCGACTTTGTAGCGGGTAAAAAGCTATGTGGAGGGGTCAACTGTTTCTGGAGATCGTAAATAGGTGCCACTGGAGGTTGGTGGTTAACCGAGTGAGAATTGTCCTTGCGCAAGGTAGAGAGAAATCCGTGTGGTTTTTGTGGAGAGGGGGGGCTGGCTACCGGTGCAAGAGCATGGGTAGGAGCAGGTGCAGGTGCAGGAGTGGAATTCACAGCAGCTGCTCTAGGCCCGCCTCCAAAACTCGATCTTCGTGGCTTGCTAACCTTGGCATTTTTTAGAGTGTCATTAATGACACCTTCGTAATCGCTATCGCTGTCATCCTTGAGTCTTGACTTAAAGGGTTGGGCCAGTGGGGGTCCGTCAGCAGCTGCAAACGATGAACGAGAGGTGGTTGCCGTTAATGACATGGAACGGCCATTGAGTTGTGCAGGAGGAAGCAAAGGTTGTTGAGGAGGCATTGAGGAGTCGCGCGCATCACGCAACGAGTGGAATGCAAACTTAGATGAGGCCTTTTTCTTTCGGCGCTCCTTATCAAAACTTGAATTGGAAAGAGTTCTTTCAAGTCCAACATACTCGCCCTGAGGCTTATGACGGGTGGATTCAAAAAACTGGGGATTGTATGAAGGTGGATTGACACGCTCCCAAGTCTTTTGTTGCTGGTTATTAGCCACAGGCTTTTTAGGCGGTGCAATGGAAGAAATGTGGCTGGTTGGGTTTTTACGAATTACACCCAAATTATCGACATCGCTGACATGATTATTGCGAAGAGTGTTTTTAAACGACAAATGTTGCTGAGCAGGACGACTGCAGTCGCGAATCCAAGAAGAGTCTGAACTCATGGAAATAACATCATCCACGTCTTGGGCCGCGACCTCGCTTTCATCTTCGCTATAGTTACTTTGTTCATCTGGTTGATTTTCGTCAAGGTATGGATCATAAACACCTTCTTCATGGTCATATTTGCCGTGGAGCTTTTGCATAGAAGGTACGGCAGGAGTGGTGGTAGTGGTAGGGACAACAGTTGTAGTAGGAGGAATAGTAGGAATAATAGGAGTAGTGACTGTAGGATTTGTGATAGGCATCACAACAGCCGCATAGGACACCTCGTCATTGTCAGATACAAGAGCACGGTACGAGTGGGAAATGGAGGGTGACGGTAACACAATAGCAGCTGCCGATGCAGCAGAGGCTGCCGCTGGAATGGGGGCAGGGGCGGGAGAGTGTTGTGCCGCGGGTTTAGAATTTTTCCGCAGAGAGGTGCGCCGGGCAACGCCATTTGGCCCTCCTTGCTGTTGTTGTTGATGTTGCTGTAACTGCTGATGATGGAAAGAATTAGAGATGGGTGATGGTGGTACAGCCATACCATTAGAATTGCGAATGGATGAAGAGCGAGCAGCAGCAGCAGCTTCCACAGTGGGTCCAGAAACGCTTGGTTTTGGTTGGTGTTTTTGAGAAGCAAAGTTTGCGGCAGCAACGGTGACAGGTTTGGTTGGCGACTGCTGGGATTGTTTTGGCGAGGGGATTTGAGGGGGTGACAATTCGCTCAGGGGGTAATCAGAAGCGTCTGAATAAATGGAATGTCCAGAAGATGAGTCTTCGTCATCGTCATCGTCATAAACTTGTTTAGCCAAAGCTTTTGATCGAGCAGCTGGGGCTCGTGTTCTAGGAGCAGGAGTGGCCGCAATAACAGGGCTAGAAGTTTTAGAGGTAGAAGTTTTAATGGCTGCAGCAGCAGCAGCTTGAACTGAGTGTCTGCGAGTAAGCCTGGAAGTATTATTAACAGTCTTGTTTTGGGTTTTAGACGCAGCAGAAACTGCAGCAGCAGATGCAGCGGGTGTCTTTTTAGAGAGTGTAGTAGTAGAGGTAACAATTGAGGGTCCACCAGTGGGAGGTACAATAATCTCATAAGAGTATTTTGAAGCAGGAGGAGCACTTGGAGGGTGGTGAGCATTATACTCGTTAACCGCATCAGAAGAAGAAAAGGAGACGCGTGACTGGCGACGAGCCGAATTGGAGTTAGGGGCCAGATAAACAGAGTTTGTAGTAGGCTCATCAATGTTTGAAGAAACTGAAGCGTCTCGTGAATGATGGTCAGGTTTTAAAGACGGCTTTATTGGGGATACTGAGCGAGGTGGAGGCTGGTGATGGCCTTCATCTGATGGGACTGGAGAGAAGGATATACGGTGGTGCTTTGTTGGTGTGGAGACAGACTTTGGTCTAGAGGCTAGAGTAGACGAAGTATTATCATCCGAGATATAGATAGCTGGGGGCATTCCTGGGACATTGTCATTATAAAATGAGTCGTCTTCTTCCAAAACCGAATCGAGATCAGACTCAATAGACTGCATAGAGGAGGCATATGCTGGGGCCTGTGGTTTTTTAAGGGGTTTCTTTTTAGGTGTGGCAGCGGCCTTCTTTTTAGAAGGAGGAGGGGCATGAATTGGGGTTGTTTTAGTAGATATAAGCTGAAAGGAGCCATAAGTCCTGACCGTTGTTGTTGTAAGAGACATTGTACGGTCTGGGTTGACGACACGCTTTGAGGTCGTTGTTGTTGGAGGGGGGTAAGGATTAGGGATACGCGAAGATCCTTGGAGGGACATTGTGCGAGTCATTTTTTGTTGAGTATAAGCAGGAGGAGTTGTTTGAGTATGGATAGGAGTAGACTTTGGAGGTACGTGGCTTTGTGGTCTTGCAGAGTGGGACCTCTGAGTATTTTGACGGAGGGTAGAGACTGGTCTTTGGTGAGAAGGTGAACGAGAAGCGCCCATACGGTACCCTGGGTTTTGGGGTGTATGAGATGACGCGTTAAGTTTGTTTAGAGCAGCTTGAGAATCATTTGTAAATGAATGTCTGCGAATTGCAGCAGCAGCAGCTATATCGATAAAAAAATATATATAAATTCAAGGTTAAATAGTGCCACCACAGAATTAATTAAGAATAGAATGAGCGGGGGGGGGGGGGGTTTCCACGATAATTGAGATAAGAAAAGTGTTTTTTTTAAAAAAAAAAAAAATACCATACCTGCACTTGAAAGGTCAGAAGAAATTGAATTACACCGGTTTTGAGCAACTGAAGCAGCAGCTGCGAGGGCTGTAGGATTGACTTTTGGCGGGTCAAAGGGGGCCGCTGGGGTGTACGCTGAAGGCGTAAGTGAATATGTTCTATTTGAGCTTTTCCTGCGTGAAAACATTAGAGAACTTTCAAATGGATTTTTTTAAAAAAAAAAAAAAAAAAAAAAAAAGGGAGTGGGGATTTTGAAGAAGATTGAAATCAAACAAGAGGATATCAAGAGCCTTTTATATATATAAATATATATATATATATATATATATATATAATTGAATTGGAAGAAGAGAAAAATTTAGAAAAAAAAAAAAAAATCCAGAAAGAAAAGGAAGTTCTTGTGAATGGTGATAGGAAAGAAAGGAAAGAAAGAAAGGAAATAAAAGAAATAAAAAAAGGGGTGGCAGCAATTCAGCAATTTAAGCAACCGCAAAAAAAATAAAATAAAATAAAATAAAATAAAATAAAAACGCGTGGAGGCGTCTGGTGGTGCTTGTGTAGTTGGTGGTTATGTATGCAGAAATGGGAAAAGAAAATTAACAACAACAATAAACAACAACAACAACAACAAGAATTTTTTTTTTTTTAAATGGGTGGCGGGGCTAACAAGCTGGCTAGATGGCTGGATGGCTGGCTGGCAGGCTGGCTAGGAAAAAAAAAAAAAAGGCTGGGCTTATCACGTGGTAATAAAATAAAATATATTCATGTGGAAATTGTAACAAATGTGAAATGCAATGTGTCACATGGTTGTAATAAATTTGTAATCTAATTTGTAATATAATTGTAATATAATTTGTAATATATTTGTACTATAAAGTTATCAAATGTAACTTAATACTAACTTTAACATACCTATAAATAATCTTCTCTACCAGGTAACCCTTTGTCAATATTTTTTTTTTTTATTTCCTAAACTGGACAAGATCTTTCAAATTTCTTTCAACTACCTCCATCAAAAAAAAAAAAATTCAGATCCACCCTGCACATCACATAAAATGTACAGAGCATCTACATCAAACGTATGTTCTTTCTATCTCTCTCTTTATGACCAATTTTTTTTTTTTATTTTTTTTTTTAATCTCATAAACTGATCCTCTTTAGTAGGTTCCACCAGAAGTCCAGAATGCCGTGATTGCGGCTGCCAACGAGGCCGAACGCTTTATTCGTCGATTCTTCTATGCACTTGACAACTCCCAAACTTCTTCTTCTTCCCCAGTTCTATCCTATCTTGTTCCAGATGCTGCCATTGTTTGGACTGGTACCCCTATCCAAGGCCGTGATGCGTTTGCACAAATTATTGCAACTGGCCTCCCAGCAGGTGGTAAACATGATATTAGTAGTCTTGATGTACATCCTCTTGATGCAAACGGACAAGCTGTGGTTTCTGTTTCAGGTCGCTCGAAAATAGGAGCAGAACGTGGCCAAAACCAGTTTGGATTTGCAGCTGTTCTTCGACTTGTCCGAGACATGTCGCCAGGTGCATCTGCAGGCGATGTTCTCATCTCGTCACTTTCATACCGTTACACATTCCGTCCTGATGATGCTACAGTTATATGATGATGGCAAAAAAAAAAAAAAAAAAAAAAAGAAAAAAAATTTGATTTGATTTGATTTGATTTGATTTGATTTGATTAGAATTTAATTTAATTTCTCCATTTTATTTTTATTTATATTTATTTTTTGCATTCAGTTGATACTTTCTTATTTTTATTTATTTTTTTTAGGTACCATGCCATTTACCTTTAATAAAAATAAAAATAAAAGTCCCGTGTTATCGCCGTCGTTGTTGCTTGTTGTTTGTTTAATGACCATTTAATACTATACTATATATATTACTATATACTTTAATATTAATACCACCACCAACCAACCTTCTTTTTTTTTTGTGCCTTTAGTCTTTCTCTCTCTCCCCCTTATAATAACTTTGTAAAATTTCTTTTCATTTGAGAGTTCGCATGAATCTGTCAGTCACTTTAAGATTCCTATAGCTATCATCTATAGTCTTATAATCTATATATCTAATTTTTTTTTTTTTTTTACTTTTTTATTTTATTTTTATTTTTATTATTATCATTTATTTACTTTTGCTTGAATGCCCATCTGCTCTTCTTTGGCTGGTCGTCCGCTAGTGCTTGTTTTGGTAGTCTCTGTGTCTGCTGCATGTGGATCGTTCTTACTACTGGAAGAATCTGCCTCTACTTTTAATTATAAATACCTCCCACTGCCCTCTTTTGTCAACTCTCTTTTCTCCAGCTTTTCTTGCAAATTCAAATCCTTCATAATGTCTTCAACCCAACCATCTGCCTCTGCCTCTGCCTCTGCCTCTGCCTCTGCCTCTGCTGCTTCTGCTGCTGCTTCTGCTGCTGCTGCTTCTGCTCCCCTCTGGGCTAAACCTACTCCAGTAGGTATCGCCGTCTACCCTTCCCTCGAAGCCTTAGCTACATCTTCTGGGTCTTCCCAACTTCCTAACAATGACACTCCATCTTCCTTATGCTGTTTCCCATCTGGCTCCTCTTCTTCTTCCTCCTCTTCTGGTCCTCTCTATAACATCCCTTACAACAACATCCTGGCTGTCTCCCAACTTCAAGCTGATGCCCAAACCACTGAAGACTCTCTCACAGACTCCTTCAATTCTACAGAAGACTCGGTAATCCATGCCCCTGGTCTCGTCTCTACAACCCCTAAACCCGTGTTGGACCCCTCTGCCCAGCATCGCGTCACTCATATTAATGACCCTACTGCTGCTTCCTCTACAAACCTACCCACAAATAATCCTGGGAACGTCTATTACTATAACCAGTCTGCTCCTAACGTTTCTGACAACTTTCTTTCCAATGGTCGCGTGTCTGCACCATTAGCTATCGCCTATATGAAACCCAAAGGCCCCAAGAAACTCGTCCCCATGACTGTAGTTCTCAAATTCGTGCTTGACGACGCGCCAACACGTCCTACTAATGATTTCATCAATGCTGGTACCTTGCCAACTTTTTCAACAAAAAAGGACGACCCAGAATTGTCTCCTAAAAACTCGGCAGGAAGCAATACTGGCCTTTTGAATTCATACCCCCTTGGATCTATTAAAGTTTCTTCAACATTCAAGTCCACTGCAGAACTCGCATCCCATATCCTAGGGCTTGCTTATGAAGACACAAAACCTCGCAAACGATTTCTAGTCATTATTAACCCTCATGGTGGACCCGGAAAGGCTCGCCAGGTTTATGATACTCAATGTGCACCTGTCTTTGCACTCGCCGGGTGTGTTGCAACTGTTGTGGAAACTCAACATTATCGCCATGCAGCTGAAATTGCTCAAACTTTGGAAAACCCCCTAGCCAAATATGATGCAATTGTATGCTGTTCGGGTGATGGTATCCCCCATGAAATTATCAATGGTATAGCCGCAAGACCTCAAGGCGATGGCCTCGAGATTCTTAAAAACCTACCAATGGCTCAACTGCCCTGTGGATCTGGAAATTCAATGGCTGTTTCTCTCCATGGCCATGCCTCAGCTTCTCAAACAGCTCTTGGTCTTGTTAAGGGCCGTCGCATGCCTATCGACCTCATGCTCATGACTCAACAAAAATCTCCCTCTGCTCCTGTCGTTCATACCCTTTCATTTCTTACACAAGCATTCGGTATTATTGCAGATGCTGATCTCGGCACTGAGAACCTGCGCTGGATGGGTGGAGCCCGCTTTGATGTTGGAGTTGTCCAACGTATCCTGCTCATGAAAAAGTATCCTTGCAAGCTCTACGTCAAGTATGCTAAAAAGTCCAAGACTGATGTGCGTGCTCATTTCCGTGCTGCACCATCAACTCAAGAAGAAATTTCCCGATACACCTCTTTGACAGAACCCAAAACAACTCAAGAACTTCTCACACCACACTATGGTACAGCAGCAGATCCCCTATCAGCCGATTGGGAAGAAATTCCTGACTGTGATAAGCTCTCTCTCTTTTACGCTGGTAAAATGCCATGGGTCTCTGAAGGTGCCCTCATGTTCCCAGGAACACTACCCACAGATGGTACCATGGATTTGCTTGTTTCACGAACAGACGTGTCACGGTTAACAGCTGCGCGTATGATGTTGTCAATTGAGCAAGGTACTCATGTTGACTTTGATCACGCTGTATATGCTAAGGTTGCTGCTTACCGACTTGTTCCTGAAAAGTCTTCAGGTTACTTGAGTATTGATGGTGAAGCGTTCCCTCACACACCCTTCCAGGTCGAGGTTGTTCCCAATGCAGCTTGTTTGCTGTCTCCCACAGGATCCTACGCAGAAACAGGGTTCTAATAAAGTAATGTATAAATAGTAAATTTTTAGATCTTTTTTTTTTGGAGAATATATATATAGTAATGGTTATTTTTTGTTTGGATTTTAAAATAAAAGTAAATGAATGAATGAATGAATGAATGAATGAATGAATGAATGAATGAATGAAATGAGACTCGGTGAAATTGGTCTTCTGTTTTTTTTTTTGTATTTTTTTTTTAGAAAAGAAAACGGTTCAGTTTCAGATCTCAACGTGAATATTGGATTGAGTCTATATAAACGTTTGTGAGACGAATACTCAAAAAAAAAAAAAAAAAAAAAACCTATTGATGAAAGACATGGAGGAAAAAGAAAACTGTCAACGGAATTCTAGACAAATTTGGTAATATGATTCAAAAATTAAAAAGAAAAATTAAAAAAAAATTAAAAAAATACTTGAATAGATATCATCATTTGTTCCACAAATTTGTTGTTTCTTACAAACGAAATGCATGTCCCAAAAAAAAAAATAAATAAATAAAAGGTAGTATTTCCAGTATTCGTCAATCTTCATAAACTCATTCCAAGTAAAGTTATGTTTTTTTTTTTCATTTCCAATATTTCTTATTCAATTTCTTAGACTTTGAAAAAAATCAAATATATAAAATATAGTAAAAAAATTTTGAATATCAAAAGATGAACTTCTTTCAACTTTATTTGCCGTATAATTTAACTCCCCTTACTATTGCTTGTTCGAATTATGCCTTCAACTTATTATTATTTTTTTTTTTTTTTGTCATTTTAAGCTGCTGTCAAATTCCAATTCAATTGAGTTTTTTGTTCTTTAAATGATAGAAGAAGAAGAAGAAAAATAAATAAACAAATTAAAATATTATCCCGTTAATATTAAAGGTACAAGATTTTTTTTTTTTTAAATTATTCCAGAATTCAGTTTTAATGTTAAAGTTATGTGCATTAATAAAGAGGCTCATGACAGTCGTGTTTCAGATATATTGGAAATATTATTATGGGAAATAAAATAAAAAATAAAAACCCCATCTCTAAATCATCTTTAAATCAATTTTTTTTTGTTCTTTATTCTTAAAATATACAATCTCTTTCAAAATGATTTATCAAATATAAATCATGTCTTTTCATTTCACATTGCATATCTTCCCCAATTTTTAATTTGACAATCTTCATTTTAAAGTATATAACAAAAAAAAACTTTAACGAGAAATCCCATTTCAACGCCGCAACGCTTATTACATCCCAAATCGGGTATTTCATTAACTTCATTGCAAATCTGTATTTTTTCTTTTAGTTTTACATCACCTTTATTTCTTCTTCTCAGCCTCGGCCTCAGCAGCCTCCCGGGCCTTCTTGGCTCTGATGCCAGCGAACTTAGCATCACTGCGGGCCTTTCTAAGGGTAAGGAAGGCCTCCTCAGTACCAGAAACGGCACGGGGAGCAGACTCAGGAGTGGCCTGGACGACAGGGAAGACAGCGTTGGAGGAAGCAACCTGCTTGGCAGCAGCAAACTCCTCAGGAGTGGCCTCACCAGCCTTGGGCTTAGCAGCGTTGCGGGGCAAAAGAATAAGCTTGGACTTGTACTCCTTGAGCTTGTTGACGTTCAACTCAAAAGCCTCAACAGACTTGTTCTGGCGGCGGGGATCGACAGCAATGCCAATCGTCAGGGCCTGAGCGTAAACAATGCCAGCAGCCTTGAGCTCCTCGCGGGTGAAACCACGGCCAGCACGAACCTTGCGGTTGTACTTAACAGTGGGAGCACGAACAGTGGGTCTCAAAAGGTCCACGGGACGAGGGGCAACGAGAGCAGCCTTCTTGGCGCGAGCAGTTCTTCTGCTCTGCTTCTTGCCAGCCTGGTCAAGGTGGACGCGGACCCGCTCCTGCCAGTGCTTTCTGAAGTGGTTCTTGACAATTGGGTTGTTCTTGCTGATAGCTAAAATAAAGAGTTAGAAGTCAACATCTTTGGATAAAAATAAAAGTTTGATAGCTTTTTTTATTTTTCAGTAATATGGGTATTTTGGTTTGCTTTACAAGGATATATGAGTGTAAGTTTTTTTTTCATCATTCAACTACACATCTATATAGATGAAAACTAACAAAATCGCCGGAGTATAAAGTCGCCATCAAACGTTTAACATAATGTTCACATACCCATCTTTACTGGTTAATGAGGGTGGTCGTCTTGAGAATCAGAGGTCGTCGTCACACACACAGGGGGGGGAGGGGGGCAAGAGGAAAAAAAAAGAGGAAAAAAAAAAGAGGAAAGAGAGAGACGCTGAGTCGGCAAGCTTCTAGGGTCCAGAATATTCGTGAGTGCGTGTAAATTTAGGTATGTATGGGTAACGTGACCTAAGAGTGAAAATTTTTCATTGGGGGTAAGGGTTTGCATTTACTACATTTGAAGATTTTGTGTTACGCGTTTATATCGCGACTTAAAAATATACGCGTAATTAAATTTTATAATTATTTTCAAAAAAAAAAATAAAAGAACTAAAATTAAAAACTAATAAGACGCGTATTGAGTCTATCACGTGAATAATGTGCGGCATTGTTATAACATTTTGGCGTGACTGTTTTTAATAAAAGGTCACAAACGCTAAACTAAAGCCCTAAATATATAACCCTAAAAAGTCTTTTTTACATTTTGTTTTTTTTTTGTTTTTTTTTTTTGTCCACTCTCTCTTATCGTTCAAATATCAAAAAATATTAAAATAAATATCAAAATGGTCATTAAAAATTTGAGATTCCCAAAAATTCAAAATTATACATCATAAAGAAAAAAAAAAAGAAAAAAAAAAGAAAAAGAAAAAATTTCAAAATTAAAGATAACATTTATTCTAATCATTAATAACCTGTAATAAATTTTCCATTAAAAAAAAACCATGTTGTTCTTTTTTTTTCTTGATTCTGGTTTAATTGGAGGAGGGTCCGGACCAAAATAAACCATTTAAAATTGTATATAGCTAATTGGTACTCCCATATTTATTTATGTCTCGACCTCTTTGCACTTTAAAGCTCACATTTTGAACAAGAAGTGCATTTGTGTTTCTTTTATACTAAGTTTTTATTACTATTACGAAACTCTCTTCGTTTCTTTTTCCTTGCTCTCTGTCTGTCTGTCTGTCTGTCAACTCTTACGCGGACGTCCACGGCCACGGCCACTTGGAGCAGACCCGCCACGGGAAGTAGACCCTAGGGATCCTCGCGGCCGCCCGCGTCCGCGTTTCACCTGACCTTGGGCCGTTAGTCCTTGTTGTTGTTGTTGGTTGACTAATAGTGGTGATGGCGCGTTTTCAGATTGATTGTTTCCTAATAAAAAAAATAAAAAAAGACGCGTGTTAATTGTAATCACAGCAAAAGCAACGAAAAAAAAGGCTTAAAGTGTGGGGTATATCTCATCCAAAAAAAAAAAAAAAAAAAAATAAGAAACCCACACACAACAAGTCAAAAAAAGAAAAAATAAAATAGTACTCACTTAGAGCTGATTGGTTTGCTGCAAGTCCAATTCCATTATTATTGTTATCGTCATCCTCTTCATCATCGTCTTCATCGTCAGAATCACCGTCGCTATCATCTTGATTATAGGTTGTCGACATTGCAGAAACAGGCATTACTGACAAGGGCAGCATTTGCACGTTATTTTCTTCATGAAGGTGCTTTATTTTTTTTCTTCCGCGCTTACTTGCTGCAGGTGTTCCAGTATTTACCCCATTAGAAGAAGTTGAAGAAGACAACAGGTTATTTATGGTACCATCAGTAGAAATAGAACCATCAAGTTTATTGTTAAGACGAGCTGCAATAGCTATTGGCGACCCCCCGTTGCCACTAACAGACCCGTTTTTGCGCGGTCTTCCGCGTGGTCTGCGCTCTCCGTTTTCGCGTGCTGTGCGCAAAATCTCCGATGGAGATTGGCCTGGTGGGTATTTGCGCGGTCGCCCACGGCCACGGACTTTAACTTCTGTGTCAGCCATAGTTGATGTAGTTTGTAGTGGTGTGTTGTGTTGTTGTTGTTGATAAAAAATATTAAAATTAAAAATATTCGCGTGAAAACGCGTGTTTGTATTTTTTTTCTAGACAAATAAAAATCTCAAAAAAAATTTAGAGATAAAGCAAAAAAAAAAAAAAAAAAAAAAAAGGAACAGGAAAACAAAACGCCAGTTATTTAGGCGCGCCGAAACAGAATAGATAAAAAGTTAAATGGCTTTTTCGATTGAATACAGGTCAATGATGACTGAGTCAATGAAAATAAGCTGGAAATATTGTCTGGAGGGATTTTTTGTTTGTTTGTTTTTTTGTTTGTTTGAATGGAGGTGTAAGTATTAAAGCTGCATATACCTAACAAAGGCTGGTGATACCAAGAGATTACGTTAAATAAATAAGGAAAAAATAAGGAAAAATAAGAAAAAAATAGAGAAAAATGGGATTTTTTCTCTTCAAATCAAATGAAATCCGTGAGAACCTGGTGATTAAAAATTGAGTCGGTTGTTTGTCAAATTTCTATTTTTTTATTTTTTATTTTTTTTTTTTTTGGTAGTAAAGTAAGAAGAAAGAAAAATTTTTTTTTATTTTTTTTATTTTATTTTTATTTTTTTTTTTACCACCTGCCAGTCGGACCAGTCAGCCAAAAGAAAAAAAAAAATTAAATTAAAAAATAAATAAAAAAATAAAAAAATAAAAAAATAAAAAAAAAAAAAAAAAAAAAAATAAAAAAAAATAAAAAAAAATAAAAAAAAATAAAAAAAAATAAAAAACTTCCCAAACTCGGACCGCACTTATGCGTATGTGCACTTATCCAACTTCCAACCTGAGTTTGGAAACATTTAAAATATCCGAATTCAGGTAAATCAATGATTGATAGATGTTAATATTTGATCAATATATATTGTATATATACTATGTTAAAAAAAAACAAAATAGAATGTGAAATCGCATGTATAAATAATATATACACTCTCTCTATAAACAGCCAAGCAATACCAACTGGATATTGCAAGCTTATTAATAAGCTTATTCCGGCCATGTCCTGACACGTAGCACCGGAAGTCAACTGTATACCAAATGATATTTTATAAAAAAAATCCCCCATCTCAAATTTGCATTTCTCTTCCCAGCCCTGATCGTCCATATAAAAAAATTAACAGTAATAATAATAATGCTATAATGCTATAATGATAATGCTACAATGCCACAATGCCAATAGGTCCATGTGGTGGGCGTACTAATGAAAAGATGATGGGCGGCTGAGTGTGGGATAATTTTCCCTGATGGGAATCCTACACCAATTTAATAGTTCACAGACGTGTGTATACTATAGGTTTCTATATATACGGTTTTTTAGAACCCTCCCAACAATAGTACTATATATATATATATATACCAACAAGATCCGCATCACTTAACCAATTTTTTTTCTTCATGTTAAATGATGTTGTTTTAATTTTTTTTTTTTTGCCTAACTATCTTACATATCTTGAAAAAAATACTGAAGCAGAATATTGATCATAATTGCCATTCAAGCTCAATTTCGTTTCTTCACGAGAACATTGGCACTTGATGCAAAGTATTGAACTTGCTAAAAGACTTACATGATCTGTAATGTGCATTTATATTACTACACCACATTGCTGTGTGTGTAACAACGTGTGGCGCAATGTACACATGCTTATTGATACCTCTTGAAATTGATTTATCCATAAAATACACACATGTCAATTAAATTAAAAGTCCTTCTCTTGTTAAACAGAATTAGTTTTGAAAAATATTTCCAAGATAGGTAATAAAGTAAATTAAAAAAAAAAATCTCTCAACATGTTCAACTGTTGTTAATAATTCATTGAATAATAAAAGTTAACTGGTTATAACAGTGAAAAGCAAATATTATTATCAATATTTATTGAACTGAAGTTTATAAACATACTTCTGAGAACTTGTTTTTAATCAAGGGAAAATGGCTGTTTATAATAATTATTTAATAAGAAAATATTGATCATTGGATTACCAGATCATTGCTTAAATAATATGAAGTAAACACAATACGTTTATTTGATTCCATAAACCTTTTAAAAAATCAAAATGTGCTCAAAAATCAAGTGACCAAATGGAGCTCTTGAGATATATTGCAAAAAAACTCTGGAATCCATGAAACATGGTTTTTGGTATTACCTGCTCTTGAGTGACTACAATTTATTTAATCATAAAGCATGACATGACTTTGAAAACGTCAAAAAGACTAGTTTTCAATTCTTATAATAAGCACCGTCAAACTTTTGAGGGCCTCCAAACGGTAATCATTTTCTTCAAGCAGTGAAACTATACTAAAATAAAATCAGATGTCGTGATTTCACATGCTTTGGTTAGAATCATTTATGGGTTTCTCTCTGAATTCAAATTAAGCTCTAACAGCTCTAGTTGTATTATGGGAAATTTTTCACAGAGAATTCCATAAAACTAGAATCAATTAAAGATCTTTAAGCCGAATACAAATATGCCATGGACTAGTTTATGCAAATTGCTTCAGTGAATTATTATGAAAAAAAGAAGAAAAAAAACCAAAGCTTGGGAAATTTTCAGTAGACAAGTAAGTTCTCAACTCCTCAAGTGCTTTAGTTTTGAGAGGTATTGGAAACATTTCTATTCTACAGACAACATGGGCCCAAATTTTGGATTACATGAACAGCGTTGAAGTTTTGAAATTTTTCAAATTTAAATTAAAATATCTTGAATTTAGATATAGGACATCATTATGAATAAATGATGTTTCATTTTACGGTAAAAAAAAATGAATTGAAACGTAAGAATGGATACTCAAGCTACACTGTATTTAAAGTCGATATAAGAAAACCCTGTAAACAAGCTTAAAATGAATATTAAATTATTGAGAGTTATTTTCTAGCCAAGGATGAAAATAAAAAAAAAAATAAAAAATAAAATTATTCATATCTTCAAGAATAAATGGAGAACTCAAAACTGTTGCTTAGCCATTCCAAATAAACCTAATCTTTATAAAGGTTTCTAATTAGTAAATGAGCTGAGAAATCGCTACTATGGCAAAAAAAAAAAAAAGTTTTGACCCTAGAGTGTGAAACATGAATTTAAAAAGAATTTAAATTCTTAACATTTTAACATTTTCATTCTTTTTTTTCATCTAATCTGTGAATTATTTCTAAATGTCCAATTCCAAAACCAACATATATCCATTTAAAAATCATCCCGAAAACGTGAGATTTAAGTGGCCTGTTCAGCTTCTCCGCTACACGACCGAAAATGGGCCTCAAGAAACAAACACCTTTTGGTACTATTCTCGGCCGCATGACCTACATTCAGTCGACTTGAAGTGTGGATATGACCCAATTATACAAAAAGAAAGAGTCAAAAAAGCCTACGACCAAGACAAGTTCAAGATTGAGTTTTTTCAAAATGCAATCATAACATACGAACAGTGGAGCCACAACCGCATCAAATCAGATATTGTGATAACTCATACGCTTTTCCAAGTGATTGCTGGGTTCCCATTTGAAATACACGGTTCACGCAGCAAAAGACTCAAGTTAGTTGCACAAATGTACAATGGCCAGTTATTTATCACAGAACAACTCAAACCTTCTCCGGGGAAAATTCACGATAGTGAAGCTCTGTACAAATATTTTACACTACAGTTTCAGCAAAGCGTAACAATAGAGACCCCAAATCACCCGCAACAGCGATACCAGCCGATTGACATGGATACAATACCAAGCCAGTACGCACTGATGTTGGGAGGGGTCGGAGACGTGACAATTTGGCAGAATGCGTGGGCTCTAAACTTAGAAAAAGTTGAAGGGGAAGAGGCACTTAATGATGACAAGTATTTTGAGTCCTTAGGGTATTTTGACCAAAACCCAGTTACAGACGCATCAGCTGGGGTGGCTCCAAGTCTCCCGGAAGGGTACAGGTACACACTATTGTGGGTAATCCAGAAACAAGACCGAAAAGATAACAAACCTCCTACAAAGTATAAGGCGCTGTTGAAACACATGATGCGCATGTGGTTGTATTGATGTGTTGTTGGTGCGAGAGCTGGGCATCTTGGGTTGTACACGCTTAGCGGACAACTGTTGTGGATTGAAGATATACCGATTCTTCAAGCACCAAAATGGGATTTGTCAGAAGGAATGAAAAAAGAAGGTGTTCTCTATGCTTATAACTGGAACCCTGAGCAGTGCATTGGATGGACCCGCGACGTGTTTAAGGCCATTTTAGATGCAGTCAAGGCACAAGAGGCTGACGATTCGAGTGTGTTTAACATTCAAATTTTGCAGGAAGGACCTCTTAGAGTAACAATTGATGTTGAAAAAATTCCTGATGCAAAAGAATTGATTACTCCAAAGTTTAAAGAATGGCGTGAAAAAAGGAAGGATCTTTGAATCAAGTTGAATTTTTTTTGATAAATATTAATCATTAAAAAGAAACAAAAGAAAAAAAAAATCATTATACCATCTAACCAAGTATTATTCTAAAATAAACAAAAAAAAAAAAAGACTACACTACACTTACTTTCCCATTGACAACTAACCGCGTGCAATATTCTCAATCCGACTTTTTTCTAGTAGATTTCGCTCTTGCACGTTGTTTCTTAGGCACCGGTTCCTCGTCGTCCTCTTTTTTCTCGTAATTTTCCTTTTCATTTTCTTCTTCTGTTACCTTCTTGCTCCGTTTCCTAATTTGTTTCTTAGGCTTTACCTCTTCAACTTCTTCAACTTCTTCAATTAGTGCCTTTTTGCCACGACTTGCACGCATCTTAGGTTTAGGCTCTTCCTTTTCTTCTTCATCATCTTCTTCTTCTTCTTTCTTAACACGACGTGCACGCGTCTTAGGTTTGGGCTCTTCCTTTTCCACGTTTTCTTCCTTTTTAACACGACGTGTACGCGTCTTAGGCTTAGGCTTTTCCTCCTCTTCTTCTTCTTCCTCTTCCTCTTTTTCAGCCTTCTTGCGGCGTTTAGCTGGAGCCCTGCGTTTAGGCTTTTCTTCTTCTTCTTCTTCTTCATCTTTAGTTTCTTCTTCCTCTTCTTCTTCCTCTTCATCCTTGGACACCCGTTTCCGTGGTTTTCTCTTCTGTTTTTCACCCTCTGGATTTTTCCTGTCTATATTTCATTGTAAATTTCATTGTAAATTTCCCAATCTCTATTAGCATCTTCATTCATAATTCTAAAAAAAAAAAAAAAAAAAAAAAAACAAGTTAACTTACACTCTTCAAATTTCTCACGAACAGCTTCTTGCTGTTCCTCGCTCAAATCTTCAAACCCATCAATTTCCTGTGGAACTTCATCAGCACCCAACTTCTCCTCAATGTTATGTAAAACTTTGTTGGTGACGCACCTCCAATGCCGCCATTGGAACGAGTCGTGGTTCATGATTGAAACAAGCACACCCAGGCGCAGTTCACCCTTGAGAATCTTCACCTTATTGGCATGACATTCGGAACCACGACACACGGCCGCACTGGATTTGGCACTTTCAAGACGATAAGACATTGATTAAGACCTTTGAGACAATTCAAATGTGTGGAAATAATATGGGTTGTTAAATTATAACGATTAAAAAACTTGTCAAAATGCAAACAAAAGAAAGAAAAAAAAAAAATTTAAACCCACCCCTTGTTTAAGTAAAAAATAAACAATCAAAAAAAAAAAAAAACACCAGTGGCTTACCTCATCATATACATACACAATCTAAACAGAAGCCTCAAAAAAAAAATTCCACTTTGAATTGTGAATTAATTAATCAATCTTTTATCTTTTATACATGCAAAAAAAAAAAGTACATCTCTCTTTAAGATCCTTATTACAGAAGAGACTCTTCAGATTTCTTTTCCTTTTCGGCATCACCATCCTTCTTGTCTTCATCGCCGATTTTTTCAATCACTCTAGGAGCAAGCTCATCCGCCTCTTCAAGAACCTCACGGTCACCCTTGTTGACGCTCCCCACGGCAGCAGCAACTTCGTCTTCTTCGCGGTCATCTTCGTCGCGTGCACGGATGCTGGCCACGCCATCATCCACGCGCCGCCGCACATCCGTCACAATGCCATCAAATACAGACCGTAATGTAGCTGCAGCCGCACGTCCGCCGTCAATACTCTGGCCCGCAATTGTGGCCGCTGCAACGCGCATGTTGGCTGCACCATGGCCAATCCCACCAACAGCCATGCTCGCCAGTCCACTGGTATTGCCGTTGCTCCCGGCACCGTGGTTCTTACCGTAAAGTCCGGTGCCCTCAGGTGTAAGTCGGACAGAGGATTGGAGCTGGTACGAAAAGAGAGTCTCGAGAGTCTCGTCTGCAAGAACAACCATGCGGAATGCAGCCAGAGAAATGTACAAAGGTGCATCTGGGTTCAGAGCAACATTGTTGACTGATTGTGTAGCAGAAGAAGGTTCACTTTCTTCCTTGGTGGGACTTGTGACGCTTTGTGTTGGAGAAGATAACTTGCCATTGGCGTCTGGGGTAGCATATTCAAACGCACGATTAATAAAGCTTGAGACTGATGACAAGTAGCGCACGCTCTGTTCATGGCGAAGAGTAGTCAAGTCAATTGGCGAGGGAATATCGACGGGTTCTAATGGCTCATCTGATGGTTGCTGTGTACTTGTTGTAGCTACGGTGGCAGCGGATCGGATGCTTTCGTTATCCTTATCAAGATCAATCAGCTGTTCATCCGTTGAGATAGCTTCATGCTGGGTGGCCCTACTATCACTGCGACTGCGCCGCTTGTTGCGCTTGTCACGCTCGCGCTTCACCCACTCATTGTGCTCTTTAGCCTTGGCGATGGCCAACTTGTTTGCTTCCACCAGTTTGAGTGACGACTGGTCCAAGATGGGTGAAGCAGTTTCGCGGAACGGCCGTGTAAGAAATAGCAAGCCTTCCGACATTTTCAAAATGCCTTCGCGGTCAACGGTGCCGTTGCCATCCGAATCGTAGAGATCGAAAAAGTAGGCCATGGATGACATAAGGTCAGGATCAACAAGACTGTCAAGACCAGAGCACACGTCCTGGAGGGTCAAGACGCCGAGCATTTGAGTATCCCAGCGATTAAAGAGACGATAGATAAAGTCATGGTGATTCTGGTTGCGCAAGAGGGAGATTTTCTCTGTAATGGTCATTTTTGCATGGAAATCTGCAGAATAAGCCGGATCCATCCAGTCAACAATACCGGCCATGAAGATGACAAAGGCGTCGAGGGCCATGTCTGTACGGGTTGCACCAATTCCAAGTCTAGTGTCCTGGATGGCGGCGTAAAAGCGATCGTAAATGACACCAAGCTGGTCCATAGAGATGTAGCGAGGCTTGGAGAGATTGCGGATCTGAGTGCGTTTGGCAAAGACTTCAATGTCGTCGAGAATCTTGCCCTCGAACTTCCGGCGGAAATCATTAATCATTGCTTCTGAAATGCCGGAAAACTCGCGAAAGGCGATAACCATAAGTTCTTGGAAGCGAGTGACTTGCTGAACTTTGGGGTTTGTAGAGTTCGGGTGAGCTGAGTCGCCAAGAGTGGAGAAGTAGTTTTTCAAAACGGAAATGAAAATGCCATCGTCGGTAGCGTCAAGAAGCTCTTCGCCATTGATGCGGAGAATGGCAAGGGCGACTTGGAAGAGAGTTTTGGGGCCCTCCATGAAGAAAACGTCCATGATGCGAAATGCAAACACCAGGGGCATGGAGTTGATAAAGAGGGAAAGGAACCAAGGAAGAGAAACAATGGAAAGTTGGATATCATTTTTGGTAATGTGTTCTGCAAGTATGGGCATTGTTTTCTTGACGAGTTCCTCAAAGACTTTTTGGTCGAGTAGGGTGCCGTACATGGTTTTTGAGTAATATCCTGGAAGCATTGTATCGCAGACTTGGGACAAGCACCAAAAGGCTTGTTCTTCAGACATGTAGATGAGAAGAGCAGCCCCAACAATATTCATTGCTTGGCAGTAGCCAACTTCGGGGTTTTTCCACGAGTAGACAGTCAAGACGCGTCGGAGGCGGCCGATACCTTCCTCGTCCTGGTATGCTGGGTATTCTGGGAGAGATCTGTTGAGATCTTTTTCAATTTCCTCAATAGCAACAGAGTTACGACCTTTGAACTCTTCAAGAAGAGACTTGTAAAGACGTTGGTTCTGCATGCGAAGGTAGACCGAGCCGCAGGTGATTTCCCAAATCTCTCCGCGGAGCTTGTTAGGGAGACCGACCCGGATAAGCTTGAAAAAGCCTTGTTGACGAACAATTGAAATGTTACGGCCATTGTCCTTAATGTACTCGTACCAAAGACGGAGTTTTGACTTGTCGCGGAGTTTTTTAGGGTCGCCTGGGTAGCCAAAGAGTTTCCCGAGACCGGTGGGAGGTTCTGGGATAGCCTTTTGAGCCTTGTCATGGACTGCTGCGACTCTATGGACGAGGTATTCTGAGTAGAAGGTATTTAAAAAGGTCTTTGATGTTTTGATTAGCGGGAGGTTTGATTTTAGGTTGTCTTTGAGAAGGTTGCAAAAGCGCTCGCAATCTGAGCGAAGACCAATAAAGTTAAGGATAACTGTAACACCATGGTAAAGATGGAGTGAGAGAGCAAAGATGTGAGACTGGGAAGGTAAGCGTTCGACTTTACGGATGGTGAGGAGGGAAAGAGTAAAGCTGCAGTTTCTTGGGTCTGTGTGGGAGGTGAAGATGAGGAAAGATTCTGAGAGAAAGAGTCTTCCTGGGAAAACAATGAATTCTTCTGTTGGGTTTGCAATGTGTCCCGAGGTGTATTTGCCCGATTTTTCCGAGGGTACGACAGTGACTTCGGCTAAGACCTGGTCCATGAGAGATTCCGAAGGTGGAAGGCGGTAATCATGGCGGAAGAGTTCGTCTGGAGAGAAGCGGCGATTGTAGATGGTTGTGACGGAAGGTGAGATGTTATTTGCGGCTGCATCACCTGCTGTGGCTGTGCGATTGGACTGGAAATCAAACAAGGAGATCTGGGAGGCCTTATTTTTAAGAGTTGTGAAGAAAGACATTATGGATGAGTGTCATTAAAAAAAAAAAAAATTGAGAAGAGAGGGATTTTTTTTTATTTTATTTTGTAAATGAGATTATGTGGATAATTAAAAGGAGGTTTAATGGTTTGTGAGTAAAAAGTGGCTGAATATTGTGGAACGTGCCACAGTAGTACAAACAAACCCAGATAAATGGTTAAAGGTTTGCTTCTTGGCTTTCTTATAGGATTAGAAGCCTTGAAGAAAATAAGGATTTTTTTCTTTTTTTTTTGTCTATGAAAAGTTGAGGATTTACAATTGTGATTTTATTGTTAGAATGGGGAAGGAAAAAAAAAAAAAAAAAAAAAAAAAAAAAAAAAAAGAGTTCACGATAGTGGTGGTGATGTATGAGATTAGCCTGTGGGAAGGAAGGTTTGTGTGTTTATTTTTGGGGTGGGTCGTCAATCAGCTAGTATTCGCCCAAAATCAGTCAATGGGGAGGCTTGTGATAGCGGATGCTGGCAAGATGGTGCGGGACGCCGCAAAGGAAAAACCTTTTTGGAGGGGCTTCAGTCGCATAATAAAGGAACCTTGTTAAGTAATTGTGATTAGTAATTATTAGTACCATGTTAGTCATTTTGTCATTTATTAAAATGTAATTGTAACTTCTTTTGATATATATCTACAAGAAAAAATGTAATTAAATAAAGTTGTAATACAAGTCTGTAACAAAAGTTTAGTCATTGTTCCTGTTATTTTGTGCTACTTTTAACAGCTATACTACTTCTACAACTAACTCTGGTACTTTTCGTAAAATAAAATAAAAAATAAAAAATAAAAAATAAAAAATAAAAAATAAAAAATAAAAAATAAAAAATAAAAATAAAAGCTCCGTTTATCCAAAAGAGGGGCTTTAATGATTTCCCATCATTAAGCTGAATAGATGGAATAATCAAAGGCCGTAATTTCTTTAATAGCCAGCGAGCAATTTCCTTTTTTTTTTTCTTTTTTGGTCTGATAGTGATAATAGTGGGGCAGTTTCTGTTGAGGTGTATGTGTATGTGTATGTGTATGTGTGTGTGTAGCTATTTGGTAAGATTGAAAAAAAATAAAATAAAATAAAATATAATAAACGGAAACTTATTACAGAACGCCGCACGATAAGAGCAAGAGAAAAGAAAAAAAAAAAAAAAAACCTTTCATTTGTACTTGCACTGCCGGTTGATGTTGATTGTAAGTGTATTGATAAGAGTGATTTGTCAGTAATGTAAAATGAATAATCAATGATATATTATGTAATTTTTTAATATTATGTAATCTTTTTTAAAAGTCCTTTTTTTTTTCTTTTGCTTCCATCCGTTGCTCCAGGTTCAAGGAGGGAGTAAAAAGTCAAAGACATAATATTGTAATGATTACCAAATGGCTTACATATATTATAAATGATGTAACATCATTAAGGATATCTAAACCAGCTAGCCAGCCAGCCAGCTAGCCAGCCAGTTTTGTTAATCAAGGATATGCCCGCTTTTCAGCTGTTTCCATTACTATTTTAGGTCCTACTACTATATGACCCCCCTCCTTCCCTCCTCTCCCAAAAAAATCAAATGAAGAAGACCCGATATTTTTTTTTTTTTGATTATGTTGATTGATATTTGAAGAAATTGCAGATCACAAATGAAATTTTGAATGAAAAATTCAAAAAAATAAAAAAAAATAAAAACTTGATTTTTGTCACAATTATTATTGTTTTATTGCCAAGTATTTCATATATATATAATTCATCTTCGGATAATTTAGGATCAATTCTTTTTTTTACAATTTTTTTTTTTTTTTTTTCATTTCCTCTTTTTCATATTAAATGGTTTTAATTGCTTTATTTATTTTTGATATTATAAGCTTAAGGTTTTAATTTTGTTATCATCATAACATGAAGTTTTTATTTTATTTTATTTTTATTTGAAGAATGATATATGGAGCTTTTTATTTTTTTTTATATATTTCTTTCTAATATGTTGAATATAAAAAGTTGAATAAAAAAAAAAGTTTATATAAAAAGGCGTCAATTTGGTTTTTATTTTATTTTTTTTTTTTATTATTCTTCGGAAATTGATCTCCAGTAAACAAACATACTTTAACTATAACAAAAGTGGGACAAAGAAGGGACAAAAAGAAAAGGGCCCATTAGATGTGAATATATATATATATATATATATATATATAGATAGATAGTGGGGCAACTATTGTAGACCATCCTTTGATATTTCAAACATCATTTAAAGAATATCATAGACCTTTAATTTTTTTTTGTTGTTAAATTTGTTATTATAATAACAAATGAATAAATAAAATCAAAATAATTATTTAAATTTAAAATTACATTAAATATTGTTTGTGGGACCTCATTTTTTTTTTTAAAAAAATTAATTTTTGTTATTTATTGATATCTTTAATTTATTTTTAAAAAAAAAAAAAAAAAAACCTTCCCCTCCAAACAATGATTTGTTTACGGATCTTCGGATCTTTTAAAATGATTTTTAGCCTTATATAAATAAAAAACAAAAAAGACAATGATAATCAATTAATCAATTAATCAATCAATCAATCAAGTACATTATATCATAATAATCATCTCAATTGTATTTTATTTAACTTCTTTAAACATTATTTCGGTTGCTTGTGATTTTCAAGTATCAACAAAACTATTATATATCCATGTGCACGTTTTCCTCTTTAAAAGGAAATTGTTTTCCCTCAAATTATTGAAGTCTTTTAAGTTCGGCAAAAGTTGTTCAAAAAAAATAAAAAGTAATGTGAATAGCAATTGATTTGATGTTGCGAAATAGCAATAAATAACAAAAAAATTAAAATAAAAATTCAATTTGTCAATTGCTTTTTAAAAAAAAAAAAAAAATTGATAACTCATCTTTTTTTATTTTCTTTTTACTAATTTCTACTTTTGTAATTCCATCTAATACCCCATTTTCTTCTTTCTAATAACTCTCTATCTATCTATCTATCTATTTTTTTTTTCAATTAGCACGGAATTACATTACATCAGTTTTGAATAGATTGTAGTATTATGGTTTATGACCAGTGGAAGTAGGGGACAGAGATGTAGCTGATGTTTTCAAGAGATGTCACGATAAAAATAAAAAAAACAAAAACGCGGAGAGGGGGCGGGGCAATTTTGGGGAAATCCACGGGGTTTGTAAGTGCATAATATACAAAGTACAGATTGGTAATTACCATAGTTAGACAATACAATATACGATATACATATATGGTTGAAATAGCTTCCGTAAGACAGCTTCGGTAAAATGTCGATTTTTTTACTTGCTCACGTGATTAATGTAAAAAAAATTTAGGGTTAAAGCAAATATTTTAATGTAAAAAAGTTCTGTGTGAGTGTTGAAATATATACAAAGGTTCCATTTTATCTTCCTCTTCTTCTCCCCCACACACATACACACACACAAACCCCCTCCAAAAAAAAAAAAAAAAAGAAAAAGAAAAAAAATGGGTGAATAAAGAAATACGCCGCACTTCCTAAAGGAGTAACAAACATCATTTCTAAAACCAACAAAAAAAATAAAAAAAAATAATGACACACAACAACAATTACTTCCGACAAAGTGCGCGAATTTCCAAGGAGCCACCTACCATGAATATACCACACTAGAAAAAAAAAATAGTTTTGTGTGTAATACATATATAGGACAAAATCGGGAATTTTTATTTTTTATTTTTATTTTTTTTTGATGATGATTATGATGAGATTGAGAAAGAAAATAGATATTTGGACAAATTAAGCAAGATTTTTGATTTTTTGCTTTAAAAGATTGAGTTTCCATTGTTTTATTTATATATATACAAAGGTAAAAACAAAGAGAAGGAAGATTTAAATCAAAGTGAGACAAAAAAAAAAAAAAGAAGAAGAAGAAGAAAACGAAAAGACCCGGACAACTCGGAACATCTTTTTTAAGACCAACGAAATAATAAAAAAAAAAAAATCAGAAAAACGGGCGGCTATTTTTTTATTTTTAATTTTTTTTTTAATAATTATAATAAAAAAAAAGCAGCCAAAGAGAAAACAAACAGCAATTGGGGAATTGGGGGAAAAAGAAATAAAACAATAACAATAAGATTTTTTGACATTTTGAATTGTATTAGAAAAAAAAAAAAATAAGAGAAGGAGATATATGCAGAATATGGAATTATGAAAAGCAATGATTGAAGATTAAAGTAAAGAGAATTGATTTTGAAAAGACATAAAAAGGAAAAAGGAAAAAGAAAAAAAAAAAAGAAAACAAACAAAAAACAAAGGATTCAAAAACTCAAAAAAGATTTGCTCGTAAAATGGTTTTTTTTATTTTTTTATTTTTTTATTTTCTGGCAAATGAGGGTTTGTTGAAAGATGCTTACTTGAATATCAAAAATGATTGAGGTGTAGTACTAAGTATACGACAGAAGATGAGCAAGCCTTGATTTAAACGAGTGGAAGGAAAGGTTTTCGTTTCTTGTACAGTATGTATAATATATAAGAAAAAATAAATAAATAAATAAAGATAATTGGATATATATACATACAATGGGGTTGATGGACAAGGGGGTGTTAATACCTGTTGTATAGACTATTCTTCAATGCAAACTAAATATATAGTATGTGCTTTTTTTTTTCTCGAAGATTTTGAAGTTGATTACATGGAACGTACCGCCGGATGCTGACCGTATGGAATTTTCATATAAAGATTATAATCTTTTGAGAATCAAAAAAAAAAAAAAAAAAAAAAAAAGTTCCGAGAATTGAATGATAATTGTATGATAATTTATTTATTTTTATTTTTATTTTTTTTTTTTTGGAATAATTGCCGAAAAAAATTTAAAGCTTTGAAAAAAAAAAAAAAAAAAAAAAAAATAAGAGACGGAGATATTACTCCAATAAGCCTATATAATCATGATTTTGTTTATTCAAATAACAAATTGTCACATTACTTGAAATATTTTTTTTTTTTTTTTTTTTTCACTCCTGCAATTGTTGGACCACATTGATTTTTTTGCAAAAAAAGTTGAATTTTTTTTTTTTTTTTTTCGCGCACATAGTTATGTCAAATTTATCTTGTCTTGATGATCATCAAAATGTTTATTATTATAATATATTTTTCTTTGCAGTAATTGTTATTGTTATTGTTATATATATTTAATAAAAAAAATTTTTTTTTCACCACTTTTGGTATAAAACCTGCCCGACTGTTCCCCGAGATGCAATGCGGCTTTGCAAGAATTCTTTTATTTTTTTTATTTTTCATGGTGACGACATAAACACATGTTGTACAAAAGTACAAGAGTATATTTACTGGGAAAATACTACAAAATATTAAAGATGATCAAAGATGATCAAAGATGATCAAATATTATCAAATATTATCATCACTATCACCATTTAGAGGGGTATTTATCTATCTAAGAATTAGATTTTTAGAGCAATGGTGAGAGAGAGAGAAAGAAAGAACGAAAGAAAGAAAGAAAGAAAGAAAGAAAGAAAGAAAGAAAAAGGTCTGGTCCCTTTTTATTTATTTATTTATTTATTTATTTTTATTTATTTTAAATTTTAGGGCATACAGACAAACAGAAGAAAGAGTTAGAGAGGCCATGTGGGGAAAAAAAAAAATGAGAGAGAAAAAATAATGTGTAGTGGAAATTAAATTGTTAAGTTTTAAAATCAGGTAAAAGAAAGAAAAGGCCGTTTTGTTGTTGTTGTTTTTTTTTGTAGGCATTTTTAAGTCAATTGTTAAAATTATTTTTAAAGCTTCTATTCTTCTTTTTCTTTTTTTCCTTTCCATATATCCTAAACTTACTATAAATATCAATTCTTAATAGGCATTTTGAAAATGAAAAAAAAAAAAAAAAAAAAAAAAAAGAGGTGGGGAAATAATCGTAATATAGACTTTGATTGTATATATATATATATATATATAGAAGAATTTGAAGTCTGGGAAATGTTAACCGAAAGTTCATCATTCATTATTATTATTATTATTATTATTATTGATTTTTGAAATAAAAAAAAGAAAAAAGGACCAGCAAATAGGCCTATTTTAATGGTCTAATTTGTCTATTCTTTTATGATAGATACATTTTTACCAGATATTCATGAAAAAATTAAATAGAGAGAGGACTTGTTGCAGGAATCATCGGTATTTAAGTAGGAAAAAAATAAATAAATAAAAAAAAAAAAAACAAAAGTTCTTAATTATTATTATTATTATTATATTAATTATATTAAAGATAAATAACTATGTTGTTGCTCCCCACCTTCAAAGTCTACCCACCCCACTTTCTATCTATCTAACAATGACGATAAACAAATGTCACCAAAGTTTGTTTTGGTTTTAGAACAAAAAAAGAAAAAGAAAAAAAAAAAAAGGGCTTAGATATAATTATTCAAAGCAATCAATTTTAAAGATTTGAAAGAAATAAAGAAACTACAGATTTATAATTAGGAGTGAGAAAAAAAAAACAATATTTGTCGGAAGTTTCGGAATTATTATTATTATTATTATTATTATCGTTATCGTAGAAAATATAAATGCACTGCCGCCCAATGTCTGTCTACTCAACAAGAACTTTTTCTTAGGAAGAAAGAAAGAAAGAAGAAAAAAAAAATAGAGGATTTTTGTTTGTTTTTTTAGTGGGATGTTTATGTGTAAAAGGCATTTTTTTCTTCATTTTGGTTACTATATATATATATATATATATATATATGTACCCGGCACAAGACTTTTTTTTGACAGTTAACTAGATTGGATAAGCAGCGGTATCACGATAATTAACTGGGCCTAGAGGGGTATTATTAGTAATGTATTAGATAATTTTTTCATTTTTGTTAAAGGAAAGAAAGGGTGGGGCAGTAGACTAATATTATTATTAAGTCAGCGAGTCAGAACTTAGCTGTGATATGTGAAGGGCCCCTCCATGGGTGTGTGTTTTCAGTGTAATAGAAACAAAAAAAAAAAAGAGAGAGAGGGGGGGGGAGAAGAATTAAAGAGAGAGAGAGAGACAGTATGTGTGAGTGAGTGAGTGAGTGTTTCAAAAGAAAAAAGAAGGATTGAAGGAGGATTACTCATCAGGGTAAGATTACTCATCTAAATTTGCTTAAGTAATACTCACGTGACTAAATCGCGAAAACGGAGAGGGAAAAGGCATAGTGGCAGGCAGGCTGACAATAAGACGCTGAAGCAGCAGCAGCAGCAGAAGCAGCAGCATAAAATAGCAGGCAGACAGGCAAATAGACAGACCGAGCGACCCACTAGATGGACTATTAAAGTAGAATTGCATAGTATGCGCTCCTTTTTTTTTTTTATTTTATTTTTATTTTTTATTCTGGATGAGACGGAGGAATCGGAACATTTTACTTTAAATATATATAGACTTTTTTTAAATAAAATATAATAGAGAGATTTTTAAAAAAAATAAAAAAACGATGAAGAAGAGGAGGAGAATATTCGGAGATTTCTTTGAGTTTATACATAAAATTATATCTTTAATAGTTATCAATATATATATATTTATTATAAATTCCAATTCTAATTCCAATTATTATACTTTTTAATTTAAATATCCATTTTTATCTTGGTTCATAAACTACCATTCATTGAAGCCAAAAAAAAAAGAAAAAAAAGAAAAAAAGGAAACAACCCCTTATTTAGCACTATTCCTTTATATATATATATATATAGTTAATTATATAATAACTGATGCTGAGCTGCCTAGAGTATCAGCCGCAGCGACCGTTAATTACCAGCCAGGTAATATATATATATGTAGTGATGTAAAAAGCGGGACCATCATGTAAATTATATAGTTCCCCACTTTTTACACAAAACGAATTTAACAAATTTAACAAATTTAACAAATTTAACAAATCAAAAAAAATAAATAAAAAAAATAAATAAATAAAAAAAAAGGACTGGGCAATAATTAATTATTAAATAATAAAAAAAAAAAAAAATTCAAAAACACCCCTCCTTCTATTCTCAAATTTGTCTTGTTTAAATTCAAATTTAAAATAGAAAATTGTCCCCACCATACATCCCACTATATATGCTTATATTCAAGTTTTTTTTTTTTTTAAAAGAAAACATTCTACAGTTGTTTGATTTTGTTAAAGAAAAAAACATCATTTTCATTTATTTATTGATTTAATTCTTTTAAATTTAATTGAATTATGTATATAAATCATTAACAAATATATATATATATAAACATTTAATAAACTAAACGAAAAAAAAGTAAGTAAGTAAGAAAGAAAGAAAGAAACAATTTTATTCTTTCTATTTAATTTTGGATTTAATTTTGGAATTTTTTTTGGCCATTTTTTAAAAAAAAACCAATTTCATATTAAATAATTGAAAAATAAATAAATAAATAAATAAATAAATAGAAATTAAATAAAAATTAAATAAATTAAATAAATTAAATAAATTAAATAAATTAAATAAATTAAATAAATTAAATAAATTAAAATAAATAAAAAAATAAAAAAATAAATTAAAAAATCTCGCCGCTCCCCCCGCCGCTGCTGCCGCTTCAGCCATTCCGGGTCCTTTTTTTTTAATTTTTAATTTTTAATTTTAATTTTTATTTTTCACTTTTCTTTTTTCTTTTTTTACTTTTTACTCAAAATATTCCAAAATATCCCAAAATGCCTTCTTTTTTTTTTTTTTTTTTTTTTTTTTTTTTTTTTTTTTTTTTTTTTGGCCCCTCCGTTTGCAATTGCCCACATCCCACTTTTTTTTTTTTTTTACCTAGTAGTAGTAGTAGTATTAGAATCATAGTAGAAAGAAATTCATACAAAAATAAAGCCTTGCCCTGGGGTGGGTTTTTTTTTTATCTTCTTCTTCTTTAAATATCGTCGTCACAAGTCTTTTTTTATTTTTTTTATTTTTTTCTTATAAAGTCTCTGGGACTCCCGCCGTATTGTTTATTGAGAATCCTTTCTTCAAATATCTTTTAAAAAATTTTTAAACTTTTAAATTTTTTTTTTTTCTTGCTTAAATTTCTCCACACATTATTTTTATTTATTTATAATTATAATTAAAATTTTTTTTTAATACATTGTCAATTTTCAAATCTTGTCAATTTTTAAATCTTGTCAATTTTCAAATCTTATCAAATATCTAATCTTGTTCAATCATGAATAGAATCCTCACCTCGGCTCCTCCACAGCCACCACCGTCACTCCCACCTTTAATCCACGTATCTCAACAACAACAACAACAAACCCCTTCTGAGCAACAAATCTACAATCCTCAACAGCCTCCCGCAATTGTTGTTCAGCCCTCTGCAACAACATCCACAACAACAACAAACCCTCCAGCAAAAAAACAAAGTCAGCGCAAGAAAAAAGATCAGCAGCAGCAGCAGCAGCAGCAGCAACAACAACAAATTGTTCCACCTCCATCCACAACAACATCTTCTTCAACAATAACGGATTCAATATCTTTTGCTCCTTCTTCATCAACTACAAACTCTTCAAATAGCAATAATACATCATCATCAACTACTACCGCTACTAATACTAATCCTACCACCACCACCACCACCAACGCTAGTAAAGCCCCAGAGAAAAAAGCTAAACGTTACCGATGCTGCTACTGTGACCGCGCATTTTCTCGCTCAGAACACCGCTCACGTCATGAACGCTCCCACACTAAAGAGCGACCCTTCCATTGCCAAAAGTGTCCATCTACTTTTGTCCGCAGAGATTTACTTTTGCGCCATGACCGAACAGTTCATGCTAAAGCAAACAAAACAGCTGCTATTACCACAACTACAACAAATGAAGACGATAACTCTAAAGAACAAAAGAAGCTTATGTTGGATATTGGACACACTGGGAAATCAGTATTAACAACATCAGCATCAGCAGCAGCAGCAATAGCTCAAGGAGAGGCTCTTATGCGTGCGGCTCAGAACACTCAACATTGTCCAGTCAAACCCGTCAGTACACAAACATCACCATCACCATCACCATCTTCTCCTTCATCTTCAAACCCCATCAAACAATCTGTATCTTCTTCATCCAAACCTTTCAAGCTATCGTCTGCATCATCTCCACTTCAACCTGCTTATTCTCTTGCTTCATCCCCTCAAATCCTCCCCAAACCTGAATCAAAACTTCCTTCACCAGCCCCTTCTCCAACAAACTCTCCTCTCCCCCCCACCCTCATTTCAACTTCAACACCTCCTGTTCCTTCCCAACCCCACTCAAAAGCTTCTTCACCTAGACACTCTCCACGCAATAACAACAATAACCAGCCGCTCCTTGCATCTGCTGTTCCTTCGCCTGCAGTCTCTACCGCTGCAACTCCTTCACCGCAACAACCTGTTGCACTTTTGGCTGCTGCTGCTGCTGTTTCTTCTTCTTCTTCTTCTTCTTCTTCTTCCTCTTCTTTAACAACACCTCCTCTCAATGGCTCTTCTTTCCCACAGACGGATCCTTCGGCATCCTCTTCTCCGCGGAAACCTCAGTCTCCTTCCATCTCAAGCCTCTTGAATGCCGCAGCCGCTGCTGCTTCTGCTTCTGCAACCTCTTCTTCTTCTCCCATCACTTCCCCCCACGCTCATTCTGTATCAATACAATCCTCTGGTTCTTTCTCACGCCCGGTGCAGGCCACCGCGCTTACTTCTTCTTCAAAAGTTACCTCAAACGACGATCTCTCGGCTGCTTTGCTTATTACAGAACTTCACCATTCTCTTACAAAACGCCGTAGACAACCAAATGACTCTGGATCTGGCACAGGTACAGGCACAGGCACCCCCACAACACAACTACCGCCGCTCGGCCCGAATTCCCGGCATACTTCTGCCTCTGACGCCGCACGTAAAACCCGTCCATCTCCGTCTCCACCGCCGCAACAACAAAAACAGTCTGACTCGCATCTTCAAGAACCCGAAACACCTAAACGCCTCAAGCTCAACACTTCGGGAGCTTATGCACTCCCGGAACCCGCGTTTCTTCAACGCCAACGTGTTCCGGCCTCTCCTCCCCATTTCCACCATCAAAACAAACACAACAACAATAGCAACTATCATCGCACGTGTTCATTGTCATCTTTTGACCCTTCCAAACATGACAACTTCCCCCGTCATCTCTGCACAGGTTCTGAGCCATCTTCAATGCGTTCTTCTTCATCTCCATCTTCCTCCTCCTCCTCATCTTCACCTAACGTAGGCTTAGACCTTAATCCCGCTGCTGCTGCTGCTTCTGCTGCCTCTGCTGCCTCGTACCCCTCTGGTGTTTACGTCCCTCAATTCCATTCATCTTTCCCACATACAACTCTCCTCAAACACTTTTTCAATGCCACGGCCATTGAATCAGGGTCCTCGCAACAACAACATCAACAACAACACTCTTCTCTGCCAACTTCCCCGGACCCTGCAACAGCTTCCTTGGCAACAACACCCTACCCCACATTATGCACACGAGTTAGCAGACATCCTTCCCGCCTTCAGCTCAACCGGTACCTAGCCGTCTTTTTCCTCTACTACCACCCACAGATCCCGTTCCTACACCCACGCACCTTTGATACTACTGGGTCTGCTTCGCCGGGCCTATTATTTGCCGTCGCTTCTCTTGGAGCTTTGGCTTCCCGTGAAACAACAATGGCTGGTCTTCTTCAACGTGCTGCCAGAGCCGCTCTCTTGCCAACCCTCAACAACCACAGACCCCCCCACGACCCTGCAGCTGATTTGTGCTCTCTCCAAACCCTTATCCTTACAACCATCTATGCACTCTGGGGGGTCCCAGACCATGCAGAACTCGAGTACATTTCACGTGTACGCCCAATTTTGACTCGGCTTGCACGCTCTACTCTTGAAACACACCAACCAATGAACCCAGGCTCTTGGGCTGAGTTTCTTGCCACGGAACTTGCTTCGCGAGCCTTTTTCGCTACTTTTATCATTTTTGCAAGTCTCACTACAGTCTTGGACCTCCCGGCTCCTATCAATACCGCAGAGCTCCCTCTTAGCCTTGCACTCCCATGTTCAGAGCCCCTTTGGAACGCTGTCGACGTAAACACTGCCCCTGCTGGCGAACGATTCCCTCCAGCACGTGTCACGGTCGGCCAGGGACTCGATGCTTTGTACCACGGCCACACTGGTGACTCATTTGCCCAGCTTCACGTTGCTCCTTTTGGAGTCCGTGTTCTAGCATCTGCTCTTATTAACGATACTTGCGAACTCATGTCGTCGTCCGCAGCTACCTCTACTTCGCTCTCCGTTGCAGCCTCTAAGGTCTTTGCTTCAGAACGTAAACGTCTACTCACTGCTTTATCGTCGCTTGAAAATGGAGGGTTTGATACCCACCCGGGTCAAAGCCAGCTTGCTTCTCAAATCTTGCTCAATTCGTTGCCCATTGCTCTGGGTAATGTTATGGGTAATGTTCTTATGCAGCCTTATGCCTCTACACCTGGGAACAATAATAATGGATCCTCCTCCATGGCTGCAATGCCTTCAAGCAGCAATGGAAGTGTTCCTAGAAAATCACCCTTTCTGACCATGGTCAACCGGCGCCAACACCCGCTCGTGGTTACTGCTTACGTTCTGCAGCTCCAGAACCGCGTGCGACTCACTGCAGATGTCCCTGCAATTCGTGACGCGGCCAGGGCTGGTGAATCTGCAGCCGGGATTGCGACTGCCGCACGTACAGATCTGGACCGCATGTTGAGTGAGGGCCGGCTACAGGGCCGTGAGGTGCGTTCTCTGGCTCGTCGGTGCTTTGATGTGTTTCGTGTATTGTGCACTACTGGTGCGCCCTTGGGATCTGCGCTTGCAGCGTCTCCTTTGGCTGCCATTGCGCCTGACATGCTGTGGTCATTTTTCGAGTTTGAATTGGTGGTTGTGATGTGGGTTGCGCGGTACGAACGTGAACGGGGATGTTGCGGAGGTGGTAACGAAACTACTGGCATCCACAGTCCAGGCAAACGTACTGCTGCGGACCCGGAGAATGATGAAGCGGACGATGCATTGTACGATGCCATTGAGGCACTGGTTGTTGATGCTGGGCTTGAAAAATCACAAGGATGCTTGGCACTCACTCTAGCACTCATTGCTGCAGACTCGTTCCCGAGCTTTGCACTTTCTGGGCTCTCTGCGGCTTTGGGTGGAGCCATGCGTGCTTTGGCTGCTCACCTGCAGCCTCGTCAAGCGTTTATCGAAAGGTCATCCAAGTCACCTGTCATGGGATCCGAACAGGAGCAGGAGCAGGAGCAGGAGCAGGAGCAGGAGCGGAAGCAGCAACTTAAGCCTCAGGAACAAGAGCAGCAGGCGAATTATGTTTCCAAAAATGGGGCTTCAGCTAGCAATGCATCACACGCTCCTTACTACTTCCCTCTTGAAGTACCTCCAAATTCTGTGAAGCCATCGCTTTCTTCAGGCACCACGAATGGAGGTTCTCTCGGGTGTGGTCCTGACTGTGGTTCAAACCAAGCTTCTGGGTCTTTTGTTGCGGTTCCTCCTCAACACCAGTACCAGTACCAAAATCAGCCCCAGCCTCAGCCTCAGCATCAGCACCAGCACCAGCACCAACACCAGCACCAGCACCAGAACCAGCACCAGCACCAGAACCAGCACCAGCACCAGCACCAGCATCAGCATCAGCATCAGCATCAGCATCAGCCTCAGCCTCAGCAGAATTCACAAAACAAAAACGCACTCCCGACATTATCCTTTATGTTGCGCTCTGAGGGCGCGCAGCCTGCCACTCCTTCACAACAACACCACACGGGATTTGCTCATTATGGTGGTGTTGCATACCCGGCGCACACGTCCCATGAGTACTTTCGCGGGAATACAGGTGTTTATCCACAAGGCCATCATTATTCTCATCACAATAATCACAATAATCAAAATAATCAAAATAGTCACAATAGTCACAATAATCATCATCTTCACACAACAACTAGTGACCGGTTACCACCACCACCATCACCCGTCTTGTCTTCTTCTTCCTCTTCTTCAAATACGCCTACTACGTTTCCTTCCATGATGCGCAGAGCGCCATCTGTTTCGGATCTTTTGGAACCTTAAAAAATGAAAAAAAAAAAAAAATCATTTAGTTTAACTATCCCATATATATTAATTTTTTTGTATTTTTAAATAAACCGGTTATTAATTTTAATTTTTTTGTATTTTTAAATAAACCGGTTATTAATTTTAATTTTTGTTTGGTAATAATAAAATTTAAATTAACATTAACATTTGAAAATTTCAAGTTAACAATAATTAAAATTTTTTTTCATTCTTGCAACGGCAAATTTACAGTTAAGAATTTTTGCTTCTTTTTAGTTTTTTTTTTGTTCATCATAACTCTACACGCATTAAAAGATTTTCTTCATTATCCAATATTTTCTTTTTAAAAGCCAAAACTACTTAAGCCTGGGAAGAGAGACGAGCAGAGGCATTGGTGACGTGGATAGAAAGAGTCTTAGCCTTCTCCACAATCTCAGCGCGCTTTCTCGACGAGACGGAGTGTGCAATCTCAGCAGCAAAGTACTTGTTGGAGAGAATAAGAGTGTCGAGCTCGGCAGCGTTAGAAACAACAACCGACTTGAGGCCAGAGGGAGCAAGGTACTTGGTTCTCTTGTCAGAGCCGTAACCAATCTTGGGCATGCGGACAGTGCCACGGAAACGACGACGGACGGCAGAGTCAATACCCTTGGGCTTGCGCCACGACTCGCCAACACGGGCGTAGCGGTCAGAGTGGTGACGCTTAAACTTCTTGTTGCCGTGCTTCTTGACAATCTTTGGGTGAGGAGCCAGAGCCATCTATTACAAAGGAGTTAGTTTTATTATTATTCCTCATAATTTAAGCAAGATGTTGATATGGAAGATTTTCAAATTGAAAGAAAGATGAAGTAAAAAAAAAAAACTTTTTCTTTGGTTCACATTAATGGCCTGTATTGCGCTTTTTTTTTTTTTAATTTAATTTAAAATCAATCTCATTCTCTTTCCGGGAAAACAAAATATCAAAAAAAAGGTATCAAAACTTCTCAACAAATCGATTAACATAAGAAAAAAGGTGTTTTTATCATCATTATCTCCATCATCTTCTTGAAATTTCAATATATATATTGATCGAACTAACCTTTGCTGTATGTGTGACGAGTTCGAGTCGAAGGGTCTATTATGACTATAGTACGACGCTGAGTCAAGAGGGAAGAAAAAAAAAGGAGGGAAAGGGGAAAAGGGAGTGAGTGGGCGTGTGTGTGTGTGTGCGTGGAGTTTGCAAAGAAAAAAAAAAAAATTTCAGAGTGTGTGAGCGGGTTAGGGTATTACTGTTTTAGGAAATATATTGATAGGTTTTGTGAGGCTCAGAAAATTTTTTTTGCCCTTTTTTTTTGTTTACTTCACCTACAATAGATTTTTGTTGTTATTGTTATTGTTGTGAGGGGGGGGGGATTTAAGAGAGCTCACAAGATATTGTAACAAAGTGTAATAGTGTAACAATAAATAACGTGACTCTAATACAAGCACTTTTATTTGTCATGATTAGGTAACAATACTAAAAGCAAAAGCTAGGGCTCAACCCTAATATATATATATATTTTTTTTTTTTTATTTTTTTTATTTCTGTGGTTGTGTGTATTACCAAAAAATCTTTTTTATTTTTTTATTTTGAAAGACTCTCAACAAAACCACATTCCCATCAATTTTGACAGTGATGTATGATAACATAAAATCAAACACACACATTAAATCCTACAGATTTTCTACTTTCTGTTATTATATTTGAAAATCACTGAGAAGAGGTTTTTTTTTTTTCATATTCTTGTATTCTTATATTATTTATCCATTTTTAAACAATTTTTTTTATTTTAAAAGAGAGTTTGGTAATTTTTTTTTTAAAAAAAAAAACCTTTTTAATAAAAAAATAACTACCGATCTCTTTTTGTTTCGTGTAAAAGAAAATCTGTTTCTCCTGTAACTTGTTTTACTACATCATACGCGTCTTTTTTTGTTTATTTATTTATTTCTCGGATATCGTTCGTTTCGAAACAGGAAAATATATATATAAAAAAAAAGTCTATTCTTTAAAAAAAAAAAACACACACATCTCATCTCATCTTGATGTTTTTTTTTTTTTTTTTTTTTTTTTTGACTTTAGCTTGATCTCTAAGCTCTATTGATTTATATCAAAGCTTTAAATCTAAATAATTTGTTAAAATAAACTGAACTTTTTATTTAAATAAATAAAACACCTTTTTTTTTTTTTTAAACAGTCGTGAGAGTGAGGGAGGGTATTTTTGTTTATTTTATATTTTAAGCTGCTACACGTTAATTATTAATAGATATATTTTTGTTTTAATTTAACAAAGAAACGCGTATTCAAATATTTGACACGTCGCGTTTTTATTTTTTATTTTTTATTTTTGTGGCAATTCTTTTAACCCACCCATTGCCACGCGCACAGTAAAAATTTCCTTAGTTTTTTTTTTTTTTTTTTTTTTTCTATATATATACATACATATATATATATATATACAAGAATAACCCACCACACCCCCTCGTCTTAACTCTTCCTTCTACCATCCTCTTCTTCACCAAAAAAAAAAATTTTTTTTTTTTGCCACCATCATCATCATCATCACCATCAACTTTCACCATCCATCCATCTCCCGTAAACTCCCCAGTAGATTGAGACAGAATCATTACCCCGACATTCTCGTCTTTGTACTCTCTGTAAAGGTTTTTATTTAATTTTTTTTTTCTAGAGGACCCGGCAAACCCGCACACTTCAAACGAAAAATAAACCTTCTATATATATTCAACAGGAAAAAAAAACATAATATATCACGCAATTTTTTTTATTTTATCAAAAAAAATACAGCCACTTTTTATATATATTTATCGCTATCTTTTTTTTTTCCTCGATATCTAGAGGCTCTTTTTTTTTTCAACTTTTTTTATTTTCTTCATTAAAAATCAAAAAAAAGAAAACCCTTTTTTTATTATTAATACTTGAAGTAATAAGCAACCTTAGGATACCCCTCATTTCAAGTTTGAGCAAAGTCAAGCCTTGTATACCAAATACCATATCAGCAATCGATATTTTCAAACAGATTAATTTATCTAGCAACACCAGCACAACCTTCAAAAAAAAAAAATCATACTTTTATATCAACACTTGTTTGTGTTTATTCACCCTTTTTTTTCAATAAAATTTTTTTTTCGAATTTCGTTGATTGCAACCAAACAATCTTAACCGATTTGAAAAAAAAAAAAAATAAAAGAAATACAATATAAAAAAAATAAAACAAGCAAAAAAATATTAAAATATTAAAAAATTCAAAACTTTTTTTTTAAAATAAAAAAAAAAACTTGACAACCAGAAGAAATTACGGGGCATTTTCTTTATCCATTAAACTCTTATTCGCATTATTTTTTTCATTCATTTTTTTTCTCTAAAAAAATCGATCTCCTTTTGCATTAATCCATTACTTGGGCTCTTTAGTTATATAAATCGAGCCATTTATTATTACTATATCATTCACGCTGTTTAAAATCTTTTTCAGCGTAGCCTTAATTTAAAACTTTGTGTTTATATCTAAACATGCCATCTTCAATGTCTGATAACCTCGGTGTATATCTCTTGGGTGACAATGGTAAGTAAATCTGAAACAAGCCTGTTGCACAATGGCAATTGTTGTTGGTGTCCAGAGCTTTATTGTTGTTTATGTTTAATGAGGGAAGGTTTTTAAACGGTCCATGGAACTCATTTTTAACCCGATTGATAGTATATGAACCATCTAAACCTTCGGCCGCTAGCAACCTGCTAGACATTTACGGGCTCAGCCCATTGGCCGCCTCGGTCGCTCGCTTTGACCCCGTGACGGGCGAAAAGCGTAAGCTTCGTAAGTCCTATAAGAACCACATTATGGATCTGCCCGGCAAGCACGAGATTCCTCCACGAGGTGTCGACCAACCAGGCAGCGTGTCTACGTCCCGCGCAGACGAGGCGCCCACCCTACTATCCATTGTTTATTCAACCCAGAGCCAGTACCAAAATCCCATCCCCGTCTTGTCCAAGGAGGCGGCACGCACTGCGCCCGGCGAGGAGTACAAGTACAAGTACCTCCAGCCCTACGAGCCTGATCTCCTCAAGCGGGCCTTTGGAGGTCTGGAAAAAACCCCTGTTAGTGGGATACCTGACTTTGATGTGTCCAAGTTGGCGATACCGCCTGTAAGCAGGTTCCCTACAGAAAATGGCAATTCTGGAGTGCAACCCCAAAATGGATACAACATACAACAACAGCAGCAGCAGCAGCAGCAGCAGCAGCAACAACAACAACAACAACCACAACATCAACATCAACAACCGCACGGCCACCACCAAAACATTCACAGTAAGTCCAACGGAGGAACACCGGCATTATCATCTTCATCATCCACACTGGGTGGGTCTTTGATGAGGTCATCGTCGTCGTCATCGTTACATTTTAGCAATAAGTTGCATTCGAATTCTTCACCCGCTCTGTCTTCAGCAGCGGCAGCCGCAGCAGCGGCCGAGTCTTCTAACGAAGACGCCACAGTCATGCGCATCTCGCTTAAGAAGAAGAAGCGGAAAGAGCGCACACACACATCTGTTTCGCCCACATCGTCGACGGGAGGAATGGGCGGCAGTAGTAGCGGCAGCGGGTCTGCGGCAGTGGCGGCCGCAGCTGCGGTTGGATTAGGTATGGAGGGTCATCATCATGACGCCAAACGCAGAAAAACAACAGCCATTACTACCAACTAAAAAAAAAATTATATCTATATGATATTGGGTGAAGTGATGATAGCTTATTTGCTATCTAGTCATTGAAAAAGAACATTTTTTTTGTGGGAAATTTGGGGAAATATGGAACCAAATGAGTACACTTAGACATAAGAAAAAAAAATTAATATTTGGGAATTTTCAAAAAAAAAAAAAGATCGAAAGGAATTAGTTTTTAAAAAATTAAATAAACGATAGTGAATAAAACTAATATAATTACGCGTATTTTTTTTTCAGAATAGTTGATGAAGAGTCTTAAAATGGTATTTAAACTATTTAAAAAAAAATTTGTAGAAAAGTACTGGATTTAAATATATTTTTTATAAATATCTTTGGAATGAATGAATTAAAGAAGGAATGTTTGCCGAGAGGTCAACCCCTCCAAACTTTGCACTGCAAATCATGTGCGGAGGCACAGGCCTGACTCAACCGCCAGGTAAAAAAAACAAACAAACAAACAAATTCTTTATATAAATTAGAAAAAAGTTCATCAAGATAGTGAAGTTAATTTAGATTTAATCCGGATTTAAACTACATTTATGTTAAATTTTACATAACATCAGAAAAAAGGTGCATCAGGATACTTCAACAGTTTTATTCATATATATAATTTTTTTTGTCTTTCTTTTATTAAACCAGTGGTTTTGAACAATCTCATAAAACCTTCATTTAATTAATAAAAATTATAACAAGAAGAACTGTTCCATATTAATTGAAAAAAAAAATGATATGGATTATTGATTGGGGTATGGTAAAAATATTTATTAAATATTAACAAAAAAAAAAAAAAAAAAAAAAAAAACCAAATTACTAACAAACTTATCTTAGTTTTTAATGTCCTATATTCATTAGGCTTGTACAACAAAAAGGCTAAACTGGCATTTCTAGGTCTTGACAATTCAGGGAAAACTACCCTTTTATACATGTTAAAAGTAAGCTTATAAAGATATTTTCTCTTAATCATTGTAGATTAAAAAATTTTTATTTTTATTTTTATTTTTATTTTTATTTTTATTTTTTTCATTTTCATTTTTCTTTAGAATGACCAATTTGAATCACCCAGCCCCACTTACAAACCAACCTTAGAAGAAATAACTTTCGACAATATCCAATTCTCAACATTTGATTTAAGCGGCTATTCTCAGGCACGAAGGTTATGGAAAGATTATATTCCAGAAGTAAACGGACTTGTTTTCTTAGTGGATGCCACGGACCGAAAACGTTTCTCAGAATGCAAAACAGAACTTGACGCACTTTTCGCTAGTCCTGGACTCATCAATGGTCCATTACTAATTCTAGGAAATAAAATAGATGATCTACATGCAGCCTCAGAAGATGAACTTAAATATGCACTTGGATTGGACCAAGTTACAACAGGCAAAGGTCTTGTAAAACTTGACCAGGGGTGTTTCCCAGTGGAGCTTTACATGTCATCAGTTTTGAAGCGCCAAGGATACATTGAAGGATTTGAATGGCTTAGCCAATATATTTAATCTTTGATAAACAATTATTTAAATATATTAAAATGAAAAAAAAAAAACATTATCGGAATTATCTTAGGGAAATTCATTATGATAGATATTGATATTGACCTTTAGAAGTTTTAAAAAAATATTATCACTAAAAATTACCCTGTCTCTGGTATTTATTTATTTATTTATTTACCAAAATGTGTGGAAACATTTGATTTTGCTGGGAAAATTAATTCCATCGCATTGTAACAAAAGTTTGTAACTACGCCCGGTTTTTTTTTTTTTCTTTTTTTTTTTTTTTTTCCCCCAATGCGATCACGACCCTGACAGGACCCATTTGACATTCCATAATGATTAATTGAATACAACAAGAATCGAAATTTCAAACCAAATTAATATTATTTCAGTTTTTAACTTTGGAAAATTTCTAGATTTAAATTATCACCAAGAATCAGATATTTTGTTCCTTCCTTTCTTTATATATATATATATATATACCCTCAAATTTCAAATCTCCACTTGTAAATTTTTTTAAGACTCTAGTCAGAGCCGTCGTCATAACAATCTTCAAAAATTAGAAACATACTCCCCCCTCCAAAAAAAAAAAAAAAACAAAAATAAATGTCTGGAACAAAACAGAAAATTGTTTAAAAAAAATAAAGCAATTTGCCTCAACCATAGGTACGTAATTCAATATAATTTCATGTTATAGTTGTGACCCGCTGCCTTGCACATAGAGCAACAACTCACTCGAGTTCTTATGTCATCGTCTCTCACGGGAACCGGTATTCTAATCTCATAGTGCACTGTGAGATTCGGGTTTTGATATACACTTTAAAAATATAGTGGAGCTTTGTTTATGGAGAGGGAATATATTTATTCCGTATGCTATGTGTCTTGCTATTCATATAATAAACAATTAACATTATCCAACTATCCAACTATCCAACTATCCAACTAATCTCTATTCATTTTATTTGAAAGTACGTCTAGGTCCTGTTTATTGATTTTGCTTTTGATCCTATTAATAACCTGTCGATAATTTTTTCAAAAAACAGTTGCCACTAATAGTTACCGTGACACTGACAGGTCATATTGGATATTTTATCATTTCCTTTTATTTATTCCCTCATTTTATATCATTATATCTATTCTGGTCAAAAAAAAATCGTTATCTTCTTCTATAACCTCTACTTATATCTATAACTTCAGTCTATTCATTTACAGTCTTTGAATCTGCAAACAAAAAAAAAAAACATCGTTGTCGTCTTCGTTGTTGTTGTCTTTGTGACCATTAAGTTCATTGAGACCAAGATTAAGTTCTGGGTATCCACGCTTAAGCTGTCTAAATTCCAAACGAGCGTCATATCAGCCATATTTTTTTCTGCATATATTAATCTGTAAGACAAGTTTAAAAACTACAAAGCTGTGCATGTATGACTGTATATCTGCCAAAAAAATAAAATAAATAAGTAAAAAAAAAGTCAGTATAAGCATACTAATAAGAGTCTCATGTTACCAATAAAAGGTTTCTGTTTTGCGATATATTGCCGACAGAATGATTGACAAACGAACTCAAAAAACAAAAAACAAAAAAGAAATGTAAAAGACAAAAAAAAAAAAAAAAAGAAAAAAGTAGGAAAAAAGAAAGGGGAAAAGAAATGCGGAATTCAAATATTTAGAATGTTTGAGAGGCATACTATGAATAAACTTAGACTGAGGCAGACTAAAATAAAAAAAAATAACATGCCATTTATTTAACAAGGTTTTCGGATTAGATATACTATTCTAGTAACTCTTCAAATAGAATTCTCTCTCTCTCTCTCCGTCAGAATGACTTTTTTTTTTTTTTTTTTTTTCTAGTTTAGATAGTTGATGAGGTTCTGAGAAACTATCAAAGTTAATTTTTATGCCCTTGCATTCTAAAGGAAGCTTTAACTTAAAAGTGGGTTCTAATAAACAGTTTGAATAGAGATTAGTAGTCTCACAAAATTAAAGTACTATGAGAGGAAAAAAAAATAAAAAAGAAAAAAAAGATGAATCAAACTAAATTGAAAAGAACTTGATAAATTGAAAAGAATAAGAAATAGGAAAATAAATTAAAAAAAAATAATACAAATTTTTCTTCTGTGCAGTGCAGATCATTTTTGTTACAATATCATTAGTCAAGGCATGTAGATTAACATGATATTAAAATGAAGATGGATGCTTACGTACTAGAACTATATTACTATTTTAATTATACGAAAGTAATGCACTGAGAAGATCATTTTTTTTTAAGAAAAATACTCGTAAGTGTGGTTATCATTTTCAAATAAAAAAAAAAAAATAGTGAATAATTTTTTTTAAGAAGAAAAGTTACAAACTAGTATGGTTTTTCTTCAAAGTGTAAGAAAACTAACCTATTTTATGAAAAGATGATTATGGGCTTAAGTTGAAACAAAACCCGCAATTAACTAAAAGAACTAGAGATCCCCTGCAGCAGCAGCAGCAGCAGCTGAAGTAAATACTAATTAATAGTTTAAATATTAAAAAAATAAGTAACGAGCATTTGAAACGCCTAAAAAGATTAGTGATTTTGTTTTGTTTTTTTTTGAAACCCGATATTGAAATATAGAAGGACATATATATATATATATATGGTGCAGTTAAATATTGAACCAAAAAAAAAAAAGGGACGCCCTCAAAAGGGAATTTAAAGGCAAAATAAATGGTTATGGCAGTAAAATTAATCCATCAAAAAAAAATTTTTTTTTTTTCCCTCTCTGGTAAGCTTGCGGAAAGAAAAATAAACAGAACATAGTATCTTTAGTAATTTATTCTAGTAATTTGTGTTGGTTGGTTGGTTGGTTGGTCATTGGGTACTTTACAAGATACTTGATATATGACACGAGGCTGGTGAAATGAGAAACAAGACGCCAAAATACCAAAAAAAAAAAAAAAAAAACGAGAAAAAAAAAATCTTCGTCATATAAAAGGAACATAACAGAAACATTTGTGATGGATAAAAGTTTACAAAAGTAGTTAGTTAAGCGGGAAGACATTACATTGAAAAATACGGCAGTTGATGAGAGAATGGCGTGTAATATTTATATTATTATTTTCATTATAATTATTATTATAATTATTATTTTTCATAGTTGTATTTTTTTTAGCTTAAAAAAGCACCGGAATATTGCTACAAAAAAAAAAAAATTAATTATAACGTAGAGGAAATGATGATGAGATGGATACTTGATTCTATCAGAACAGACAACTTTTTCTTAGAGATCAATGACTAGCTTAGAAAAGAACTAGCAACAGCAACAATAACAAGATTTGAAATGGGGGAAAAAAAAAGAACTTTATATACATTAATATACCTAAATATTTTGAGCAAATAAACTGACATAATGTTATTTTAATTAATTCTTAAAAGATTGAGGGGAATATGCCTACCCAAAGGTATAATTTTTTGCACAACAGTTCCCACCATCAGTAACAAGATTTTGGAGCAGTGAATGTAACTGAGTAGATTGAAGAAAAAGAAGAAAAAGAAGAAGAAGGAAATAAAATAAAATAAAATAAAAACAAAATAATAAATATTATTATCTTTTTAGAACATGAATTGGTTCCCATATTGGACGCACAACTGAAAACTACTATTAATTTTATTACAATTATTACTAACTATTTCTTTTTGTTTGTTTGTTTCTAGAGTTTGCTTATGAAAAATCAATTGAAATTTTTTTTTTTTCATCATCTTCCTCTTCCTATTTCTGATACTCAATTAAGAAAGAAGAAACGACAGAAAAAAAATTTTTTTTTTTTTTTTTTAAAAACAAAAAAATAAATAAATCAATAGGACTAATAACATCAATATTGATAAAAATTCTATACAAATCTCAGAAAAAAAATAAGTTTGAGGGCGTTCCACATTGACACTTAACAGTTTTATTTATGTTTTATTTATGTCCCATACATAATGTCGTTCACGAAAATGTGCCATGAAATGGTATTAATTCTTTTTTTTTTTTTTTTTTTATCTGAACTTTTTATTCACCTTTTTTTTTTTTGTTTAACTCTTATTTACCTTTTTTTATTTTTTATTTTTTTTATTTTTTGCTTTCTCCACACACATTGTAATGTTAATCTGAAATTTAGTTATGTGGCAGCAAAATTCAATATCATGGGCAACCTAGTCCCATATCTCTAAAAACAGGGTATAGAGGTATGAAAATACAATAAAAAAAATAAAAAAAATAAAAAAAAAATAAAAAAAATAAAAAAACTGAATGGGTGTTTGTGTACATATGTTGAATAAGGAAAAAGATATATATTTAATTTAAACGAGTGATTATTAGAATGAATAAAGGTGTTACTATTCGATTAGACTAAGAAAGACCAAATCTTTTTTTTTTTTTTTTTTTTTTTTTTTTCAAAATATTTAGTAACAGTTTGTAAAGTGGAAAAACCTTTTCCTTATTATCAAATTAAACGATCCAAACTAATAATGTAACCATGTCTAATTCAGGAAGGTAGTAATAGTTGCAGTGAAATATAATAAAATAAAATAAAAAACCCAAGGGAAAGGATGTATCGTGGTGAAATTGTCTTCAAATATATGAGATTTTTTTTTATAATTTTTATTATCATTGTAAAAAAATTTTTAAAGTACGTAATATGTAGCTTTAAGACAGATTATTATCAACCAAAAGAGGTTATATAGGTCATAGGATTATTAATTAATCAATCAGTTATGCGCCATCTATGTTACTCTTCACTGGTCTGAGAATATGCTTAGACACTATTATAGTCATCCATCTCTTCTTGAATTTACTCCTTATTTATTTATTTATTTATTTATTTATTTATTTTTGTTGTTGTTGTTTCAATTTTTGAGTATGAAAATATTTTGAAAAATTATTCAAAATCCCAAGTTTTTGGAGGGAAAATGAAATATAAAAAAAATAAAAATCAATGAGAAATAATATTAGAAGAAGATGAATAAGAAGAAAAGAAAAAAAAAAAAAGAAAAACTTTGAATTGAATATATATATATATATATATTTTTGTATTTAATTAGATATATATTTAATTAAAATTATTATAAAATTTTTTTGATATATTTAAAATACAAAATTCTTTTTTCCTCTTTATTTTCTTTTCTGTTCCTGAAGACCCATCTCCACTCATCTCAGCTATCTCTTTTTTTTTTTTTTTTTTTTTTTTTTTTTTTTTGCTCCACTAGTTCCATTCTCCCCCTGAAAGATATAGCTTAAGTTTAGTTCCCTTCTTTTCCCCCTTTTTTTTTTTTTTTTTTCTATCAGGTTATTATTATAGTTTCATAATGGAAGTATACATCATTGGTACATGTTTAAAAAAAAAAAAATTAACCTTAAGCCTTTAAGCTAATAGTTTCATACATCTCATTGGCATTTTTGTTGAACTAACTAATAAACTGATTAACATAATAATGAAAATTAAAGAAGGTAAATCTTATAGCTACTATGATTACTCACTAAAGTTTTATTTCTTTTAAAAAAAAAATTATTTATTTATTTTTATTTATTTTTTTTTTATACAAAAAAAAAAAAAAGTGAATTTCATGTTTAGGTCTTCCAGAAGATAATTTGTCTCTGTTCCGTTTTTTCCATAAGATTTTCTTCTTTTTCTTCTTTTTCTTTTTTTTCTTCTTTTTTCTTCTTTATTTTTAGAAAGAATGAATTTCTTCTAAACTCATTTCCATTTGAGTTTGAGTGTGTTTCCAACTGAAGAAAAAAAAAAAAAAAAAAAAAAAAAAAAAAAAAAAAAAAGAAAAAGAAGCAACCATTTATTCTTTGATTTGCCCATATTCACATGGAAACGTACTTCATCGCCAGTTTTAATGTACATGCTGCTGCTACCAACTAACTACTACTAGCCAAAGTTACCAAATAGGGAAACATCGTTTGAAGATCATCATAAAGTTGATGTATGAATAATATATTTAAAATTATTTAGGCCAAAAAAAATAAAAAAAAATAAAAAAAAATAAAAAAAAATTAAAAAAAAATTAAAAAATAAATAAATAAAAGTAAAAAAGAAGTGCATCTGAGACATAAAAAAAATAGAAATGCTTAGTTTGCTATTTTGTCTTCCCCTTTTTAAACAATACGATTATATCCGTTGTATTTTTTGAAAATCACGCCAACTTTAGTCCAATTTCAAATATAAATTTTCAATCAATAATAGTATACATATATATATATATATATATATATTTATGACTCATGATTCCAATGAAGACCAAATATGTAGCTCATCAAAGAGATTTTAGTTTTCATATATATTGATAGGTGGAATACTCATCCCATCCTTTCAAAGGCGTGCTATTAAAAAAAAAAAAAAAAGTATGAATTTGTAGTATGATCCTCAACCCATTTAAACTATTTCTACATCAAAAGCATTTTTTTTTTTGTACAGTGGCAAGTGCGTGCTTGGTGTAAGTATGGTATATGACTGTGCACCATCGGAACGAAAGGCAGCAACAATCCCAAAACTGCTGCTGCTGCTGCTGCTGCTGCTGCTGCTGCTGCTACTGAGTCGAGTCACTTGGCTGCTGATTTGATTTGGCTTTAAGAGAAAGAGGGTTGCTGATTGTGGTAGTGGAGTGGTCGTGGTAGTGGAGAAGATTAAATGGAGAAAGTAAAGTAAAGAAAAGTCAAAAGTCAAAATAAAAAGTTAAATTGGGAAACGAGAAACAATAAAAAAAAATGTGGCTAAAAGAAGACTTGCTCAAACTTTGTCTCCTATTTGCACTTATTCAATTTTTTTTTTCTTCTTTCTATTAGATCCAAACAGTGCAGTTCATCTTCCCATATAAAACTTTTGAGAGATTTTTTTTTTGTTTTTTGTTTTTTTTTAACCGTCTCTCCATTCCCATTGTATATGTGTATTTTAAAGAGAAACAAAAAAAAAAAAAAAAATAAAAATGCTCATTTTTGATGCCTAGGTTTAATTCTCTTTTGTGTATTTGAAAAATAAATCTGTTAATCTGCACATCACCAAGGACTACTTGTTGGATTAGATCGCCATACAAAGTTTCGGTCAGGTTCCACCATCACGTTCATGCTGGAAATACTGGGGCTTAACCGACCACTCATGCTAGGACTATATCTTCCATTTAGATCATCTACAGCCCCGCTTCCTGATCCCATTGATGTACTTGTATAATTGACACTGGCTGATGTCGGTAGACTAGCAAGGTTTTCTGCTGTTTTCCGTCTGCTGTGCTGGCTTCTACTGGTGCTAGTGTTGCTACCACCACCATTATCACTTCCAGTACTGAAGTTTTTCGGCCTATATGATTTATCAGAATACCCGTCGGCTGGCGCTCTGCGCGAACCGCTTTTGCTAGAGCCTGAAGTGCTGCTGTGATTATGGCTATGGCTATGACTATGGCTATGATTATGACTGTGATTGTGACTGCTGCGAGGCACACTTGTTGGTGGAATTATTGGTTCCATGGTGAAATTTGAAATGTTTTGTTGCGGTTGTTGTTGAAGCATAGCACAGCTCATGTTACTGACAACACCGGTACCAGCTTTTCGAATTGGATGACACGCCTCACACCACCGATCAATATATTCGGGGATTCCAGTAGGATGTTGACATCTGGCAGGGTCATGACAGTACTTAACTCGCTGGTAATTATACTTGTGACCGCATTTAAACAGCTCGTATTTCCAAGTGCACATTATAATTTTTTTTTTTTAAGTTTCCAAAAAGAGGTAAATAAGAAGATGAAGAAGGGATTTTTTGGTTTGAAATGAAAAAAAAAAATAAAATAAAATAAACAAAAAAGCTTTTGATTAACTCAAAAAGGGAAAGCGATTGATATCCATAGAAATGAATGGTATTGTAATAGTTTAAAATGAAAAAGAAAAAAAAAAAAAAAGAGAGAGAAAGAAAAAAAAAAAGCGAAGAGGGACAAATTTACATTTATATATATATTCATATAGATATTATCCGACTAGATAGATATATATATATTTGTTTATTTATCTCCATGTTTTTAAGCTAGTACCAAACAACAATGCCTTAATGGTGGAAAAAATCAACATGAAAAAGGCACAAATTTTTTTTTTTTCATTTCTTTTTTAGAAAAAAAAAAAAATTAAAAAGGTATTAACAATCTTTGAAGTTGATTATTATAATTATTATAATTATTATAATTAAATATATATTTTATTATTATTATAATTAAATATATATTTTATTATTATTTCCCTCTTATTATTACCATTTATTAAATAAAAAAAAATTTTTTTTCTTTTTTTTTGGGGGGGGGATTTAAAGAGACAGGCGCTCATGTGTTCTAAGCATTCCAGAAAGCACAACATACGAACTTCTTAAGGCTAGTCTTTATTTATTTATTTATTTATTTATTTATTTATTTTTTTATTTATTTTTTTATTTATTTTTTCTCATTTCTCATTTCTCATTTTCTTTTCGCCCTATTTTTCCGTCTTATCTCAGTTTCAAATTTCTTTTCCCTTTTAATTTTTTTAATTTTTTTTTTTTTTTTTTTTTTTTTTGATATAAGTCTAGTAAAACTTTTCTTCTTTCTTTTCTAGCCTGGTTTGAGTGCTGGTCTTAAGCGCCTTTGGTTCCTGTTTTTGTTTTTGATGGAGGAGGAGGGAAGGTCAGACGCTTTAAGTTAAGATTGGGCAAAAAGTTGTTATGCTTTTTATACAGGCAATATGAACTAAAACATCATTTCTTTTCCAAAGTCAATCAATCATTACTACCTTTGAAGGTGATCGTATTTTAATTACTTTGATTTATTACTTTGATTTATTTTTATTATTTTTATTATTATTAGTGTACTACTGTTAATAATTTAGATAAGTTAGATAATATAGATAATAATTATCTATATAGATAATTTTGAGAGAGGTATGGTGTATATATGAAGCTTTCACATATTATTTTACCAAAATTCCACCATGGACTCATCTGCTTTTTTTTTTCACTTCCATTCTCATGGTAGTAGACTCGATAATATTACAGCTTAGCTTCTATCTAAATGCTCAACATCTTCACAGTATGTCTTATAACAAGATAACAAGATGGAAGAGACCCTGTGTTAACGCCAAAAAAAAAACAGTTTTTTTATGTAGCAACAATACAAACACTACCAACCAACCAACCACGATCAATCATCATACTACTAAACACGTACCACCAAGTCATTTCTTTCTACACTGGTCCCAGTGTGAAAAATATCGCTGAGCTAATATAAGCTGTCATATATATATATATATATATATATATATATATATATCTATGTAACGCTGTACATTGATACCACTAAATTTTACGAAAATATACTACTGACTGCAGCAATGATTATTTTCAACAAGCTGTTATTTATTTATTTATTATAGACATCATGCACATGCCATGCACAGGCTTATGCCACGCTCCATATTAAGTAGCAGCATATTTCTTTGCCGATTTTCAAAGTATCCGGTTGCCTTCTAGAAAAGGAAGCCCGCCTTAAATAAACAGATGGAACAGTTACTAACACCAGGAGAGGGAATAGAAAGAAAAAAAAAAAAAAAAAAAAAAAAGGGGGGGGGCATTCAGGGGAAAGAAATATCATTTTCTATGATAGAAAAAGAAAGAAATAAAGAAAGAAAAAAAAAAAGGAAGCCTGTAAATAAATTCGATGCATATTATCATATTGTTTGAAACAAACAAACTATACTATTTGCTCTAATATTATACGAATCATCATTATCCCATATGGAAATCTGCTTAAAAATAAAATGTCATGTTGAATAAAAAAAAAACCTGAATTCGGAATAAAAACCTCCAATTCTTAATTGCCAACATAAATACCAAAAAGACCCTTAGTAAACGAAGTTTGCAGAATAACTCTATTAGATACCTTGCTATCATCATCACGATATATTTCTTAATGATAATACCTCACCAGAGGAACCTTTTCCTCTTACCTTTTAACAAATGACCCAAATTAGTATACCTCCTCGCATCCTCATCCTCATCCTCATCCTCATCACCTTTTGTATTTAAGGTTACTAAAAAAAAATGTCTCTTGATTTTTTATTTTGTTGTTTATTTTAGTTTAATATATATTTTTTTTAAGAAAATGAATCAAGCAATATTCATACAAAAGCATCAACATTCACCAAAAACAGCCACAGACGTACGCACCGTTATTGCAAATCTTTCTCTCAAAAAAAAGATATGGGCATGTATATCATTTACTACTACAACAAGTGCCAATCCAAGAATTTGACATATGTATGTTCTTTACGTTTATTCTTTAAGACCGTTGCATGACTTAGCAGAAATTTGAAACCTTTTTTTTTTTTTAGTTTTTTCAAATAATAAAAAAAGTAAAAAAAAAAAGAAAAAATATACGGAATACACGGAAATAAAAAAAAACAAAAAAACAAAATTTACTTAGGTTTAAACATTTTGCTGTCCATCAATTGATGATATGATGTGATGATGCTAATAGTCTTGAATTTGGTAGTTTAGAAATGGCACTACGGTATTACGGATATCGTTTGTACGTCATCTAGCCATATACCATATTTCTTTTCTTCTATCTAATTATTTTTAAAAATAAAAAAAGAAGCCCTTTTAAAACATAAGCGACTAAAGATATTTCTGAAAAAAATTTTTTTGATTATTATTATTAATAAATATGTACTAAAAGCTTACTATATATACAGTTTTTTTTGGGGTTTAACCACATTGCATACGACTAATTTAACAAGAAATATTTTTTGAAAATATTTGAATGACTTGGAAACAGGGATTCTATCATACGCATTTTCATGATAAGCTAACCAAATAATAGAAATGAATCTGAGCCGGAAAAGGTCATGAGGAAAATATCAAAAAATATTTTTCTGATTATTCAAAAAAAAAAAAAAAAAGATTATAATTAAACATGTGAGTAATACAAATCTTTCAAACTTGTTATCTTCTTACAATTATCATCTAGATTTCATTTTTTTTTTAAACAAAAGATTGAAATCGTTCTTTTAACACTCAAATATGAATAAAATTTAACGGTTAGATTTAAATTTTGTTACAATTATCCTTCATATCAAACTAAATATGATTTAGTCAATAATACTTTACAAGTTTTTTTTTTTTTTTTTTTTTTTTTTTTTGTAAATCACAATATATCAACCACCAATATTATATACCCTCAAACCCCAACTAATATAAATGCAACATCTACCATAAAGATAACCAAATTTTGGAGACTTCCCCTCAAACTTTGGATAATATACCTTCAATGTGACTTTTCATAAAAAAGATAAAATTGCTAGACGACCTACAAACTTCCTGGTCATTTAATCTAAATAAATAAAAGAAAAAAAAATCTTTGTTTGGGAAGATAAACACATAAGCTAAAATATAGTCAACAGAATCGTGATCTGATTCAGCATTCGATGAACGACTTTTCCAAATAAAAATAAATAGATATCATCATTTAAATAAATGCTTTCGGAAACAGATATCCAGGCTAAAGGATCCGAATTCAAAAAAAAAAAAAAAAAAAAAAAAAAGAGACTCTTTAAAAAGCAACTTTAACCTTTGACCTGAATTTTTTGTTCTCTCTTTCTCCCTCTTACTTTTTCTCTTTCTCTCTATTCCTCTCTCTCTTACCTGAGGGAATATTTTAAAGTTGAGTAAGTTTCAACTTTTTTTTTAAAAAAAACAAACTTGTCCCTGTATTTCTATTCATTCAGACACTGAAAAAAGCATCTTTTAATCATTTATCCGATATATTTGGACATGTTATTTTTTTTTTTTTTTTTTTGGTATTTTTGGTATTTTTGGTATTTTTGGTATTTTTGATTTTTGAAAAATAAAAAAATAAATTATAAAATCTAAATGGGACCCGTGGAGAGATGGTTACCTCAATTGTCGGACCACAATCAATCGATTGATTGTATCAGAAACAGCTATCTGCCAGAGACTTTACCCTTCAGGAATAAAAGTAAGTTTATTTTGTTTTGGTTTTTTCTTCTTCTTGGTTTATTTCTATCTTCACTTCGGTTTTAAAATACATCTTTTATTTTTCCCTTTCCAAATAATATAATAAAAACTGCAGATAATACATCCTATGGTTGCTATTTGCATAAAAACTTTTTTAATATCTACATCAATTTTGATATCCTTTTTCTTATTTTTTTTTCTTCCTTTGCTTGTTAAATATATTTTTTTGCTTATACTAATTTTCAATATGATTAAAAGAAATAAATGGTTGAAAAGAGCAATTCAAATAAAATAATATTGCAAAAAAAAAAAAAAAAAAAAAAAAAAACTCAGTATCCAAAAATTCGTCGTCTTTTTTCCCTTTCTTCTTGTGTCCATCTGAGGTCATGCTTCCGAGCCATAGAATTATTTCTTTGTTATTTGTTAATTGTCATTTTCTTTTTCTTTTATGTTTATTTTGATTTTGTCCAGTGAAAAAAGAAAAAAAAAAAAAACATTTCATCATTTATCTTTTTAATCAACCCACAATGATTGAATCGTTTCTGCTTACCTTCGACGTTCCGAAAATGGAACGTTAGTAACTTCATCTGGAGTCTCAATCAATTTGGACATCTCTCTCTTGGGCTCAGATACTTGTTTGGTAGTAACTGTAAGTTCCGGTTTTTTTAATTCCTTGTCCTTCCCCAGAATATTGGACGCCGTTGCACATCGAAATACCAAAGTCATAGGAAGCGGCGCATCTTCATCATCATCTTCGTCGTTACATTTTTTTTCTTCACCCAGTGACCCTTCATCCCAAGAAAACATGTATACTTGATTGTCATCATCATCATCATATTCCTCTCCATCCCTTTTTTCTCCTTCTTCTTCACTAGATGATTCATTCTCATCTTCATTACTAAAAGATCCATAATGCCTTCTTTCTCGTGCCTCTAATGATAAGGGTGATGCACCTCTAATGGGTACATTCCGGCACAGGCTTGGCATTGGTTTGCGTCCAAACGGCCCATACGGGTCCATGTTGCGACATCTGCACAGAGGCTTAAATTTGTAAGACACATCATACTTGTGCTGCCCAATAGAGGCTTTGCCATCACGAATTACTCCAGTGCTCGTGATTTTATTTACGGAAGATGCCGCAAGCAAAGTAGGTGACTTGCTTCTAGATCTGGATTCTGAACTAGTAAGTTTGGCCGCACCCACTTTATTCTTTTGCTCTTCTTGAACAATACATGTGGGGCACTCTTCGTCAATCCGGATAATGTCTCGTAGCTCACAGAAAATAGACTTCATAGTCCGATTACATTCCTGTATACTTGGGACCGCACTCAAATGCCCACAACTGTACTGGCGATAAGTCAAAATGCACATTATTGAACTTGGTTATATATAAGCTTGTTAAGTTGATATAATTTTTTTCTGATTAAAAAAAAAAAGACAAGATCAAAATAACTTTTTTCGAATCTCATGCTATATTTATATGAAATTCTATTTCTTGACTTTCTGTTCCTTGTGCCTACTTAGATTAGAAGCATAACATTGCCGTTCTTCTGAAATATGCTGGAGGGGTGGGGGGGATTTCCTTGCCTCCTATTCAACATAACCGTTTTTGTAGTTAATGCCGAAATCAATGCATCAATGCAAAAGGTGTCATTTGATGCAAATAAAAGCATTTACTAGAAAAAGTTTTTGTTCAAAAAAATATCAAAATAAAGATTATTACAAAAAAAAATTACACATTAGAAAAAAAAAAAATAAACAAAAAAAAGAATAATTTTTTATGAATTCAAAAGGCGCTTCAACATTCTGCGCTTCTTGCCAGTACTCTTGTCGTCATCCGCATCATTATTATTACTAGATTTGGCAGAGTGCGGGCGCAAGACGTGATTCAACACACTGCTAGTATGTGAGGGTGTTGAAGATGTCGACTGCTGACGTGACAATCTTGCCTTATTCCCAGATTCCTCAAAAGAATCTGTACCTGTAGGGGAAATAGAATCAACCTGGCCCCCATTCTTCACAGGCAAAGAGTATGCAGACTGGTCACCCTCAGAAATTACAGAAAGCCCAGGCACAACCTCCTTCTTGCTGCTTCTTCCAGACTCTGTACTGGCAAGATCATCCACTGAAATAAACGACACATAGTCTGAAATCTGATGGAGCTGCTGACCTTTCTTTCGGGTCTGATGATGCTTCTTGATTTTGTTGCCTAGAAGCGAGCCACTGTGATTCAAGAGAACCTTAGTAATGTCCTTCTTGAGATGCAAAACAAGATCCATGTTAGACCATGTCTTGTTTTGGTAAGAAATCTCAGGCACTTTAAGAACAAACTCGTGAATATCAAGAAGGTTGCGTGAGCCCTGGCCCTTGTAGGAAACACAAACCGTTGTTTCCACAAATCGAATCTGAACAATAGCCATGTAGTTTGAGGCTCTCTTTATCATCAACGCAACATCATCATCCTTGGAAGTTTCAACAAGAGCAACCTGTTTGCCGTTATGGCTATCATCATTCCCATTAGTGGCTATCGCTGTTCCAACAGGCGAGCGCTTGTGTTCAGGAGAGTTGGTACCCGGCGACGGGGTCTTGGTATTTCCGGACCGTATACTGGCAGAACCAGAAGTCAGGTGTGACAAGCGGCTACTCTGGAAGGGATTAAGCGTATTAAGCTTTCTATGTCGCACAGAATTATTTTCTGACTCTGAGTCCAACTTGATCGAGCCTGCCTTCCTCAAAAATGTACCAATGCCCGTGCCACTGGCTGTATCAGAAATGCTGTCATCATCGCCATCATCGTCATCGTCATCCGAATCATCAGTGTCGGAAAAGTGCTCATAAGTAGTCGGACTACTAGGGCTATTAATGTCCTTCTTATTTCGGGATGGGAAAATGGGACGGTCATCTCGAGTCCCGTCCTTGTTGACGGGGAAAACAAAAGAAAAGATCTTGTCCCAAGTATTGCGCTCAAACTGCAGCTTGAGCGGGCGAAGAGCAACTTCAAACTTCTGCATGATAGGGATACCACCAATAGGATCCAGCATAGTCCAGTTAATAGACATGAGCTTCCCCTTTGAAGAATCAAACTTGCCATTGTTTGGCACGTATGGTGAGAAAATTTCAGGATAGACAGCCTCAGGCTCAAGATTGAAAGCCTGCATGACACCAACCTCAACAGAGTTTGCATTGAACCCGTCAGTGTTTTCAATTCTGTTGAATGATGCGTCAGCAAGACCCATGTCCATAAATGGTCGATGCTTAGCGTCGAGAACGTGCCAAATGATTTGGTTGGCACCAATAGCCCACTTGAAAAACTGAGATGAGTCTTCGTCACGAGATCCCTTTTGCATGCCAGTCTTGATAGCAACAACAAGAATACCAAGCTCAAAAGAAAGATTGTCTTGGATGAGCTCGACCTTGGCCAAGTCACGAATAGCAGACTCGTCAAGTTCCGACATACGAGTAATGTACTCCATTCTAATGTCATCAAACTTGCGAATCTTGGTCTGAAGATCACGGACCTGGTTGATGGCCTTTTTCAAGTCATTAAAGTCCGTGGTCAAAAGGACCTTGTCAAGCTGCTCGCTGTGCTGCTTTTTGACAGGTTCAGAGTAAAGAATCAAGTCAATGACAATAGTGTAAGCAGCAAAAAATTGATGCGAATCTGTAGTAGCAACAATCTTGGGGAAATCCACCGCAATGCGATTCTGATGGTGGATTTCGTGGCGAATGAGAGCAGCCGTGCAAGTATTTTGGAGTTCCTCCGTACTGGTGCTTTCCTGGATGCGAAGCGAATTGGGCTTGTCATAGCGAAGAGTGGCAGATGTTTTATTAATGACTAAGAACTCTTCCAAAGCCTGGTCGTCGTAACAGCACTCAACTGCAAGCCAAGGTGGCCACATGGCAGATTTGCCGCAGCCATAGGTGTTATGACTAAAGTAAAGGTAAGCATTGTTTTTTACATTTTCTGCAGAAAGAACATAAAATTGTGCTTCCTGGAGGAAAACGCCATATCTACTTTCCAATACACGCGACTGATCGCCGAGTTCCCGTTCGGTGTCAACAATTTCAATGACCTTGAGCTGAATATTCTCAGAAGTCACCAAAACAGCAGAATCTGGATTGACGTCACTAACAAGCTGAATCTGAGGGCTTGTGAGACGGATAAGGTACTTTTCTTCAGCATCAAAGCTTCCCTCGGTGGTTGCCAAACTGGCATCAAATGCAGAAAGATGGCCTTCCATATCATCCAACATGTTGTTGAAATGAGGGTCGCAGCCAGGGAACTCAGATTTGAGTTCCTTGAGAAGATCACCAATATCCTCTCCGGAAAGTTCAACGGGGCCATCCTCAGGGTGGTTGAGAGAATGCTTTTCAGCCAAATCTTCCAAGTACTTGACAGCACGCCGAGTGATGTAGTAAGCGTGCTTTTTGCGCTCACTGACACGGGCAAAGTAATGAGAAACAGAGTTTCGAATTTCATTATTCCATTTGAGCTGCATGCTGTGGATAATGAAACGATTCGTAAACACACTATCACCCCTAGCGTTAGCAATGGTGTCCAAGGGCTCAAGAGAATCGGCACTACCAATAGAATTAAGCTCGTGAAGCTCATGGATACTGGAAGCAGTCGAGGCGTGGGTATCCACAGGCACGAATATCGAATCACGCCGGCTAGAAGGAGGAATGATGGAGCTCCTAGTAGTAGAAGGCTCTTCAATACGCTGCTGATCAAACTCAGGCTCCGATGATACACTTTCACAGTCAGTGATGGTGCGAGTAACTTGGATTCCAAATTCACTGAGACCGTCTTCAAAAATGGAAGGAATATCCAGAGTATCAATCTTGACACTGTCATCTTCATTACCCAAATATGGCTCAGGCAAAGGCCCAGAAGGCGATGATGGGGGCTGGGGCTCGGTAGCCTGATCCAAGCCCATTGCACTTTTGTTATCGTAGACTTTGCGTGCAAGCTCGACGTTTTTGGCAACATTGCGAGCAGTGGTGTCGATTTCATCCTCAACTTGAAATCGCTCAACTGCAATTTCTCTAACCTTGGCAATACGCTCCTTCAAGTTAGTGACATCAATCTGGACCTTCTTAATCCGGTCACTAGTAGCCTTGACACCAGGGAAGCGTTCAAGATCAGATTTTAGCGAGTCAAGCATGGTCTCGTTCGTCTTGAGTTGCTCTTCGAGCTCGGAAAGACGAGAATTAATAATGATCTTGTGGGAATCCTCGGGGGGACGATTGCCAATGACACAGTCGTGCGAATTCTCACTGCCAAATGGGATAAATGTTCCATACTTGCGAGGGTCGTCGTGATCAGTTTGACGGAAGTACGACCATCTAGGTGAGTACAACATTGGAGACACTGTAATCTTGGGGAAGATTGTGGCTGGTGATGTTTCACCAAGCTCGTCAAAATCGTCCATGTCAATCCAAGAATAGTCATTGTCACTGATTTTGATTTTACCAGTGTAGTGGCCACTGCTGGACGAGTGACTGTAGCCATTGGAAATAGACGAGCCAGGAGAGACTGAAAAGCCAAACTTCTTGGCGAGCGACTGCTGGTGCGACTTCTCCTTGAAGGTAGCCTGGATGACACGGAGGTCAGTGTTGATGAAATCCAGCTCACCAACATTGAGATGCATTCTCCAGCGCTTGCCAGTAGAGAGTTCTTCGCCAGGATTAGGCGAACGACGCTGATGCAGATCCAGCGTAAAGTGATCAATCTTGCCCTTGAGACCAGTAGAGTGATGCGAGTACGAATTAGTTTTGGCATCGTAGTCTGAAGTGAGGTAGGCATGAGTAATGAAAAGAGGCGAGAGAAGGAGCTGATACTTAACAGTGTACAAGTGACGACCCAGCTTTTTGGATTTTTGCATAGGGTCATCGTAGTTGAACATCTTGCCGTTACGAACAGGCAGGGAAGATGCACTGTCAAAAAGCTCCCACCACTTGTGGAAATGAGCAAACGCCTTCGGTGAAAGATGTACTGAGTTGTAGCTGTTGCTGACACTCTCGCCATCATCAGAGTTGTACTCTGTATGTGATGGCGAAATGACGGAGATCGCCATATGGATGTAGTCACTGCGAAAACCACGGTACGCATCATAAGTGGAAAGGTCGTCGACGTACTCGGGTTTGCTCAATGTCACCTCGTAGTGTGGGCGGAACTGGAAAGTACGACCAAGATTAGTTCCACGCTCAATTTCGCGCTCAAACACCATGCCCATATACCAGCAAACTTGACCGCTGAGCTTCATGACAACTTTCTGGAACGTTGTGCTCTCGTTAAAGTTGGTGGGGCAAACCAACCCGTTTTGGACGGTAATGTACTTGGACAAGTACTCGCGCTCTTGCAAAGAAAAGTTGGGTACCGCAAGAAGATAGTCATCACTTGAAAGTGAAAACAAACGCTTAGGATCGTCATCTTGATTAATGGAGAGGACGACATTGTTTCGCCAAACCATGACAAAACCAGCACTACAGCCAAGTAAATGGTAAGGATTGCGAGAGCCCTTGAGCATAAAATGAACATCACTTTCCTTCCAGTGGAACTGGAGACGCGCATGTAAGACCAATCTGATCTTGTCCCAAAAGCCCATCTTCTCAGAAGGGTCAATAGGAGGCTTAGAGAAGGTGTCGAAGACTTGCATGGAAGCTTGCATGCCTGGCTGGTGAGCCTGACAGTGCGAGATTCTGGTAGGGAAGTGTGAACGACCGTGGACTTGAAGCGACGTAAACGTCTTAATAGACGCAACAGTACGCTTGACACGAGCCACATATGGATAAAACTCTGGGTCATCAGTGTGGCCGGCAGCTTCGGCAATGAGAGGAATATCAATATCACGGATATTGGCTTTCTTGTCTGAATAATTTTCAGCAATAATAAAGTTGCCATGGATGCTGACAGAAGTGGTGCTTCTGTGTTGAGAGGGATGAAGCTCTGGGAAATGCACAGTGGGCAGGGGGTAATCGCGGATTTGCACGCGTAAACTACTTGCACCAAGATCCAAGTAAAGAGGAATGAGAAGAGAAAATTGAGTATCTCGTGGCTGACCCTTGCCAATATCGTATAAAAAGTCTCGCAAACCCAGTTCGTCGAAATCAGGCTTCCGAATTAAAAGATCGGTATTGTTGATAAAGACAAAGAACAAGAATGGGTACGGAGAGTAATCAATGATTCTCTCATTAGCCAAAGTTTCAGGATCGACCTCGTCAATACCAAGGGATAGCTCAACCTGTTCGCGCACAGCACGCTTTTGGTTAGCCTCAGCAGCACGGTGTGCTCGGATCCAACTGGTGGAAAAGTTTTCCAAAAGCTTTCTGCGTGCAGCCTCAATGCTAACAGTAGACTGAGATGTGAAGGCAGATTCGTCTAGAATTTCATTCTGGGGCTCCTCCATTTGCTTGTGGCGGCGTCTACCCATGAAAACCTGGGGAAGTGTCTGAGAACCTGAATGCAAGTGCTTGATGGGATTATGGTACTTAAACCCAGGTTTCAAAGAATCCATTGTAACCGTGCGGTGCGGGTTTATATGGGGGGGAGGTGGAGATGGCGAAGAATTCTTATCGTTAATAGAAAGGGTACTGGCCGGAATTTCGTCCTTGAGTGGACTATGGATGGCGGGCTGGGTATTTGCATGGCGAATCGATGACTTTGCTTCAAAGGAAGGTCTAGAGAGGGGCACAGAAGTGCTTGGAGAAGACTTGGTGGTATGAATAGTAGACTTGCTCAAAACAGCCTTGACCTTCTCTTCAAATTGCTCCTCCTTTTCTAAGCGGAGCCGCTGCTCGCGAAGACCGACACGGAAAATCAAGCCTAGCTTGGATTCAAAAATGTCATCCTCAATACCCAAAAACAGGCCCTTGGAGCGGATGCGGATCTTGGGTATGTTGGGCATGGTGTTGCGCATTTTGGCATGGCCAGGCTCAAGCTGGCCTGTTTTTGCCGTTTTGGCAAGAATGATGACACCCTTGAAACTGGAAATGATGTTGTCAAAGACACGGTACAAGCGCAAATGGTTTGTAATGTGAATTCGAATGGACCGCAACTCGAGAAGGATTTGTTCATTGTCATCAACAACATAAGGCTTCTTGAGATTGGAAAAATCTTCCTTAAATGTGACACGGAGGTCAGAAAGCACAAACAAACGGGTCCAAGCATTAGGAATATTTGGATGATCAGTGTAAAGACGAATGACACGGGCCGCTACAGTGTCAACATATTCGCGAGATTTGCGGTAATTGAGGCTGTTTGTTTCAAACATAACATTGACATCATTGGGAAGCTTAGCTTTGAAACGAATGATTCCAGTTTGGAAGTGAATGTCAAAATTTTCCTCTTTATTTGACTGGTCTTGTTCAATTTCATGTTCAATATCCTCCTTCTTTTGAGGGTGGTGATTCTCATATGGTTGTGATTCTGTTTTCTCCGTATTGAAAGTAATAGGACGCTTAGGGAGAATAAGTCTAATGACATGAATGGTGAGAGTGATCAAGTACTGCAGATGAAAGTCCCAAGAAATGTTTGCGTTACGCAGAATGAAGTTTGTTCTGATGAAAGGGCTAGTCGTATCAGAGGATGTGAAAAATGCCGCACTAAATCGAGGGATTGACAAAAACAAACTATTTGGGTCTCTCTTGGCATTGATGATTTTGTAGCCGTAAATGCCCTCAAAGGTTATTGCCAAGTTGCGATCATCAGTAGAATTTGAAAATGTGTTGTTATTTCCCGATGATGCAAAAGAATTGAACAAATCTGCATTGTTGACGAGAAAATCATTTTCGGAACTCAACAAGAAGGGATTGTCTGATGGATTAATTAGCGAAAGATTCTTTTGCTCTTCCAAGTGACTGCGGTAGTCAATGACAAAGTTGCTAACACCAACATCTAAGCCCAGTACCTCGTGATGCATTTTTTCCTTGTCAAACGTCTTTTCAGTGCCTATGGCAAAGTTGATATTTGAGATTTTAAAGTAAAAGTGGGAAAGCCACGAGGGGAATTGACGCAAGAAAAATGGTTTACTCTTCTTTTTGGTAGACTTTGGTTTTGGCCTAATAAAGTTGTGTGCAACTTCTTGGAGACCATCCAAAACCTCGTCATGCAATGCGCTGACTCTCATGCCATCGAGATCAGCTGTGCAAATGAGAGACAATGATGGGTTGAGAACGGCAGCAATCTTGAGAAGAAAAGACTCAGAGGCCAGGAGGTCGTATCTACAGCCAGTATTTGATTGGTAAAAAACGTCGAGAGCAGAAGAATGAAGAGACGACTTGAGACTGTAGTTTTGTTTACCATTGTCGTTGATATGACTTGAAGAAAAGTCGCAATAAATTTTAGAGCAGCTGACGACTACCATGCCACTAAAATCAGTGCATAGTGCCTGCAACTGAGGTTCAACAGAACTTTGCCGTCTTGGTGGGGTGACTATGATTCGAGCAGCTGGCTCATCAATGGCAAACTTAATGACAGCACGAGGCCAAAGCTTTTGAAATGTGGAGTTTGTGTAGTTAAAGCCACGTGACTTTGAATGCGACTTTGGTTTTGATTTTTTGGAAAGTCCATGGATAATGAATGGAAAGTGGTGGGCCTTGAGATTGAAGGATGGGGTGGAGATATTGATGTTTGTTCTAAGCAAACTATTGTTGCTGTTTTCGTCCCCAGATGACCGTTTAACAAGTTTAATAGTTTTCGAGAAAATATTTGTCTTGCTAATTGTGGATATCAAAGGAATGTAGAGGATTTCCTCTTGGACATTGTTGTGGTAAAGGCCGATGCTGACAGAGTTACAGCTAAAAATGGCCTGATGTGCGCTATCAGTGTCTTTAAAAAATAAACGGAATGAAGGATTTTCCGAGTTTAAGCGACGAATGTCAATCATAATATCCTTGACAGTACAAGACAATTTCAAGTCTGAGGTCTCATCTGGAGAAGTAGGAGGGTCTAGAGAAAAGTGGCGGATGCTAAGATGCTCAAACTTGACGCTGACCTCCTTGACAATTCTAACGAGAATAGTGCCAAAACGAGTGAGAGTGGAAATGTCCTTTTGGCTTGGCTCTTTAAACGCACAAGTTTCGTCGGTATTAATGGATGTTTCATCGTCATCATCTTCATTGACAATTTTTTCTGGTTTGGTATCGACTGAAGAGTAAGATATACTACTGTCGCGGGAAAAGGTTGGTCGCACAGAAAAGTCATCGCTTGTTTCCTTTGAAGCGTTAAGGCAATCCTGGATACCCTGGAAAACATGACGAATACGGTCAATATGAAGATTAAGGGTGCCGATTCTGACGCCAACAGCAAGGCCTTTTAATGCAAGCTTGTGGACATCAATGATACCCTTGACTTCAATATCGAAAAAGTCCAAGAGTTCAGTTTGAGAGAGGAATTCGTCTCGGGTCATATTTGAGATTGTGGGGTCGTTTAATGGTGTCAAGACAATATCTTTGACAGTGAACCGAGAAACGACAGCAGCTTCGCCTTGTTTAAACTTATGGCGGTCTAAGGTTCCAATGATTTTAGTACTTTCTTGAAGTTTGGCTGACTTTCTCAAGTCGACCTTGTGGGTAAGCTCGCCAACATTGATTGAGATATGGTCTTTGATGGAAACGGTTGTATTTGTGAGGGTTATCTCAAAAAAGCGAGCATTGAGAAGAATGAGCCGGATAAATCGAGTTAAAAAGAGACTTGATGGAGAAAAGGCCCATATTGGGCCATCTTCATCTTCTTCGACGAAAAGATGTGATTGTTTTTTATCTGTTTGTTTTTTCTTTTTTTTCTTATTCTTATTTTTTAAAAGAGCAGCAAGAGAAATTTGGACTTCGAGTTCATTGACGATAATGCCAAACCATCCAGGGCGCGAAAAGGTTGGTCTGTGAAAAGTTAATTTTATGCTTCTGATGAAGATGGATGTGTCTGCTGATGGTGAAAAAGAAATGTGGCGCAGAGACATGAACCCCAAGCGCTTGATTGACACGCCAGTTACGACGCGTATAATAGCAAAGAGAATGAATGTCGAGAGGTATATTAAAAAAAAGATTGCAAGTTTCGAGACGACATAGCTTCGAAAGGTGTTCAAGTAGTGGAGAATGGGTGCAGTGGATTCCCCATGAAAAACAGAAACGTTTGCCATTGTGACACCACTTGGTATACTATACTCTATACAAGCGTCTTGAAAAAATTAGAATGATGAGAATGGAGTTTTTGTTAATTAAAGCTTACTCTTATAAAAACGCTTGTTGAGTTTTGGGGGTGTGTATAAATGAAAACGTGCTCGATGACGCGCTTTTTGGTTTCGAAATTCTGGGGTTCAGTTAGTCAAGATTCGGGGAATGTGGCAGATAATAAGGTAGATTGGCATACCAAAGAGGAAAACTATATTCGAGTCAACCTAAAAGATTTTTGATATTGGCAATAACTCAGAATGGTATCACACGAAAAATGATGAAAGAATTTTATAAAAAAAAAAAAAAAAAAAGAAGCTTAGAAAATGAAAATGTTAAAGCCGGAAGATGGGATGGTGGATAATAAAAATGTTGCCGGTTGGAGATGTTACTAGGAGAAAAAAAAAAAAGAAAAAATAATGCCGTTTTGGTTCTTTTGTAAAAGGGAGGGTTTAAGATATAGGAGGCCTTATGATTAAAGGATCATTTTCAAAAGACTTATTACCACAAAAAAAAAACGTAACTAGAAGACGAAGTAGAAGAAGAAGAAGAAATCAAATGGAGTTAAGATGGAAAAAAGAGGGGTTTTTTTATTTTTTAAGATTAAGAATAAAGTCATAGGAGGAGCAATTGAGCATGTATTTATACTGTATTACTTGTGGTAAGCTTAAACAATCAGTGGTTACATACAACAAGCTCTTAAAAAATAAAAAAATAAAAAAAAGTAACTCAACTTTTAACTCTCATTTATTTCTACTGTGAATTGCTTCTATTACTGGTACTTAAAGTCATATACTTAAATTTTTACGACTACGGCAGATGGGAAACTTTATGTGCATTTAAAATTTTCAAATGCTAAAAAAAAGATCAGACTCAATTGGATGGTTGGAATTTAAAGTAAATTAAAAGTTTTTTTTTTTTTTTTTCAATTAGAACAGCCTTTGCACATTGATTTTCTCTAATCAATAGATTAGAACCAAAACATATTATCACCATATTGTCGGGTAATTCTGTAGCTTCTAACGGCACATATTTTCGTGCTCTTTTTTTTTTTTTTTTTGTGATCTTCGTGACCTCCAATTTAAAATAACGTGCGTGAATTTTCGTCTGCGGGAGGCTCAATCGTGAGTGAGGTCCGAAGCAGTAACAGTACATTCATGTTAAAGTAAAAGGTATATACATACCTACAAAGATACCGCTCAAGTAAGCAATTAAAGGAGTTAGGTATTCACCAGTCCACTTAAAATTCGTATTGAAGTTTGTTTCTAATCTGTAAAATGTCTTTTTTTTTTGTTTCTTTCCTTTGATTATAAGGACCTGGTGATGGTCCATGACGAACTCAAAAATGTTTATTTTGGAAGACTGAAAGAAATTTGCTGTCATCATCAACGCCACCACTTACTTCGACTGCTGGCTGGATGGCTGCTTAACGCGCTTAAAGTTGCGCCGGGTGCGGCGGGTACGGCGGGTGCTTGAGGGAACCCGCTGATGGACAGCCAAAAAACAAAAAATAAATAGAGGCTAAGCCTATCAGGGTAATAAAATTGTTACAAGATATGTGACATTGCACTTATGTGTGACATTACACTTTGAGCGTTTCTTTGATTTTGCCTTCTTACAGCCGCCTGCTTTTACTTGAACAGTCGGAACAAAAAATGGTGGTGGTGGTGCAAAGAAATATCACTGTGGCCGCACAAAAAAATTGTGTTACACTTGCAAAATTACACTTTCTAATAAAAAATTTTCTTCCTTTCAGAGGGTTTTTTTTTTATTTTAATTTTTTTTTTTTTTTTCCCCCTTCCCTCATCAAGCTTGACTACGGTTTCTAAAGGCAGCAGCTCTCTTCGTCGTAATTCGATTTCCGGTGAAGGTCAGTTACTATCTTGATTTTTTTTTCTTCGAAGTTGGAGGGTGGGGGAAAGAGGACTTTTTAGTGTTTTTTTTTCAAAGCAGAATCTCGACCAAGTGTATATGTGTTATTATTACCATAATATATAATGAATGAATTATACCCCAGAACCAAATCATACCATGACCCGGAACTCGGAACTCGGAACTTATAATCTTGCCCCGGTGCTCCTGTTGTTGGTGATATCCTTGTTGTTGTTACCATAGCTTATCATCTCTAATACTTGATTAGATGTTTATGAAAATACCCTAAAACCCACAAGTCGTTGAACTTGGTATTGTGCGTTAAAAAAAGCTTGTGAATTTTTTTTTTTTCATTTAGTGAACTATGTTTGGATCACTTGACTATAGGTTGTTGAATAGATATACCAATAATATAAATAAATTTTCTAAAATGCCCTATGCCCTATGCCCTGGATATACAAAAACCTGACGTTATTCTGAAGGCTAACTAAGATTAGACTCTTGTGTATAAAACATATAACTTATACACCCATTTACAGCTTTAAAAGTTTTTTTACTTAAAAGTATTTCATCATGGGTATGAACAAAATTGTGGTGATTCAATTTTTTTTTCTTTTTATTGTCATTTATACTAACTTTAATAGCTCCCAAGAAGCAAGCTAAGAAGTTGGACATTGGTACCTTCTTTAATCGTAAGTAGAATTGAAGATCACAAATGCTTTTATATATATATATATATTTTTTTTTTCTAACATCTCTTTAGCTGTCGAGGAGAGTGATAACTGGGCTGATGAGGTTTCTGATCTCCCTACTGAAATCAACTTTGAACGCCAGCCAGTCAAGATTGCTCCTACTGTGCCTCTTCGTCAACCCCCTGTTATTCCTGACTACCCACCCTTTGTTGCACGCTTCTTGAACTTGGACTACTCCGTGACTCAGGAGGAACTCTACGACTTTTTCGGAAACAAATACAATGTTGTGAGCATCCGTGGTCTCGATAATATGGGCCGCAAGGGCTCTGCCATGGTTGAGTTTGAGGACCGCGACTCTCTGGTCCGCGCTTTGGATCTTGACAGTACCCCCTTCAAGAATGACCGCAACTTCCGTGTGCTTTTGCCCGAAAGACGCAACGAGCACCGTGGCCCTCGTCGTGATGCCCCTCCTTCCGATGGCAAAGACCGCGACTTTGACAACTGGGAGCGTCGTGGACCTCTCCCTGATTCCGAGGGAGGCAGCAGCAGCGGCTACAAGTCGCAAAACTTTGACCGCAATAATGATGGTCGCGAGCGCAACTTTGATAACTGGGGCGAACGCCGTGGGCCTCTCCCTGATAATGAGGGTGGCTTCAAGTCTCGCCGATTTAACGACAATGATGATGGCAAGGAGCGCAACTTTGACAACTGGGGTTCGCGTGGTTCCCTTCCTGAGGGTGACAATGAGGGCCGATTCGGCAACAACAACAACAACTATAATAAATTCAACAGGGCACCAAGAGAGCATCAAGAGGAGCGCGAGTTTGACTGGAACAACCGCAGGGGCCCACTTGAGGCTGCCCCCCAACGTCGCCAGTTCAACAATAACTTTAAGAATAACAACAATGACGAAGAGGGACGTGAGTTTGACAATTGGACCGAACGCAAGGGCCCTTTGCCTCCTATTGTGAAGGATGAGCGCAACTACGACTCATGGGAGGGTAAGGGACCCTCTGCTTCTGCCAATGCGGATAAGAGAGATTTTAGTAACTGGAACGATCGTAAGGGCCCGTTACGTGGCAAGCCCCGCAATGCTGAGCGCAAGAACTCCCGGGACGATGTTTTTGACCGCGACTGGAACGCGGACAAGCCTGCTCAGGGTGTGAAGGCTGCCCAGGGTAACAAGGGCAACAAGGGTGGACGTCATAACCAGAATGAGAATTCTGATGCTACTGATGCTGCTACTGATGCTACTGCTACTGCTACTGATGACTCTATTGTTGCTGCTGATGCTGCTCCTAAGGGCTACAAGAAGCTTCACCTTGAGCCTCGTACTGTTGCAGCTGGTTCCAGCAATGAGAATGTTCCTCGATCTGCTGCTCTTTTTGGTCATGCCAAGCCTGTTGATACTGCTTCCAAGCTTGTTGAGGCTGAGGAGCGCGAGAAAAAGCTCCGTGAGCAGCGTAACAAGGAGTTTGCAGAGAAGCTGGAAGCATCCAAGGCTCGCAAGCAGAACCTGAATGATCGCTCGATTGTTGAGAATGATGCGGTCAAGTCATTTGCAGCTTTGAACTTGCAAGAGGAAGAGGGGGAAGAGAATAGCGAAGAGAAGAAGAATGTTGGTGGTGAGACTCGTCGCAAGGATGAGCCCACTGAGGCTGAGAAGATTCTCAGTGCTGAGGCCACTCAGGACGAGTTGGAGGGTGATGGCTGGAACCTTGTTCCTTCCAAGCGCCCTGGTCGCCGGTAAATTGATGGATGGTTAAGATGAGAAATCATGGTTTAAAATAAAAGAATATGATGATGATGATGATGATGATGATGATGATGAAAAGAAGAAGAAAATCATTTTGTATTTAATCTTTGTTGTTTAGTTTTGTTTTTTCCCTCAAAAAAATAATAAAAATGAAATGAAAAAGGTAAATTTTCACGAGTTTGTTTATATAGATGCTGTTTGTGTTTTTTTTTTTTTGGTTGTTAGTATATATAGTGGTAGGATGGTTAATTATTTGGATTTATATATATATATAAATATAAATATGTCCACTACTATATATATATAAACATAGGAGGCATCATCACATTGGTATTTTTTAGGTGTGGTGGTGGATGTTAAGAGGCCTAAAAGATAAGATAAGACGCCAAAAATTTAAAAATAGACTAGGAGGACAACTCGGTTAGGGCATCCGGGACTCAAGCCGATTTATTTTTTTTTATTTTTTTAATGAAACAACCAACACGTACTTTGGAGGAGTCCTAAGCGATTTCTTAAAGAGATCTGTGTTTTTTTTTTTTTTTTTTTTTTTTTTTTTCTAGATAGGGAGGGAGGAAACAGATGACAGATGATGGAGTTTTGATGGGGGGTGGAGGGAGGTAAGAGGAGGAGGAGGTATTATCAGTGGGTCCATTTTAGATGAAGAAGATGAAGAAGATGAAAATGAAGTTTTCCATTGATGAAGTTTTTGTCAATGACTTGAATGTAACATTTATTTAATTAAATATATTTATATATATATATATATATATACAACTCACTCTTGATATTTATCTATCTATACTTCTTTAAAGTCCATTCTGGCAACATTTCTTTAAGTCTCGTTTTTTTTTTTTTCCCTCTTTCTATCAATATGGATTTTTGTATATATCTTAACCATTTTATGCCAAAATTGTTCCGGAGTATGCCTAATGAGCCCCTTTTGGCTGGTCGGCTGCGTATGAAGGCTGTCCTGTTGTTGTTGTTGCTGTTACTGCTACTGCTGCTACTGCTGCTGCTGCTGCTGGCTAAGCTTCCATTTTTGGGTGCTTCTGTTATTTTTTTTTTTTTTTGTCACTGCCACCACAAAAAACAAAAAACTGCCGCCTTTTTTTTTTTTTTTTAATTCTCCCCTAACAACTTTTTTTTTTTTTTTTCTTTCACTACCACCACGCATTTTTTTTTTTTTTTTTTTTTTTTTTTCAAATCACAAAATACTCCATTCAATCTTCACCATCTCCACCATTTCAAACCTACAAATATACCCTATATTCCCGCAAAGTATATGCATCTTCTTATCTCTTCCTCTTCCTCCTTCTTTTGTTTACAGTAAAATATGGGAAACTCCTCCTCAAAACCCAAAGACAGAAAATCAAAGTCTTCCCGTAACTCGGTATCCTCCTCCTCCACCTCCTCCTCAAAACCTTCCTCGAAATCATCTAAACCATCAAAATCTGTTCCAGCAGGGACCTCGTCATCATCATCATCATCCGCAGCCCTCCCTTTCACTCGCTCCGACACAGTCGGCTCCCAAAAGTCTTTCCGATCGTTCCAGTCGCGCCATTCAGTGGCCGAGTCGTTCGTTTCTGCAGTCGACTCTCCTCAGCAACACTCCTCGGGAGGCTCCCGTCATGCGTCTTCAACCGCTTTACACAATATTGATGATAATGGTCCAGCAGCACATTCATCCACCACTGTCAATAGCACCGCTGCAACAACTCCTGCAGCCGCAGCAGGCATTGGAGGATCCACAGGTGCTGACGACTATTTCCAATACAACGGTGGTGGCACCTCTAGTGCGGGGTACTCGGTGCCTCTAACCCCGGGCCCCAGTATTCTTGCTCCTGTCAGCGGAATATCAACTCCAACCACGGTCGGCGTTTATACTACAGAAGGACTGCAAGACGCACTCAATGGCACCGGAACCGGTGCTGATGGTAATGATGGCGGTGACCCGATGCGACCAAGGTTACATAGACGTACATATTCAAGTAACAGTATTATCAATGGCGGAGTGGTTAACCTAAGCGCCCACAACTCATCAAGTAATTTAAGTGGTCAGCAACAACACGGTAACAATGGCTTGGAAGGTGGCAGTAGTAGTAGCATCAGCAACTCAGGCACAGGCACCATGGGAGGGGCCGCACCTGGCGAAGAAGTTAATGCAGCAACAGTGGCATCATCATCATCAGCAGTAACATCTTCATCAGATTTAACGGAACAAAACGGCAATAGCCAGCATGGCCATCATCACCATCATCATCATCATCATCACCAACAACAACAACAACAACAACATCAACATGAAACCAGCAATGAGGGCAGTAGCAGTGCTGAGCTGCCAGAAAATAGAAATGAGGAACTGCCAGTATCTAACGTCAATCCTCCTACCGATGGAGTCGATCCGAAGGACATTGAGCCTACGCATAACGATTCAACAACTTTATCAACAACTTCATTAAACACGTCACAATTGCATTCAGAGTCTACTTTAAAAAATACAAATGGGCATTCGCGTAACAATTCCACATCTTCCATCTCCACAGGTTCGTACCGACAAAAGGCGCAGCTGACAATCCCAATACCGCCCAATACGTTTGGGTCCAGCAATAATGGAGGAACACCATCTATTTCCCTTTCTCTACCCGGATCAGCGGCACAAACTCCTACAACCGAAAGCGATCCCATGGGTGGAGTGAAAAAGTCAACGTCAACACCTTCACTTAAAGGGTTGGCTCCTGGATCCATCAACATCCCGGGACAAAATAGTGGTGCGTTTTCCGGAAGCTATGGCTCGCTTAATTCCCCTGGGTCGCAGTTTGTGACGCCATTGTCATCGCCATTACCTCGAGAAAATAGTTTTGGAAGTGGAGCAACAACACCAACCGGTGGGATTCCCGTTGGTGGGGAATCCTCAAAGCGTAATAAACTTGGGTTACCTTCGTTTGGGTCCTCGAATGGAAGTAATGGGGGGACTCCTGGAAGCGCCGGGAGTGGTGGTGCTGGTGCCACAACACCTGGTGGTGGAGGGGGTCCCAATAATGCTAGCAATAGCGGGGGAGGGATCACACTAAACATTGATGAAGCCATTCAGCGGCTGCTTGACGCTGGGTACCGCGGGCGGACGTCGAAGCACGTTTGCTTGAAGAATAATGAAATTGCGTTAATTTGCCAAACTGCTCGGGAGATTTTCCTGTCTCAGCCAGTAGTGTTAGATCTGTCACCGCCAGTCAAGGTTGTGGGGGATGTGCATGGGCAGTACCCAGATTTGATTCGGTTGTTTGACATGTGTGGGTTCCCTCCCGCTGCCAACTACTTGTTTCTTGGAGACTATGTTGATCGAGGGAAGCAATCGCTGGAGACGATTCTGCTGCTTTTTTGCTACAAGATCAAGTACCCGGAAAACTTTTTCTTACTACGGGGGAATCACGAGTGTGCGAGTGTGACACGAGTTTATGGATTTTACGATGAGTGCAAGCGACGGACCAACATTAAGACATGGAAGATTTTTATTGATACATTCAATACACTACCAGTGGCAGCGATTATTGCACAAAAGATTTTCTGTGTACATGGTGGGTTATCACCCTCGCTGAATAATATGAACCAGCTGCGGTCGATTCAACGGCCAACAGATGTGCCTGACTTTGGGCTGCTGAATGACATTTTGTGGTCAGATCCTGCTGACACGGAGAATGAGTGGGAGGATAATGAACGCGGGGTGTCGTACTGTTTTAACAAGGTGGCCATTAACAAGTTTTTGGCCAAGTTTGGGTTTGACTTGGTGTGCCGGGCGCACATTGTTGTTGAGGACGGGTATGAGTTTTTTAATGAGCGCACTCTAGTGACTGTGTTTTCTGCACCCAACTACTGCGGCGAGTTTGACAATTGGGGGGCCGTCATGAGTGTTTCAGAAGACTTGTTGTGTTCGTTTGAGTTGTTGAAACCGCTCGACTCTGCAGCGCTGAGACAAGAGATGCAGCGGAGTCGACGTGAGCGCAAGCACAATGCATTGGCCGCGTCGTCCTCCTCTCTGGGCGGGCCCCAAAGTTTTTGAGAGAAGTGTATATTGAGTAAGATTTGTATTTTTTTTTTTTTTTTTTTTTTTGTTCTTCTTCTTCTTCTTCTTCTTATTCTTGTTGTTTGTATAATTTATAAGTTAATGTGTATAATAATTATCTATTGTTATTATTACTATTATTACTATTATTATTACTATTTTTACTATTATAATAGTAAAAATACTAATTAGTAGTATTATTATTATTATTTAATCTATAAAAAAAAAAACAGACTAATCTATCTGAACAAGACCGTCTTCCGGGTCGGGTGTAGAATAGAGGAGCCGACATACTTGAGCAAGAGGTAGGTCCCAAACACCGTCCGATGGTACAAACATGTAAGGACTGTTGAAATGAGGGGGGGGTGATTTGTGCGAGGGTAAGGGATTTCCCAGAGGCGTTGTGGTAGTGACGCTTGTACCTGTACCTGTAGAAGTAGAAGTAGAAGTAGAGGTAGAGGTAGAGGGGGGATCTTGGAGTACGTCACTTAACGGCGGCTGCGGCAGCTGCGGTAACTGCGGTAGATGCTGCTGCTGCGGTAGATGCTGCTGCTGCATCTGTGGTGGGTTAGGAGTTGCACGGGCAACAGTGGGAGGGTTGTTGCAACGGCGCGCGGACGGCACTGGCAACGATCTCGGCATAGCGGCATTGTTCTTGTCATCATCTTGCATTTGCAGGGTGTCGTCATAATCATTTGTATTGGGGATATCTAATTTTGTCACGATTCTAGCATGGGTATCAGTGACTGTGCACAGTTGAGAAACAGGTTTTGTAAGAATCTCAGTGTTGTACCCCCACAAAGCAACATAGGTATAAGCCACGGCAACCACAAGATAACAGGGGAAAGCTAGAGCCCACCAACGTGATGGGTAATAATAGATGTGGAGTGCGTAGAGGACTCCGCGAGGTAGAGCGGCCCATAAAAGGTATAGGAGTAGCACGAAAAGAGACCCCACGTGCAGTGCAAAACCAAAATATTCAGTCTCGGGGGGGACTGCGTCACCGCCTACAGTCACATCAGATTCCTTGGCTCGCCGGTCATCCGATGTAATGTCTAAAGCTGATGGTGTTGGTTGTGATAATTGTTGAGATTGTTGAGATTGTTGAGATTGTAAATGTGGTTGAAGAGGTTGTTGTGTATGATGGATGGGCATTTTATGTGAATTGAGTTTTGGAGGGGGGAATATGAAAATAGAGGAGAAGGGTTGAATGTTTAGTGTGTGTTGAGATGGTAGGTTAATGTTAAGTTACTCGGTAACTTAATTAAATTACCAAGATAGTATTATTGTTGTTGTTCAGTATGTTGTAAAAAAAAAAAAAATTAGTGGTAGTCAAAGTTAAGCATTTATTATTATTATTATTATTATTATTATTATTATTAAGAAAGAATTTAATTTTTCATCATTTTTTTGAAAAAAAAAAAAAAAAAAAAATTGCATTTAGCGGAAAAGAACCGGGGGTAGAAGAGAAGAAATACAAAACCCTCAACCCACACTTTATTATTAAGGTTAAAAGAAAAAAATTAAATTAAATTTTTTTTTTTTTTTTTTTGGGGCTGCTAATTCAACGCTGCATATATTTCTTTAATTTTAATTTAATTTAATTTAATTTAATTTAATTTAATTTAATTTAATTTAATTTAATTTAATTTAATTTAATTTAATTTAATTTAATAAAATAAAAATTATTATCGTGATATCATTAAAAAATTAACTGTTTTGAATTAATTTTACCAAAAAGAAATATCATAGTCTTGGCGATTCTTTCTTTTAGTAACTCGGACAACAAATAACAAATAACAATAATAACAATAATAATAATACCAATTTTCAACTTTCAAATTTCAAAAATTTCAATTTTCAAATAGCTGGATTAATACGGGATTACGGGATGGGAAATGTCAATAATTTTTTTTCTAATTTTTCTAATTTTTCTAATTTTTCTAATTTTTTTATTTATATATATAAATGTTTAAAAGGCTGTGTAACATGAAAATTACGCCAGCAGTCTTTAAGTTACGCTAGGATCCACTTTATTCCGAGGTCACCAAAAAAGGTATTACATACCTACCCACCATAGTATATTTTACTGTATGTTTTTTTTTTTTTTGCTTGGTAGAAATATTTTGGGCACGTTTTTTTGTTGGGTTTTTAAAGTGATGTGTGTATGTGTGTGTGTATAAATTTTTTTTTTTTTTTTTTTGTCGTGGCTTGTTTAGGGAGGGGGAAAAAAAGACAACTAAGATGACATAAGCAGTTATCAAACACACGCACATACATACATATATGTGTGTGTGTGTGTGTGTGTGTACAGAAAATAAAAAAAATTTGATCGGCCAAATGCGCCGGCGGGCTCTGGGTGAATGCTGACTTAAGAGCTGACCAATTGGTACGATTGTAATGGGTGCTTTGTGGGATAATAAAATAAAAAAAAAAAAATAGGGGATGGTTTGAATTGAAATAAATATTATTAGTTATAACTCAGATTTATTTAAAAATTAAAATAAAAAAAAAAAATAAAAAAAAAGAATTCTGGAAATGCCGGCCGGCTGCTGCACTTGCCAGTCTGTGGCGCACGCCGTTAAAATCAATTTTTTATTTAGAATTAAAAAAAAAAAAAAATGAATGACGGAACTTGACAGAAGAAGAAGAAGAAAAAAAAAAAAAAAAAAAAAAAAAAAAAAGGTAGAAAAGACTATTCGATCCTGGGATCCACTACTACTACTACTACTACTACTACTACTACCACCACTACTAGCCAGCCTCAGACGAGGTCAGCCAGCTAAAGCCAGCCAGCCAGCCAGCCAGAAGGTTGTGATTATAATAGTAAAAATCTGGGTTAGGGAGGAGGAGGAGGAGGAGGAGAGGGCTCAAGTGGGTACGCTTTTTATTATTATAATAATATAATTATTTAATTATCTATCTATCTATATATATATATATATGAGTAATAATAATAATAATAATAATAATTGAATATATAGAACAAAAGTATAGAAGAACAATAACAAGAAGAAGAAGAGGAAGAATTAGAAGAATTAGAAGAATTAGGAGAATTAGAAGGAGTACATAATATCTTACATAATCACATAGTCCTAACGAAATCCCCTCTTCTTCTTGTCCTTCTTATTCAGTTATTATTATTATTTTTTTTTTTTTATTTAAATACTCCAGAAAGACCTAATTTTTTTTTTTAATAATCAAGAATCGTCAATCAACCAGCAAATTAATTACTCTTCAACAAAAAAAAAAAACCATTCACTCGTTCAGTTATATCCTTAAAAAGAAATAAAAAAAAAAAATCTCATGTCACCTTAACAATTTTTTTTTTTTGTTACTCTTTCTCTTAATTTTTATTTTATATAATATCCCAAAATATATATATATAATCAACTCTTCTCAATCAAACCAAAGACCCTTATTCAACCAGATTCATGCAAATGTTGGTCCAGCCTACAGCCACCCAACCCCAAGGGCTTCTTCTTGCCACTAACCTTACCAACCACCCATCTTCTTCTTTATCATCATCATCATCATTACCTTCTTCTTCTTCTTCTTCTCCTCCTCCTTCCTCTTTATCATTGCCTAATCATCATTTAAATTCTACTCAAACAATGTCCCATCATCGCTCACATCACCATTCAATCCCAAGGAAACCTCTTTCACCTGCCTTATCTTCCCTTCTCTCATCAACAGCTATCCCTGTCAACAATCGTAACCACCGCAGAGGAAGTAGAATGACTACTTCTAGGCCTCGTTCACTTTCTTCTTCTTCTTCATGTTCCGCAGGCTCCGCAGGTTCTACAGGCTCCGCAGGTTCTTCTTCGGCTTCTTCTAAAACTCCTACCGATGAGAGTCTCTTGTTATTACTCTCGGCATCCTCCTCTTCACAATCAACAGCTTGCTGTTCCTCTTCTTCTTCTCTTTCTTCTTCAATCTCTAGTAGACGCTCATCATCATCTTCTAGTATATCTTCCACAACGGGAGTTTCTACTGCTACTGCTACTGCTACTGCTACTACTGCTGCTACTACTGCTGTCTCTTCCACTTCGCCGCCTAACGCCGCTACAATCCAAAGCACTCCACGTTTCCTCGGCAAGCCGTCGGAACACTCCAACTCTCACAACACCCGGTTGGAACTTCAACAACAGCTTCATGCTCAACAACAAAGGCAACACCAGCTGCGACAACAACAACTCCAGCGAGAACTTCAGTTCAAGCGCCAACAACGAAGACTTTTGGAAAAACTTTCCAACCCAGTCGTCTCGGAAGATGAGGGACTTAGACAACCCTTGTTTATGGACATGGATGAATATACTACAACTGCATCCACTACTTCCACAGTCTCAACCATAAGAGGCTTATCAAAAAGAAAATCAACTAAAAGAAAATGTTCACCTTCATCGCCGCTTCAGCAGCGATTCTGGAATTCCTCTTCATCATCTTCATCCTCATCGTCATCTAATAGCGGTCTAATTTTTGTAAATGATGACATGTCTCATTCAATCACTAGTGATGTTTGTGACTATGATGATGATGATGACGACGATGACGATGACGATGATGATGATGATGATGATGATGACGACGACGACGATGAAGATGACGATGAAGATGACAGTGATCACTGTTTCCCGTTATCGATGGCTCGTAAACCTCACCATGCATTTACTGTCCCTTCTGTTGCTTCTTCTCCTGAAGACTCTTGTTCCTCCTCCAGCACTCTGACGTCTGTTGTACCAAGTCGCTCAGATAATGAATCTTACAGTGGTAGCAATAGTAATAACAATAGTAGTCTCCCTGCGAGTCCACGAACAGAAACCATGCATAGAGCCTTTCGCCGGGTTTCTTCGCCATCTCCTGCGCGGTCGCGCTCTGTGTCTAGACGTGGAAGTATGGTGTTGTTACGACCCAGTGCGGTTGCTGGCTCGGCAGGCCCGACGCTGGCATCCGTTGACTCTGCTTCTCATCCTTTGGCTTCTCACTCATCTGTGAATCTTCCTGCTTCTGGTCACTCTTTGGATGCTGGCTACGATGCAGATGATGCAGCTACATCGTGCAATGAAGCTGTTGGAGGCACAACAGAGGCTGGTGAAGCCACGACGATTAAGAAACGGTCTGCACTTAAAAAGTTTAAGTCGTATCGTGCGTTTGTATCCAATTTGACGGCATCCATTAAGGCCATTTCCATGGTGGCTTCGTCGTTTTCATCCTCACAGCAGTCGCTATTATCATCCACAGATGTGTTTAAATTTAGTCCGCGTTCGACTGATGAACCCATTCCTGGTCGTACTGGACGGTTTGCTGCTGTGGGGCCTAGTCCTGGGCTTAAGCGGAGTACAAAGCCTAATAAGGAGCAGGATGGAAGTAAAGAGGTTAAGAAGGAGCAGAATGGGGATTTATCTAAAGGTGCTTCAAGCGAGGCTAATGCTACTACTACTTCTTCTTCTACTTCTTCTTCTACTACTACTTCTTCTACTTCTTCTACTTCTTCTTCTTCTACTGCTACTACTGCTACTACTTCTACTACTTCTACTAATCCTGAGACAGCCACAACCAAAATACTTGTGGCTGAGGCTGATCTTCCTCCCAAAGAGATTCCTCTTGAGACTTATAATGTCCAAGAGTATGTACTTCCTCCAGTTGCAAGAGGACGAGATTTCCGTGAGAATCCGGATTTTCTTCGCATTTATGCTCTTGAGTCACTGATGAAGAAGCATGGGAAGTTTGATCCGTCATTTCCAGGCAAGGCTCAACCTGCACTTATGCCTCGGGCAGATGATGTTCCACCTCCAGCCTGTGGGACTCCAGTTGTTGGAAATAATAATAATAATAATAATAACAACAACAACAATAGAGGATGCTACCCGGAAGCTTATAAGTATTTGTACACTGCTAACCACGGTCCACTTGTGCAGCCGTGCGCGAGTTTGCATTATGAGTGTGGTTTGAGTGGAGATGAGAGTGGCAATGGTAACAACAATAACAACAACAATAGTAGCACCACCAGCAATGACAAGAGCATACTGGCAATACTTGGGCGTAGCTTGTCTTCAGCGTCTATAACGAATACAATGACTACGACTACGGTGCGCAAAGTTCCATCACGATGGATTCCTTTGAGTATTGCTAATGATGATAATAATGATAATGAAACAACAACAACAACAACTAATGAAACTAATGAAGCTAATGAGTAAAATAATAAAAAAATAATAAATGTAAATTGTATTTTTAATAATAAAAATAATAAGAATTAAAGAATTTTAATTTGAAGGCTGAATGGATGATAATAATGATGATGATGTGGTCAGAAGGTGTTAGTTATTACGGGGAGGCGGGTGTTTTGTTTTGATGTTGAGAATTTTTTTTTTTTTTTTTTTTTTTTTTTTTTTTTCTTTTTGTCTTAGAATTAAAAAAAAAAAAAAAAAAACTTCTTTTGCCTACGAAAAGTGTTTTTTTTTATTTTATTTTATTTTATTTTGTACTGTAAATATATATATTAACTAACTTAAGAAATTAACAAACAAAACAACAAAACCATCCAAGAATATAAAAAATTTATTTATTTATTTATTAAATTAAGCCATTTTTTTATTTTTATTTTTATTTTTATTTTTATTTTTATTTTTATTTTTATTTTTATTTTTATTCTTCTTCTTTAGAAAAGGTATAATTCCGGGATTTTAACTTTTTTGGGTACTTTGCGGGGGGAGTGGTGCTAATGGTAATGGTGGTGGTGGTGGTGGAGGAATGGCGAGAACAAATTTTTTTTATATATAACAGCAGTTTTCAATTTTTTTATTTCAAACAAAAACAAAAACCGAGTTAGGCTTTTGGAGGGGGAGGGGAGGAAAGGAAAAAAAAAAAAAAAAGAGAAAAAGACCGCAAAAAAAAAAAAAAAAAAAAAAAAAAAAAAAAGACGTGTGACTATTTTTATTTATTTATTTAATTTAAAATAAAAAAAAGAAACATACATAATCTATTTAAATTCAGCATTCATTTTTATTTTTATTAAAATAATAATAATTATTATTATTTTAATAATATATATAATGTCAATTTGAAAAATAAAAAAAAATAAAAAAAAACATTTTTGTTAAAATCAGGTTTTTTTTTTATTTATTTATTTATTTTTTTATTTATTTATTTTTTTTTGACATTTCTATAAATTCTATAAATGCGTTATTGATATTCGGGCCGGGAATGGGTTTTTTATTTTATTTTATTTTTTGTAATAACTTTTAATAAATCAACAACAATTGATGATTAATGCATGGAAAAAAAAAAAAAAAAACGCCACGATTTGTAGTTGATTGAATTTTTATTTAAAGAATAAATAAATAAATAAATGAATGAATGAATGAATGAAAGAAAGAAAGAATGAATGAAAGAATGAAAGAATGAAAGCAATTGCAAATCCTTTTTTATTTTTTTCTATTCTAAAATAAAAATAATAAAAAAACAAAGGTTACTGTACAAAATATTAATATTAATAATAATAATAATAATAATAATATTCACAAGAGGACTTTTGATGATGATGATGATGATGATGATGATGATGATGATATCATAAGAACAGCACCTGGTGAGTTACAAGAAAGAGAAATTAAAAGTTATATATTTCAAATTCAAAATTCAAAATTCAAATCCAAGGTCATATGTTTATAAAAAAAAAAAAAGAAGAAAAAGAAGAAGAAGATCACGATCTATAATCTTGAAGAAGAATTATTTACATTGTAAGTATAACTTAATAACTTTAAAAAAAAAAAAAAATAACAAAAAAACTTAGATTTAAATTGCGGGGGGTAGAAGAGGAAACCAAAAAAAAAAGAAAGAAAGTAACATTAACTATTATTAAAAAAAATTTGTTAGTTAATAAAAAAATAATTATATAAAAAAAAGTTAATTAAACTTTTATTTTAAATTTTTTTTTTAAATTTTAATTTCATTTCATGGATACTTTTAGATTTACGCAAAAAAAAAAAAAAAAAAAAAAATATGCAAAATTATTTAATTCTAAAGTTTAGGACATCTCCATCAAATATATATCTCTTTTTCCACAATAGAACAAGACAAGAATCTTGGTTAAGTTCATTTACCGAAAGAAAGAAAGAAAGAAAGAAAGAAATAAAAAAAAAATAAATTGATTTCTATACTTTAAAAGTGATTTCTTCTTTTTCTTCTTCTTCCTTTTTCATTTTGTAGAAATATGTTTTTTTTATGACCACACACCGTTCCTCGTTTTCTTATATATATATATATAAAGATTTGTTAGACATGCACTGTTCTACATTTTTAATGTTATATATATTTAAAATCTAGAACATTGCCATTTGTGGACCCCTTTTTGTCAACTAAAAAAAAAAAAAAAAAAAAAAAAAAAAAACAATAGAAAAAATGGAAATGGGAGGCCTATTGGGTAACCGGTCATGACCGAAGTTAAAACAACAATAGAGAGAAGAACGAAAAGACAATAATAATAATAATAATATGTTTGAGCAAGAATTGAAAAAAAAAAAAAAAAAAAAGATTGTTTAACGATTGGTCATAAGTGATTTCTTGAGACTTAAGTAATAATAATAATAATAATAATAGTAAAAAATAAAAAAAAAATTAGGTGTGATAAATATCATCATTGCCTTTTTAAAAAAATTCATGACCACAGAGTTAAGAGGAAAAAATGGAAAGTTTACAACATGTGCTATATAGATTCAACCTGATGACAACAATAAAAAATGATTTAAACTGATTTAAAAAATCAACTGGATTATAGATCAACATTTGCTGTTAGTTAAAGATTTAGTCACATAGTTATGAACAATAACATTGCTTTGATATATATATATATATTATTATATACATATATTTTGTGGAGTATTTTTTTTTAAGTCTATTTTAAAGCTATTCAAATATATATGCAAAAGATCACAAGAGGTCATGGCTGCACAATATTTTTTCCAACAATTAACAAGCAGCCATTAATTTATCTCTTCTTTACCCCACCATTTCTTCTTGTTCTCTACAATTTCTTTAGTCAGGGTCATATCCTATCTTGGGTAATATTTTAGATTCTACTTTATTCTGTCCTATCCTGTTTCATTTTGATTTCAAGATTACCAGAAAGGGTATCATTATAACTCTCACACCATGCTTTTATTTCGATTTCGATTTGTTTTTGATTGTATTTTTTTTTTTTTTTTTTTTTTTGCAGTTTAAAAATTTAGTAGAACTAGAAATATATATACAAATGGATCTAATAACTTCCCGATAAAAAAAAAAAACTTGGCTTTTCTAATCAGCGATAAGTTTAAAAAAAGCTTTAATTTGACAGAAATAAGGAGGGCGAGAGAGAGAGAGAAAGATCATTTGTTCCACATATTAGGATATTTGTCTAATATGCATATATATATAGACACTTTCTCTCTCATTCAAAATTTCCTCTCAAAAGAACCAATCATTACATTAGAAATACTTAAAAGGGTAAAACAAGACATGATGAAGGATAATCAAAAAGGAATACAAACAAGATAAATAGAGGAAGCATGTTTAAAGCTAGCAAGAATGTGAGTGGATGGAATCTATTGATAGATTATAGTATGGTATCTATTGACTATAGGCATAAGCTAATTGATCAATCAAGAGGGTAAGAAAAAAACTATCAGTTGCCCTGTGGGGTATTATATATATATATATATATAATTTATCTTTAGTAATTCCTCGAATTAAAAGACACATATGAAGAAAGTATTTTGGTTACTATCATTACACTTAGAGTTATGGTAGTTATATATAATCAATGGAAGTAACATAAATGGAATCATCATCATAGAATAGAAAAATAACACATTGAAATGTATATGGACTTTATTGGTCCGATAATAATATAATAATATAAACATAACGAGGTAAAAGAGAACAACAATGAAACTTCGAGGCTTAAACATATATATGACATATTAAGAAACAATGAGACAATTGTTTAATGACCGAGGGGGAAAAAAAAAAAAAAAAAAAAAAAAAAAAGTGAAAGAAAAAAAAAATTTTATTTTTTATTTTTTATTTTTAAGATTACGGACAATAAAAAAAAAGTTCTTCAATAGAAGAGAATAAAAAAAATTTTTTTTTTTTCAAGATTTTTTTAAAAAATGATTAGAAATGTAAAAGAAGAAGATGATAATAGTATTACGTGGAAAAAAGTATTATAAGAACATGAAAAGTATATGAAAAGTATGAAAAAAAAAATTGTTGGAGGAGACCAAAAGAAAAAAAAAAAAAAAAAAAAAAAAGTGATCGTTAAGTGCAGGAGAAAGAGAAATAGAAGAGAGGAAAAAAAAAAAAAAAAAAAAAAAAAAAAAAAAAAAAAAAAAAAAAAAAAAAAAAGAAATTGAAAATAAGGAAAAAGAAAAATTCAATAATAAAATAATGAAATAATAGGATTAAAATAAAAAAAAAAAAAAAATTTTCATATTAAAAAGTTTATTCGGAAAAGATTTAATAATAATTAATTTGAAAAAAAAAAAAAAAAAAAAAAAAAAAAAAAACAAAATGATCAAAGCAAAAAAGGCAAAACAGAAGTTACCTGGAAATAAATAAATAAAAAATGAAAATAAAAATAAAAATAAAAATAAAACAAAAATGGCTAATAATGAAATTTTTTTTTTTTTTTCAAATTTTTTCAAATTTTTTCAAATTTTTTTTACTTTTCTTCCTTGTGATCAAAGTTTTGATGCAGAATTCGGAAGAGGTTATTTAAAGAAAAAAATAAAATAAAATAAAATATGAAAGCCGCAGAAACTAATTCAAGTTGATTTTTTAAAGACTTTTATAAATTAAATATTCATGTTCGAATCCTAGAAATAACAAAAATAACAAAAATAAAAAAGTTTACTTGTAATTTTATTAATTAATTATTATTATTATTATTTTTTTTTTTTTGTACCTGAGTTTATTTTTACGTGGGAGGGTAACTTTACACGGGGATTATGTGGAGACGAGTCATTTATTTGAATCATTTTTTTTTTTTTTTTTTTTTTTTTTTTTTTTTTTTTTTTGTTGAATCGCAAAGTGATACAAAAGGGAAAAAACCCCCCAGTTAAAAAAAAAAAAAAAATAAAAAAAGAAAAACTACTACAGAAGGTGTCATTTTGACATACAAAAAATACGATAGAGATAAGTTTTTAATTATATTTCAACAAAATCCTCTAAAATAAAAATAATAAAAAAAATAATAAAAAAAATATCATTCTCAACAGTTTCAGGGCTTGAAATACTTTTACCAATCACTTAATTACGTGCATAAAATAATTCCCCCCTTCTATTCTTGTTGTTGTTGTTGTTGTTGTTGTTGTTATTGATAAAATTTTGGTTTGTTCTCACGTACAAATAGATAACCGCTATCATTGACCAGAGAGAGAAAGAAAGAAAGAAAGAAAGAAAAAGAGAAATATATATTTGAAGCAATTGTGATGTACCTTTATCTTGACCCAGTCTTTACGAAAAAAAAATTAAAAAAATTATATCAAATCAATGGAATGATCAAATAATACCCACATGACAAAGCGATTCTTTATTCTCAAGAAAACAGAGAAAAAAAAAAGCCATTTTATTTATTTTTTATTTTTATTTTTTTGTCTCTTTTTCTCTCTCGCCATTTTTTTTTTTTTTTTTTTTTGATTCTTTTAAACATTCTACTTTAATTGAACTCTTAGCAAACTTAGAGTAAAAAAAAAATATTAGACAGTATATTTATATTAAAGATAGTCAATTACCATTGAATTGGGATTATTATAAGCTCGTTACAGTGAACTCTCTAGACAGTATATAGGCTTATTTTTTTTTTTTTTCATAAAAATAAAAAAAAAAAAAAAAAAGAACAGGGGTAATGAAAAAAAAAAAAACATTGAGTCGAGAAGGATTAATTCTAAAAATTTTTTAAAAAATTAGTGGTGGATTAAAGGTAGAAAATGATAATTTTTGTTTTAAAATACGAGATGATGATAATGATGAAAATTTTTTATTTTTACTTCATCCTTTCTCTATCTCTATCTCTATCTCTATCACTATCTCCCCCTTAAAAATGCCTTTTAAAATACTCAATTTGGAATATACATACCCTAAATAAGAAAAAAAAAAGTTAAAGTTTACAAAGTCTATTTACCCCAAAGTAAGAAACTCTCAAAAAAAAATATCATTTAAGGGGGGTTAAGAGAAAAAGAAAATGATGAACAAGATGGTTTGAAAAGAGACGACGAACTTACGAGTAAATTGTTAGATAAAAAAAAAAGAAGTTTTATTTATTTTATTTTTCATTTTTTTTTAAGCCAACTTGGAATAAGATTAACGTTCTTGAATCCATGAATACTTAAGAATATCCATAAAAAAAAAACTAAATTGAATACTCGGGACCAGAAGCCCGTTAATTGATAAAAATAGAGCGTTACACAGTTCCCGGATAAGAACGGTGTGAACGCGTATATACGCAAGTAATGTGCATCTAACCCATATGTCGCAATAAGACTGGTAGATTTTTTTTTTTTTTGTTGTATATCACGCAGGGTCAACTTGAGGGGAAGAGTGAGTGAGAGAGAGAGAGAAAAAAAAAAAAGAGGCGAAAAAAGAAGTTAGGAGAATATTCGGAGTGGTAAAATAATGAAATAATAATTCTGAATAAACGATATGATTTTGATTAATTTAGGATTTTGATTAACTTGAAAAATTTATATCATTATTACAAGTTTGAAAATTTGAAAGTCAATTGAGGAAGTTTGATCCAACAAGATACAAAACAAAAAAAAAAAAAAGAGAAATTTATCAAAAGAACAAAATAAAACGTGATTAAAGAAGATTGATAAAAAAAAAAAAAACCGTTATTTTTTATTTTTATTTTTATTTTTATTCTTAAATTTATTCATTTTTTTTATTTTTTTTTTTTTTCAATCTCAATTAGTTTTAACCGCGCTCATTCACACGATAATTGAATTCACTAGTCACTGAATGATATCCCCAGTTTTTTTTTTTTCTTTTTTTTTTTTTTTTTTAGTAGCCTATGATTCTCACATGAAGATTTTATTGAATTGAGTTTTTTTTTTTTTTTTTATAATTGTTATTTTCTTTGAAATTCGCAATCTTTTGGGTTTCTCTCTCTCTCTCTCTCTCATTCATCCATTCTCCACATTCCTTTTTTTTTATTTTATTTTTTTTTTAATAACGGTTGTTGAATTCATTGAATATATATTTATAACAACAACTTAGTTGGCGCGCCAAATGGAGCAGATATAGGTTTATCTTTACTCAATCTAGTAAACCCATGCGTTATCTGGCGGCAACAAGGAACAACACAACGGTTTTTTTTTTTTTTTTTTTCTTTTTTTTTCTTTTTTGTAAAAGGCAAAACGAGGCAACATCAAGATAAGCCAGGGCTACTAGTTTGGAATGCAAAAAAAATTTATTTTATAAATAAATAAATATTTTTTTTGTCACTAAAAATGAAAACAAATCAATTAAAATTTGTATATGATTTTATTTATTTATATAAAAATAATATAAAAAAAAAACTTGGGAACGGGGGGGTTTTTTTTATTATTTTTTTTTTTTTTTAAACTGGGGTAGTGTAAAAAATGGTGGTTTATCAGATGTCACGTGCGCATTAAATCTCTCAAATTCTTCAAATTCTTCAAATTCTTCAAATTCTTCAAATTCTTTTCTTTTTGTTTTGTTTTTTTTTTTCTTTTTTAGAATTAAATAAACCACCAATAAATTTTCAATCTTTTCTTTTTTTTTTTAAAAAAAAAAAGAAAAAAAACCCATTTTCAGTTATTGATTTGAATTTATTTTATTTTATTTTATTTTATTTTTTTATTTTTGGTTATAATTATAGACAACAAAATCAATCTTTGCTAGACACCTCCTCGTTAAGTTCACTTCAATAGAGTAGCTAAGCTCCATATATATATACAATACATCCAAAAACAGAAACCGAAACAGAAACAGAAACAAAAAAAGAAGAAGAAGAAGAAGAAAACGAGAGTCGCCAGCCGCCTTTAGACATGAATAATCTTCACAAGACATAAAAAAAAAAATAAAAAAAAAACATTCTTTAGAATAAGCGCTGAGGCTTCTATATAAATTTAACGTAGAACCATAAGCTTAGAGAAGAAGAAGAAAAAAGAAAGAAAAAAAAGAAGTTTGATTCTTTATAGTTTGGTGTTCTTCTTCTTCTTCTTCTCCTTCTTACTATTTCAATAATCAAACAATCTATATTTTATGAATTTTTATATATATTCATCTACTCAAAAGGAATTTTAATTTAAAGATCTTTTTTTTTTTTTTTTTTTTTTTTTTTTTTTTTTCTTTTTGGTTTCTTCATACCCCTTAATCATATCTTCATTCATTCATTCATTCATATGTTACTGTCTTCTTCTTCTTCTTCTTCATTTTTTTTCTTCCGCGGGTTGAATACACGTGAACCATATGATTTCTTCTGTTTTTTTTTGATGTTCTATTTATCCTAAAATATTTGGAACAAAAAAAAAAAATTATTTCTCTTTTTATAGAATAATCATCAATTGGTACATTTAGTACATTTAGTACATCTAGTATATCCAGATATGTAACTATCTCTATTGATATAATAAGTCTTTCCCCTATTTATATAAATAAATAAAAAAAAAAGATAATCTGTAGGATTTCCACTTTTTGGTACTAAAAAAGAATAGAGAGTAAAGATATTTGATGTTGAAAAAAAAAAAAAAAAAAAAAAAAAAAAAAAAAAAAATATCAGACCAAATTAATAAACAAAATTCTACTCCGCGGATTGGTCTGCCGAATCTTGTGATGTTTAACAAAAAAAAAATACATTTACATTTAATATTAGCGCTTATGAATTTCATTCATATGAATGAAATGTAAATTAATATATTAAAATGAATTAAATTATCAGAAAAAAAAAAGGATCTTTTGTAATATAATAATAAAAATAATAATATAAATAATAATAATAATAATAATATTTTCATTATTTTATAATTATTTTAATTATTATTATTAGCGAGCGCTTGCATTTCTGTTTCTGGGCAAAAAAAAATATGCTGCTTTAAACTGTCAAATCTGTGCTGCTTGCTTGTGCTACTACTGTAGTTTCTTCTATTTTTTTTTTTTTTTGCATATAAATAAAAATTATATTGTAGGAATTCCAGCCAACCGGTCTGCCAGCCACTTTCACACACACACACACACACACTGCGCCTAAATCTCCAATCTGTATGTGAGATATTAAAAATCAATACAATCACCACTACCACCAACATCCCTACAACTAAAAAAAAAAACCCTCCTTTAAACCTTTCCTTTCTCTCCCCCTTTTTATTTTATTTTTTTTTTTCCCCTTATTCATCTATCATTAACATTCTACAAATATCTTCATCTGCTCTTGTTAACAATGGCTTCTGTGCCCTGTCATGGACGCCGTTGATGCTCAATAGCCTCTAACACTATCTATTCCCCATCCATAATCAAATACATAAATCTTCCCCCCTCCCCCCTCCTAATAACATCTGCAAATCCCAACAAACTAATGTTAGGGAAACTCTTTGCAGGGTCCTCCCGGCACTCGGACCCTCAATCGTCTTCAACATCATTCAACAACTCTTCTCCAGAAACATCTCCTTACCAATCTTCAACATACCCTCTACACCCTTCTTCTTCTTCTTCTTCTTCTTCTTCTTCTTCTTCTTATCCAGCCCTCTTCTCTGTCATCGACGAAGCAGATACAAGAAACCTTCTTTACGGCACAACTTCCAATCTCGCAAACCTCGATGGTATCCGTGATATGCGCGTCGTCGTCATTTCTGACATGCACAAGGTTGATGCTCCATTTTACGACTCTCATGAACCATCTACTACCACCTCTTCATCTACTTCCTCTTCTATATCATCTTCCCGTAAACCTTCAGCCTCCTCTTTATCTTCATCTCCAGGAATTCACGCGTGGCCACACCATCAATCTTCACAATCTCACAACTATCATACTAGCAATACTAGCAATACTTTCAATAACCCATCAAATCAACGATATGCTCCTGAGATCCCAACATTCCGCGCTCTCCAGGACCGTGTTTTTGGATACTCTCAGATGAAGTACTCGGGACCAGTCACTAAACTCCATCCTTTACCTCTTTCGGAACCCTCTCCAACGCAACGATTCCAGAAACCCTTTTCTTCTTCTTCAACATCATCATCCTCTTCATCTTCTTCAAGTAGGCGACAAAATTTTGGCAGGCATCCACCACCGCCTGCTCCTGCTTCTTCTTTCCCTTCTCGCCAAAATAATGTCTGGTTGGTTTCTCGCATTTTTAGACTCACCAGATCAACAACTGGAACAACTGTCGCCACCCAACCAGAAGCCCTCCAGAAACAGGAAAGACAATCAGCCAGTGTCTCCGGCAGCATAAGCTCCTCAAGCTCATCTGAAAGTTCCTCTAGTACTAGCGATGTTAGCGACAGTAGTGCTAGTAGCACGGCCAGTGATGATAGTATGGTTCTTCAAGCCGTGGCAGCTGCAGCAGCTGCAGCCGCTGCTACTACTACTTCTACTACTACTTCTACTACTACTACTACCACTACCACTACAACATCTGACAAAACCTCCTCAAATACCTCACCCAAATCAATACCTCCACAACTTGCAAGTATACCTCCATCGCATATACCCGAACACCACACCCACGGCCCCACCATGTCTGACTACAACATTGCTATTTGTGTGTTTGTGACGGTTGCGGCGGATGCCCAAGTTAGTATTACAAATTACTGGGAGGAGCTTAGTGCGGCTCTCCTCCAGCTACAAAATGTGGTTTCCAAGGAACTTTACAATTCGCTACCCCTCCACTCCAGGGACTTTACCACTCTACAACAACAACAACAACAACAACAATTTTATCAACAAGAGTTCATGGATGGTGCCGCGCCTTGCGTTGCCGCTGTTCCTTATCCTCAACCACCGTGTACCCCGCTACAACCTTCGCGGCAGACTCCATTCCGCAGGTGTATGCCTGCAACAACAAAGTATCTCGTCGACTCTGCGCATATCCGCCATGCCGTGGACGTTTTTAAAAGTCGGTTCTTCACGGCTGTTCGTGAACCTCGAGTCATTTGTGGCCAACGCAAATGGCCTGAAATTCTTACTATTATTCGCTGGATCAAGTCTGCTTTTGGTGAAAAGTATGTTGTTTTGATAATCGTCTTACCGTCTTTTTAATTAATTTTTTTTTAACAACTTTTCTTTTTTTCTAGATTTTTATGCTCAATCATCTCTTCATTCATTCTCACCAATGTTGATCTTCTTACTCTTGACCGACGCTCCTTTGAAGCAACGGCTCTAGGAACTCCGCCAACTCGCACTGTCGTTGTAGGTGATCGTACAGCTGCATGCAAAGTCATTTTTCTGCTCAGCTCTCTCATCAATGATTCTTATAGCCAAGTTTACGACGAACAACTTAAGGAGCTTTCTGCACTAGTGCAAAATGATGATATGGACGACCGCAAGTCGGTTATTTCTTTTAAACCATGTTTCAATTCAAACTCCTCTTCAAGGAGAACTTCCACTCATTCAATCCAACCTTTAGCCAGTGGTACTGGCTGGGAAATCCCCAAACCTGCACAAATTAGTGTGGCTGAATCACCATCCTTTTGCACAATGTCTCACGTTATTCGGCCTTGCTTTTCCCCCAGCGCACTCTCTTCTTCAGTCTCGTCTTCTCTGGGGTACAATCTTGCAGGATCTTCTCCTTCATCATCTTCATCCTCGCGCTCTCGTGACAGCTTTTCCTTTAGCACTCTTAAAAGATCGCTTTCTAGTGCAGCCTCTTTAAACAGCGCGCTTTTCTCAAATATTTGGCCTACAAATCGCGTCAAACCATCATCATCTATATTGTCAACATCTTCATCATCCTCAACATCTTCGTCGTCTTCATCGTCTTCTACTTCAGCTTATAGATCAGGCAGCCAAACATCAGGATTTTACGATGACTTTATGTTCCACGGAACAGACGACACTGCACTTGGGTTTCAGGAAAACATTTACTCGGGAAGCAGCAGCAGCCTTGTTACTAGCTCCAATGGGTCTTTCTTTATTGGCGCAGGCGCCTCGACTGGAGGATCCGGGACTCCAATGGAATCCGCAACATCTTCTTTTACTGCTACTCCTGCTGCATCCAGCTCTCTCGGATTACACTCGCAAATCAATCGAGCCACTGATCGTACAGCCACTACATTGCCTCCGCTACGTGACTTTTCCTTGAATAGGCCAGGGAGCCTCAGTGGAAGCAGTAGTTCTAGTGGAAGCAGTAGCAACCGAAGTGGGAGCGTGGGTAGTACTGGAGGAAAAGTAGGAGGGCCAGATGTGAATGGGGCCAGCGGAAGTAGTAGCCGCCGAAGTAGTGGCAGCACTAGTAGTAGCAGTTCAGGGACAAAATCGCCAACGTCTCCATCAAATACACGGTCGTCATCTATTGATATGCTGGCACAAGAACTCTCCAACTCCTTATCGCTGAATAGTACGTCCTCATTTTTATCCATGCTTATGGATACAATTTCATATCCTGCCAATTCGTCACATGCGGCGCAACTTTCCACTTCTCAGGGCAATTCTACTACCACCAACCAGAATAGCAACAATTCATCTTCTTCAAAAACCTCTTCGGACCCCTTAGCATCTGTTTGTATAGGGCTGGCGTATGAGTACACGGAGATACCGGAAAAAAATGCAGCAGTGCTGGACATTGCTCCCTTGGACATGCTGGATTTTGCCAAGATGGTTGCACCACCGATTTTCGATCCTATTGTGCTGCCGCCAATTGTAGGCCACGTCTCAGAGTTCCATCCGGATTTCGCTCTCCAAGCGTGTCCGCCTGCTGTGGATATGGATACTAAAATCACTCAGGCTATGATGCAGGATTCGGCAGTGCCTATTCCTGTGAGAGAATCCACTGCAAAACGCGATAGTTTGCTTTACGGTGGGGCGATGGCAACAGCAGTAGCAGCAGCAGCAGCTGCTGCTGCGGCGGCGACGGCAGCTGCTGCAGCAGTGCCAGCGTCAGCGTCAACAACAACAACGACAACAGCATCATCATCATCTTCTGTATTGTCGTCGTCGTCGTTGTCCTCATTGGGGTCTGGGTCTGCAACTGCTGCAAATGCACACAAGCAGAGTCGAGCGGCTGCAGTTCCCTCTGGACGATCATTGCGGCCAGTAAGCACAAGCACAGTTGCGGCTTCTGCGACGTCCTCGCAGACTCTTTCCGCAAACTCTCCTGCATCTTCTTTTTCGACATCTTCGTCGCTGTCAACTTCAACCTCTGGGGCCATGGGATTTTCCGACCACGATTTGGGGAGCGATTTTGAGGAAAACCATACTCAATGTGAGTTCTCCAAGGAAGTTGAAAACAATGCCGAGGATACAGATGAAGACAACGACAATGATGACGATGACGAAGACGACGATGAAGAAGAAAAGGGTTCGGAGATTGTGTCCAAAACTTTGGTGATTGATCTCCATGCCATGGAAATTACCCAACATATGTTAGTGCGCGAATCAAGCGCCCATCAAACAATATACAGAAATAAGGTGTTTGCACGTGGGAGACCCGCGACGCCGGCGACTGCAGAAGCCACGAGTTCGGTAGAAGCACAGCTTGCGTTTTTGTTCCCGGAGACGGCCTCAACTCCTACTGGATCATCGTCTTCGTTGTCATCCTCATCCCGTGGGCGAGTGGGAGGTGCGGCTACAGCACCAAGCACAGGACCAACGACGTTAGCTTCCGGGTCGGCACCGCCTAGAGTTGTGGCACTTGGAGAAGCCATTGAGCAACTCAAGCGGTGCTATGATACGCGATTCAACTTGTATTTGAGTTAAATATATTAAGTTGATAAACGGTGATAAGGGGTTAATTCACAATGAAACCTTTAAATCATTTTATTTGATCTGTTTTAATTTGAATCCTTTGCTTTTTATTTTTTTTTTCCCTTGCTTCTTTTGATTTATTCATTATTCTTTAATTCTTTTGTTTTCTACAGTTTATAATCTTTGTTCTTATCTATAATCATATATATATATATTTTTTTTTTTTTGATAATTTTTGATAACTATTCTTGCATTCCTTTTTCATCAAAAAATATGAATCTGAGCTGTTTATAAAATTTTTGGAAGTAAAATAAAATAAAATAAAATAAAATAAAAATTGAGGTTTTTTATATCTTATTTTGGGAAAATATACTCAAAAATACTCAGATTTTTAAGTATCGCAAAAGTCTTAATTTTTTTTTTAGGAGAGTTGTGATTAGGTCCGGTCCAAAACCCGGTTGGTTGGCCGGGCTTTTCCATTCCCATCATCATATTTAAGTCTTTTAACGTGCAAAACACAAAAACATCAAAAACATCAAAAACATCAAAAACATCAAAAATATGAAAAAAAAAACAAAAAATTCCAAAATTTTTATTTTTTTAATTTTTTTAATTTCTTCTTTTAACTTTTTATTTTTATTTTCTTTTCATTAAAATTGAATTTCTTTTTGATTTATTTAATTTTTTTTTTTAATCAAAATATTGAACTTCCAACCTTTTTAAATACCACTTCAAATGGTCGCGACCCCCAATGTAACGCCCCCTCATCCATGGGCTGCAAGCAGACCGCAATACACAATTGATACAGGACGCTCCAGTGGCACCAGCACCGCCAACGGGTCCTCTGCATCTTCATCGTCAGCATTATCCCGCAAATCTGGCAGCAACACTAGCAACAGTACTACTAGCACAAACAATACAAACACTCTCAGTTATCAAGTACAACAAGCTCAAGTCCAAGCTCAACAAGAAGCTGCCGCTGCCAACGCGTACTTTGGAGCATTCGGTACTCCAACTCTTTCGCAACAACCTGATATCAAGAGAACAACAACAAATACAGGAACAGGAGATTCGACGACAGGAAACACCAACGTTGCGTCGACGCAGAATCATACTCAGAAACATCACCACCATCATCATCACCAACAACAACAACAACAACAACAGCAGCAGCAGCCATTAAGGTCCGGCTTAGGTTCTCAAACATTTAATATGAAAAATGGACGCGAAACTACTAGTGTGCCGTCGTCAACATCAAAATCAACATCAACATCAACATCAACATCAACTACCAACACTTCGAATACCGCAGAGAGTGTATCAACCAATTCTACAACTGATCCAACAGCAACGCGCGACCCCGCGTCGATCACGGGGTCTCTCACAGCACAACCCCCACATCCACATCAACGGCCTTCTTCAAGTCTTTCACAACAGCAGCAGCAGCAGCAACAACAACAATCAAGCTTGCGCGACGCCACGGGTTCCTCGCCAATAGATTCCCAGGGACCTCCCAAGAAAACGCGCTCCAAAAACTTTCTCCCCGGTGAGCGTGCGCTTCTCCTCAGAATCCTCGACATTGTTGCAGAGAGTGGCAGAGTTCCACCTCGCCAAGGGTTTGACTGGGACTACGTGGCTCGCGAGTTTAACCGCCGTAGACAACTTGGCGAAGGTCGTAGCACGATTCTTGCTAATGGTGTAGCTGGAGGTGCTGCTGCAAAACTTTCTGACGCAGCTGCAAGTGCGATTGAAAACGGGCCCATTGTGCTCCGCAGCGCTGTGTCCTTGCGACGGTTCTTTAACAGACTTAACCATAGAACACTTAAAGGAGGTGGCCTAGATACCGAAGAAGATGTCCAGCTTAGTTTTGCACATGCTGCAAAGTTATTGGCATGGGAAGAACGCAATAGAAAATCAACAGGGTTTGTATCGGAACCGCAACCGGAATTACAAACGGGTAATGAAGGAGGGTCTGGTCCTGGCATTCAACAAGATCAAGCAGAAAATCAACAACAACAACAACAACAACAGCAGCAGCAACAACAACAACAACAACATCATCATCATCATCTAAATGATGATAGCCCGACGAGCCCAAGAGCACCGGCCCTGGCAACTCCTCTTCGACGCAGAAGCTCGGCAGGACATCTTGCCCACATGGATCATGAAGCAGATGCCGACGCTGAGGATAATGATGACGACTTACATTCTAAGCATTCACATGTCCAGCGTAGCATTACAGGTGCCTCGGCTGTCACAGCTTCAGCTTCAGTTCCTGATCTTGGGTTTTCAAATCTGTTCAACGACGATGTTTACGGACCAATCGATATCCCACCACTCTCCCAAGGATACCCAATGCTAGACGGCATGTTCACGCCGCACTACCATGGAACTACAAGCGGGCGTGAAGGAACAGCTAGCGGCGGGCCTAATCATCGCAACAGCGGTATAAGCGGGCGTTCACAAGTTTCCTCATCTTCGCAACAACGCCGGCGAAGACGTCCCACAACTACCTCATCTACAGGTTACGACAGCGGGAGCCGCCGGAAATTACGGCGCATGACACGAGGACTTAGCCAGGACGGTACTGCCGAGTTTTTGAATTTCTCCGGAGGTATGCCATCGACCCCAGGCCCATTTATACACCTTGGTGGTGGTGGTGGAGGAGGAGGAGGCGGCGGTGCCACTGGTGTTCCTGGAGCTGCAGCTGCAGCTACCACTCCGGGACCGGGGTTTGGAATTGCGGGTGCCCCCACGGGAGACGCTAACGCAACAGGGAACACAGGTGCACCCACAGGTGCAACAACACCTGGTGGGGTAGGTACATCAGCTTCAGCAACCGCGTTTGTGGGTACCGGCACTGGAGGAATTTCGACGGCGGGGTTGCGCCCAGAAGATATGGTTGTGATGAAGGACCGGATGATTTTGCAGTTACACTCTACCATTTACTCCATGATTGCAGATCTTCGTGAAGCAACAGAACGAATCCAGCGACTTTCTGAAAATGAAGCGCGACTTGTTGCCCAAGAACAGCGTAGCCTCACGGAAATGCGAATGATGGAAGTTTCTCATCGTGAACAGATTCAGAGCTATGAGGAACGTATCCATGATCTACATCGCGAAAACAGTAAACTGCGACGACGCCATGCCCGTCAGCTTAAAAAACTTGCTAAATATATTCCTTCAAATGTGGCCCAACAACAAACCACCGTCACAGACTCGGCGCGGGCGCCAATCTCACCGGGACAGCAGCAACAAATGGATACCTCTATAAGTACAGCAACTCATAAAACAAACCGACTTGTATCTCCACCGCCTCTGCACATTTCATCGCCCGTTCTCGGAGTGTCTGGATTCACACATGCTATGCATGCAAATACAGGAACTTCCAATACCGGAACTAGTACTTTAGCACCAATGTCCTCTGTTACGCCTGCCATAACCGGAGTTTCTCTTGGGCGACTCAAAAAACCAACATCATCTACTACTGCTGCAAATTCAACACAGGCACAGGCAAAGTCTGTCAAACTACTAAGTCGCGATACCATCATTAAAGACACGTTTTTTCGGGACGCAAGCGGCAGCAGCAGTGACACTCATGGAGGACCATCTTCTGTATTTCCTAGTTCTTCTGCTCTTGCTGCATCCCAGTTCCCAGATGCTGCTCGCGCTGGAGCCTACCCAGACGCAAACAATAATGTGTTTGGGTTTGACAATGATGATGACGACGACGACGAAAGTCAGAGCAGTAGCAGCGATAATGATGCTGATGTTCGCCGGCCTGGTATCAACTTGGGGTACTCTCGAAATGGAGGAGGAGGAGGAGGTTCTGGACCTTCTACAGCGTACGTGCCACCTGTGCCTGCAGTTGGACCAGCATTGACAGAGGTTGCCCCGCCACAAGCACGCAAAATGGTGGAAAGTAGTAGTAGCAGTAGCAGTGATGAGGAAAGTAATGGGGCAAGTGTAATGATTAAGCAGATTTTGAAGAAGAAGCCGGAAACCAATAAAAGTTGAGGTCGTTTTTTTTTTTTTTTAATTTTTTTTTTAGTTTTTTTTTAATTTTTTTAATTTTTAATTTTTAATTTTTAATCTTTAATTTTTTTGAATATAATTCACAGAATTTTTGTTTTATGAACAAACTTATATCTTCAACTTTTAAACAATATATATAAAACTGATGGTTGAGATGAATTTATATTAAGCATTGAGAGCTTAAAAATGTGAAAATAAAAGAAGTCCAATATCTCTTGTAAACTCTTCACAATCATCATTTTTCTTTTTCTTTTTCACCATGCCTAAAATCCTGCCCTCCACTCAATTTTTTTCTTGGTTTTAAATCATCAGTTCGTTATAAAAAACCTAATAAGCTCAAGCAATGGGTCCTCGCCTCATTTATTTCGGGATCTACAAACCGTACTTTGCTTTATATTGAAGACCAAAGAACTCCATTAATTTCCAAATTTGATCTTTCTGATTAACTCAGGAATTTGGGTTTCAATCATAGTTATCCTTAGGACCCAGAAAAGTCCCTAGGATGGCATCACACTGTGTACAAGGGGTTGCGTGAATGATAACGGACAAGTACAAGGCCAAAGAGAGATATATATTCAATGCTTGGTTAAAATGAAAGCCTGATTTTGTATGTTTGTATGTGGCAAAATAAGACTAAGAGAAACTTTTGGTAACTGTAAAAAAATCTGAGTAAATTCAATCAAATATTTGATTTAGTAACAGGAAGGTTATTTTTTTCTCAGTTGTTAAAAGACAACTTCTAATTAATTATAATTGAACTTGTGTTATATTCATTAATTGCTTTTGGGCATCATGCCAATAATTTCTGGTGTTATTATCACCCACTGTTCTTTTAAGTTAGTTTTAAAAGAGAGCTCAATTTTGAGCACAAATTCTTTACAAAGTCTTATTGATTAAAGATATTCAAAAAGATGTTATAATTTTTGAACAATATCAAGCAGTTAAAGTAAAGGCTGATGTCCTAGCAATATCTGAATTGCTATCTCTAATTTTGAGCTTCCCTTTTGAAACCAAAGCAAAAAAATCAAATTGAATTGAATGATATTGCGCAAACGTACAAAAATAAGTTATTCCCTGTTACTAAAGAAATAAAGCGAATAAATAGTTTTATAAACCAATAAACAAATCCATGTTTGAGAGCAAGAAAGTTGATTTATTGGGGGGTTTTTAGAGACTCGGAGTATTGCAAATAGAATCTTGATAAAATAAAACTTCAACAAAGGTAACGAAAATTTTCTTGAAATACTGGAATGAGTTTTTGAATACAGGTTGAGATATTTATTTTAAGGAACAAAATCAGATCATTCAGCAGATTACAGATATACATTGATCATTTTGGTTGAAATGTCACAAAACAACAGCTTGTAAAAATCCCCTAGTGAACACCCTTTACAGATTTGGTATTCCAGGCATACAATGGGTTCACAGACTTATAGTATAAGGTATCACCAAAATGAGGGACAACTAGATGGTATTAATAAAATAACCATATAAGGTATTCCGTTTGAAGTACTCAAAAGGCTTCAATTGAGATAGAGAGAGAGAGAGAGAGAGAGAGAGAGAGAGAGAGAGAGAGAGAGTGTGTGTGTGTGATCCTGTAAATAACACAAGATATTTCTATTATCAACTTGTTAGTTTTTAAACTTTGCTTTAACCAAGGGGTTGATAGAAAGTTTCTTGGTTGTAAATTACTCATTGTTAACTTTGATTTATTTTTCTTAAAATGCTATTTTTAACTGAACCAAGTTTGATTCACATCACCTATAAATTTTAAAGTGTAAAGATGATTTAATGTATCAAGCTAGGTACCCAATGATAAAACAAAAAAAATTGCTAGTTGAGAATTTTGTTAGCTGTTATAAAACCTTCAGGTATCAATCTCATGCATTTTATCTTTTTTTATTTTAGTGAATTAATGAAAACATTAAAAAAAAAAAAAGAACATATTGACAAAATAGCCATCTAACGATGAGTTGGGAAGTATTTTTTCGAAACATTAAATCTTTTTTAAAAAATCATGTATTTCCATCAAAAAAATTTGTATTTTCTTCAAAAAAAAATTTCAAATAAAAATATAAAAAAAATATTGCTTCAACAACCAATTGAGCTTTTAAGATATAATTATAATGAAAACGGTGTTGCTGAGTTCAATTCTCAAATTTTTAAATATTACGAATTTCCAACTAAAACTCCAGTCAGATTACAAAAAGGATATTTAAAAGACTCAAATTTATCAAGAATATTGGCTAAACCAGTAAATTATGAGCAAAATGAAATAAAAACTCTTCAAAAATCAATTATTTTCTATGAACGACATCAAAAAACTAGGATCAAAGCCGATATTATAGCTTCTCATAGTATTTTGCGTCGCATATTTAGTTTTCCATTTGAAAAACAAAGTAAGAGAAAATCAGTGTTAAATTTAATTGTGCAAATGTATAAAAACCAGCTGTTCATAATTGAAGAAGTCGATCATAAAAAAGAACTAAATTTTTACGAAACCAAATATAAATATCTTTTGGCTTGTTTTCAACAGTTACTTACAAAAAATAGTTCTCATTTAAAACCATTAATCAAATCGCAGATGTGTCAACAAGAGAGTTTATTTTTAGGGAGTGTAGATAATCTGAAGGTTTTGCAAACGGCACCGACTAATTATATTGAAAAATCAAAAAAAAAGGCAATTATCACCTGGAACCAAACAAATCACAAGGTATTTATAAAAGTATTAGCTCAAACGTTCCATCTGGCTACGGGTATACTTCAATGGCATTAGTTGAGGTGGATAGATTTCAGAAAAAGTATTCGTCATTCACAAAAAGACTTATCAGACTATGGTTTTATGGATTTAGTGTCGGATCTGCAACTTGTCATGTTGGAGGTTATACGGGTGATAGAGTGGTTTTTCTAATCAAAAATCATCAAACAACAAAACTTCCAACCTTCAAAACGTCTTTGAAAAGTTTCCCAAATCTAAGAATTACACAAGAATGGAGTCCAGAGTCTTGTCTTTCATTTTATTATAGAAACTTGAAATCAATGATTGAATCAGTTGAGAAGTATAAAACGGAAGACCCCAATTTGTTTAGAATTAGTATTTCTAGAAGAAAGGACGATGAATGTACTATAACGATTACCGACTATCCTTCCAAAAAAGAACTTGTGACATCAGAATTCAAAAAGTGGAGATCAAAAAATTCTTAACTTGGTATTTAAAATATTAACATATAAGGTATATATTTGTCCTATAAAGGATTGCTGCGGCTTTTATTAAAATTGCCTATTTAATGGGGGTAGATTTTTGTAATACTTTTTTTCTAAATAATATCAAGTTTAAAATATATATATTTTATTATTATTATTATTATTATTAAAATAATAATAATTAATACCTCCCAAATGTCATATTGGTATTGAAAAAGGTATTGAAGAGCCACAAACTCCGAGTGGAAACTTCTGGGAATGATGTTGCAAAAAAAAACAAAACATTTCGACCATGTAATTAGTTAATAATCATTAGTCATCAATAAATTTCTGCGGCTCAAACATCAACCTTGATTTAATTTGCGGTTCCAGCAAACTTCAATGTGCGTGGGGGGAGAAGTTCAAACAAGCAGGAAACTCTGTTGAATGAAGTGCACTATTTCGTGTGATTTAAGTTGTATATTTATCTTTAAAATCAATTTTTGCTAGAAATACCTTATATATATATGTTTTTAATGGCGCGATAATTCTCTGCGATAATAATAATTATTATTATCATTATAATACTGGAGAATTGTCTGCAGGTTTAGGTCCACCTATCATCAAAAGACTGCCTGAACCCCTTATTTTTCCCTTTTTCCCAACTCTTCTTTCTATTCTTTTTAGATATCCCAAATCTCAGTGTTTCGTCACTGTTATATCATCGAAACCCTAATAGACATACTTGCAGAATGAATTTCGAATCTGCTAGGTCAAATGCTGATGATACTAATAGCTGCAGCTCAATTCAAACAGGCTTGAGTATCGACGAAGAAAGCGAATCAACAATATTCTTGCCAGTTACGAACGAAGTAGGTTCGTCTAGTTCTACCGGACTTTTATTTTCCGACATTGAAAAAATGCAGGATAAGACGCGGGTGGCAGGTGCCTCCCCTATCACCAAATGTGGTAGTGCAGAAGATAGTAGTGCTACCAGTAATAGCAGTGATAATGATGACAAAGACGCGAAAAAAGATCCTGGTAGGACCCTGCTCAAAAACTTTACCCTCCCCACCATTAAAAAACCTTCAAAATCACAAAACAGGGTTCTATTGCGCCGTATACAGAGAGGTGCTCCGTATTACTATCGAGCTTCTAAGGCTTCTAGGGCTTCTAAGCTAGAGAATCAAAAACAAAATTTGATGGTCGATACCGAGCAAGTTCAGCGACTCTATGAAGCTTTGCGCTCCATTGAGAATGCTCAATCAGAGAACCCAGTAACACAACCACATTCACATACTCTGGCAGTCTCTGCCCCTCCTCCACATGTACAACTAAAACCTTTAGGGGATCCTCTTTCAAAATCATCCTCATCACTGGTTGATTTAGATGTGAAGCGCGACAAAACATTCGAGGCGTCCTCCGCGGCAATAACAGACGAGCCCATACCGCGACCCAAATCTCACCAAAGCCACGCAGACCAAGATGAAAAGCGAGTTTCATCCGCTCCGTCAAATCTCTCAGAAACTAAATTAGTAACTTGTAAATCTGGAAACAATGCATCGACACAATCTCTGACGCTATGGAAATATCTCTTACTAGAGCTCGGCTCACAAAACACGCATGTGTCTTCCGAAGAAAAAACCGAACAATTGGGAAACTTCATACGGCTTCCCTTTTATCTTGAACGAGTAATAATTTTTGGTTCACTGGCATGTTTCGATTCATTTCTATATATATTCACTATATTGCCACTGCGGTTCTGCTACGCTATAATACACTTGTTTCTGCGGATGTTTCGACTCAAAAAACAAAAGATTCCGCTTACTCGCAAAATAGATATTATCAAGGGCATTGTTTTCCTTGCAGTTTTATATCTACTAATGCAGCTTGACACCAGTAAGATATATCACGGAATACGTGGCCAATCAGCCATCAAGCTTTATGTCATGTTCAATGTCTTGGAGATTGCTGATAAGCTTTGTTCAGCACTGGGAATAGATATTCTTGACTGCCTTTTTTCTGCAAATACCCTAGACATTGGTTACTCAAAGTCCTACATATTATTTCTTGTCCGCCTTATTTTTTTTACACTCGTGGCAACTTTTTACGTTTACATTCACTCAAATATCATTCTTTACCAAATCATCAGCTTAAATGTGGCTGTTAATTCATATTCCAACGCATTATTAACCCTACTACTTTCAAACCAATTCAGCGAAATTAAGTCAACTGTCTTTAAAAAGTTTGAGCGCGAAAATTTGTTTCAGTTGACATGTGCCGATGTGGCTGAGCGGTTCCAAATAACTATAATGATGCTGGTTATAGGGCTCCGCAATATCGTCGAGGTCAGCAGCACAGGACTGGTGCCGCGGTCGTGGTCTGGTTGGAACCGATGGCTGGGTGCAATAATGGGACCCATGATCGTTGTTGTTGGGAGCGAGGTGTGTGTTGACTGGCTCAAGCATGCCTACATTGCCAAATTTAACAATATTCGCCCTCGTGTTTATCGAAAATTTTTGGATGTTTTAGTTTATGATTATTCTGATGATGCATTCTCAGATCAAATAATGACAAAGCGAATTGGAATACCAATCATACCACTAGCTTCCGTGTTTTTACGAATGCTTTTACAGTCATACTCTATTTTGGTAGAGTATCAGCAGTCTACTCTAGTTACATCATCATCATCATCGACTGGATCCACTACAGCGTCTTTCTTACCAACTTGCTCTATCACATCTTTAGCAAATTCAATCATTTTAAACGAAACACGCAAAGTCAATGGCGACGTTAGTACAAACCTCTCATTTTCGCCTATTGCTACGTCTCTTTCTTCTGCAAGTTCTTTAATGAACTTCCCACATTCCTCTTCTTCTGCATACCAACAGTCAAACTCTACCTGGATCGACACCATCAATGCATTCTTTATCACGATGGTTCCATATTACTTTGAAAAGTTCACCCAGCCTTCATACTATACATGCTTATACTCATCGTTCCGCAATACCCTCTCTTCATGCATGCCGGACTCAGCTGACTCTTTTTATGCTACTGCAACCATGGTGCTTATTGTTGCCATTAGTTTCATTCTTCTTTTCACAATAAAACTACTGCTTGGCCTTTTTTTACTTCAGTATACTTCCAAAAGACGAGCTATTGTTCTTGCAAAATCAAGCAAGCCCACAACTTTACCGCCCATTAATACCAATCCTTCTATTTCCCACCATCCTTCTTTGGTTACATCCACGCCTTTGCATTCAGCAGGAGTTCCTTCTGCAACTAATAATATTAATTTTCAAATACCTCCGGCTCCATTGACTGTACCAACAACACCAACAGCTACCACGCGGACCCGATCCTCTTCGCAGGTGATTCATGGCAGTAGGCGACATTCAATTTCACGAAGCTCAGTCAGTGCAGGAGTGTCGGCTACTGTTTCGCAAGTCTCAAACACAGTGCCCAAGCAGTATCCGATTATTACACTGCCAGTTTCTAATCCACCTTCAACTTCTGGCTCTTCTGGAGGCGCAACACTGGTTTCAGCAAGAAGTGGCAGTGCCTCATCTGGAGTTGGAATCGAAGGGTACGAGTCGGACGAATCGGACCATGTTCCTGGCCCTATTAAAGGTCAAGGTCTTGTTGAGGTAAACGAAACGGTTAGAGAACGCATGTATGCACCAGATGAGCCAGTTCCTCCACCAAAGCCACGCAAAACATATATAAAAGATTTTAAAGATCTGTGCAAGATTCAACGTTTTAAAATGACAGCCAAGCAAATCTGGTAGTTTTTTTCTCATAGGTTTATCTAAAAAATATTTCTCTTTATTTTTTTGTTTGAAAATATTTACATGCATTAGTATTTACAAAAAAAATTAAGTCGTATATGTTTTCCAATTAAAAAAGTCGTTTCGTCATCACTAAAAAAAAGTTCGTGTCGCATATTTTCGTTTTGCATTTAAGCACTGAAAGAAGAAGCCTTGTTAGGAAGCTTAACAAACACCTTTGACGACTTTTCAGCCGCTTTCTTGGAAGCTTGTCTCTCCAGAGCTGAAATCAAAAGTCTCTGGGCAGTTCTAGGCTGCTTCAGTCTCGCACACATGTAAATAACAGCAGTCAAAAGGGCCAAAGCACCGGCCTGGTGAGCAGCAGCAAGAGGGGTGGGTACAACGTAAATAAGAGTGGAGATACCCAAAGTGACTTGCAGGGTAACCAAACCCATGACAGCTGAGTTGGCGCGGAAGACGGATCGAGGGAGGAAAGGTCTCTTTCTGTGTGTATAAAGGTGGAAAGCAGTAATCAAGAAAAAAGTAGAAACAGCGAGGACTCTGTGGTTGAATTGAACAGTGGTAGGGTTCTCAAGCATGTTTCTCCAGAAAAGCGACCACGAAGACTCGGGGTTCTGCTTGTTGTAAGACTCATTGAAGAGCTCAGACTTGGGTGGGACAATGGTCTCGCCCATGTATGGGAAAGAGTTGTAAATCATACCAGCGTCAAGACCGGCGACAAAGGCACCAGACATGGCGGTCAAAAAGACAAAGGCAAAGAGGCCCTTTCCAAAAGAGCGGTATCTTCTAATAGCAGGGTTATCGAGCTTGGTAATTTCCTTAACAGCAGCTTCAGGTGCCTTGATCCATTGAGCCTCACGGATGATGTCAAGACCAGTAAAAAGCATTGCAGAGTAAAGGATAAAGGCAGCGCAGAGATGGGTAGCAAGTCTATACTGAGAGACACGGGGGTGGGAGCCAGGCTCTTCGAGGAACTTGTTGTCCAAGCCAGACTTAACCATCCACCAGCCAATAAAACCTTGGAGACCGAGAAGAGCAGAGATGATACCAATTCTACCAGTAACGTGGGGAGTAACCTTACGAGCTAGAACAAAGTAGGCGGCAGGAAGAACAATATAAAGACCAATGGCACGGCCCCAGAGTCTGTGAGCCCATTCCATAAAGAAGATGAACTTGAACTCAGGGAGTGTGATATTGGAGTTGAGAAGTTTGAATTCAGGAGAACTCTTGTACTTTTCAAACTCTTCTTCCCATTCTTGTTCAGTACGAGGAGGAACAGAACCAGTAACAGGCTTCCATTCGGTGATACTCAGACCAGACTCAGTGAGACGAGTAAGACCACCAAGAACCACAATACCAAAGACAAGACCAGAACCAAAGATGAGCCAATAACCAACAGGTTTCCATGTGTTAACTGGTCTACGCTTAGTAGTCTTGATAAGAGGGTTTTCTGTATATGCCTTGGCAACTTGCTGAGCTGCATTCAGCATTTCTTGGTTGGATGGAGAAGTTGCAGACCGTCTTTGAGGGGCAGTTGAAAACAGACGTCTGGTGGAAGTGTTTAGAAAATTGTTACGAGAACTAGATGTGGAAAATTGTCTTTTAGCAAAAGATGAATATGCTGAGAAGCCGACATTCGACTTTGGAATAGCAGAAGAAGTTCCAAGGAATGGAAGGGTTTTAGCTAAAGACTTTGCGGCAGACTTTGATACTGAGCAGGGCTTTACCAGTAACTGGGACCGGCAAGACTTTGCAGCCGCAGTTATGGCAAAGTTCCCCGAAAAGAAGAATTGTGAGCGGGCCAGAGAAGAAGCCATTCTGGATTCAATAAGTGGCTATAAGATCCAGAGAATATGAAGAAAAAGACGAACTTGAAGAATAGGGAGAGAAAGAAAAGAAGAAATGACTTTTTTTTTTTTCTTTTGAAAGCCTTATATTTTTTTTTTTTCATCCCGAACGGGTTATGCTGAGGAAATGAAATCACCTTATTCGATGATCATTTTGGTGAGAAACAAAGGTGTTGCATGTTATGTCAGATTATATAAGATTTTATTACATATTTGTTACTTTATTCACGTGATTAGCATGTGACTTGATTCTTTGGCCACGTCCTCACCAACAATTGGCTTCCATTTTTTTTTTTTTCACCACCGCATACAAGAGATAGAGAGGCTCCTCCAACTTAATATCGCACTTTCCTCCTCTTATATAAACAAAACATTAACAGTTTGCTCCTTAATATTAAAAAAAAATGTCCAAGTTCCCATCGATAGAAGAAATTGATCAAGACATTGATATTCCCACCTCCAGCTCGGCTGCTCCCGATTCTGGCGACTTTATTGACTTTTCAAACGAAGATGCCAGCGCCCCAGCTCCCGATGATTTTCTGACGCGCGAAAAGGCTCTGCTTGGTGATGATGCCAAGGAGTTTGAGACCAGCGACGATGCAAAAGTCAAGAGTGCTCCTGATGAGATTTCTGAATTTAAGGCATCTTTCCCCGCGTTAGACACCACTGCTCCTACTACCACCACTTCTAATACCACCACAGACGCGCCTGAAGATGCTTCGTCGAGCGGGATCTCCTCGGGCGTCAAATCGCTGTCTCTGGAAGACTCACAGGCTATCAAAGAGTGGAGAGAACGTCAGGCTCTTGAGATTCAGCGCCGTGACCAGCTTAGCGAGACCAAGCGCCAGGAAACACGCGAGGCTGCTAAGGCCAATATTGATGACTTTTACGAGAATTACGCTAACAAGAAGGATTCTCTCATTGAGAAGGTGCGCGCTGAGGAGAAGACTTTTATTGATGAGCGCGACAACAGCGTTGTTGGTACCACCTGGGACAGAATTGCAAAGCTCATCGATACCTCCAACAAGGGTGCCAAGTCTGAGATTAGCGACAAGTCTAGATTTAGAGATGTTCTTTTATCTCTCAAGGGCAATCCTGATGCCCCTGGTGCTGCTGGTTACTAGAGATGTATGACGGTTGATTTTAAATATAATTTAATCTAAAATGAAAAAAATAAAAATAAAAATAAAAAAATAATTGGCAATTGATAAAATGAAATAAAATAAAATAAAATAGTTCTAAACTTTTTTTTTGAAATTTCATTTTTCACTTTAATGTTCATTTTGCGACCTTTACGAATATAGGCGTTGAAATATATGGTTACTATATCTAAGATATTTAGCTGTTATTAATGCTTTAACTTCACTCGACTGCTTAATTCATTTAAATTTTTTTTTCTTTTTGAGTCAATTAATTTCAACTAAATATAAATATTGACACATTGAACTAACATTCGCTTAATTACTTTTATTTTTTATTTATTTTTTTTCTTCTATAACTCAAATGAAATCTGTATTTGTGACCACTGGAGCAACTGTTCCATTTGTTCCCCTTATCGAACTGTTCCTTGATGACGATATTTTAAACAGCTTAATCAATCATGGATTTTCTAAACTGGTCGTTCAGTATGGCAATGCACCCCAGGATCTTGTTGATAAACTGATGGCCAAAAACAAAACCTTTAACCCCAGGCTCGAAATATCAGGGTTTACATTCAAGAAAGAATTCATTGAAGAAATTAACAAGCACGATTTGGTTATTTCTCATGCTGGTAAGTAAAAATCTTTGTTCCTAACAAAAAAAAAAAACAAAAACAAAAAACAACTCTAACAGCCACCTAAAGGAACTGGCTCAATTTTGGATGCCGCGCGACAAAACAAGCCACTAATCGTAGTCGTTAACCCCGCGCTCATGGACAACCACCAGCTGCAAATTGCCACTGCACTTTCAGATAAAAACCATCTGATTAGTTGTCCCAAACCAGACAAGGATTTACTTCTTGCTGCGCTGAATGAGACCCTTCCTACATATGAGTTTGAAAGACTTCCTCCTCCCAATGGTGAGGCATTTTCTAAACTAGTATACGCGAGAGCTGGTCTGGTCCCAAAAAAGGACTAAAGATTCAAATATATATAAAAACAAATCCCCATATTAATATTTCATCATTTACATCATAACTTCGTAGCGGTTTACTCATCATTATTATTATCATCATCATTATCTTTACTCTTTGCATCGGTCAACGATACTGCAGTCTTGTTCAAAGGATCAGAAAAGGTACCCGTCGAGATCCAGCTCAGAACCTTTCTCACCACAGGCCCGGACACAGACCCAGGGCTCAGCTCAAAGAGCGACATTATGACGCCAAACGATAGGGCAAAAATGTAGACGTCGCCATTGCGAACAGGTCGTACACGCTTCTCCTTAACCAATACGCGCCAATATGATAGAATGGCGGCACGGACAGCGTACATGTACCGGCCACGCCCGGATACCTTGTCGAAAATGGCCCAAAGACCAGACAAAAAGCCAATGACTTTGTAGCGGTACACGGGAATAAAACGGTTTGATAGAATGGACTGAGCAAACTCAATTCCAGCCCACGAAGAAGCTGTCGTCATCACAATAAATGTCGTTGTACGCCATGTGTTAAAAATAGTTGCAAGCAGCAATCGCAGCTGCGAAATAGCTCGTGAAGAAGTTGATTCTTCAGAGTCACAAAACTCTTCTTTATTGCTTTTGGGTTCTACCTTGGCCACGGCTCTCTTGATAAAAAAACTTTTAAAAAGGTAAAGAAGAAAGACGTACTTCCCAATTGCTGTATACTGCTTTAGGACGATATTTGCCAAAGCTCTAAATTGAGAAGGTTCTGAGGGATGTAGAAGAGCACCTGTAATAGTGCTAATTGCTGGATGAGCACGGATTACCACAGGCTTAACTGATTCCAAGTAATTTGGCAGCGTCGCTGTATCTGGGAACATAAGGGGTGATGTGAACTTGGGGTAGTGAGCCCGCGACAACTTGGCAATGCTATCTACAAGTTGTGCTTGGGTAGGCCAAGGGGCTTTACGGGGATATCCAGTAGGTGGTGATGTGCAAAAGTCTTTTGAAAGAAGAAACAAGGTCGAATTGACCATGTTTGGGTTTGCATCTCTATTAAAGAAAAAGGCATGGAAGAGTTGTGCGTATGCAAAGGGGAATAAGGCCCATGAGCCAATGATTTTGGGTTTTTTAAGGGCGGCAATGTATCCACTGTCTTCAAGAAAGTTGTAAACCAACTCTAAACTACGGACCAAGGCGTAGACAGCAATCAGATCGCGGGGACCATCGGCAGGGAAGATTTTTAAAAAAGTTCCTGCTGTAATACCAGATAGCAGCGGGATGATAGTGTGTGCGTACTCAAAAAGCAACTCAGATAAGATAGACTTGTCATGGATAAATAAGCCGATAAAGTCTTTTACAAAGGGCTTGAGAATAACAAGCACTTCATAAATAATTTTGTATGAAAATGAAATAGCGACGATTGCGAGGGAGGAGCAAAAAGAACCTTTATCTTTAAGAACAAGAACCGAGCGAAGTAAAGCATTCTTTTTACGTGACCTCAGCAATGCGAGCGATTTGAAGATGACGAGGATAATATATGCTTTTCCAAGGACTCTGGTATGTCCTCGTATTGTTTTTTTGAATGTGCGCAGGCTCCTGATATTTGTATTTGTAGAGATAGGATACGGAGACAATGGATCGAGTTTATCTTCATCTGTGGGATCAATGTATTGGTTTTCTTTGATGACAACAACAGGCCGGGGGAATAGTAGGCGTGCTACTTCCTTTGCAGAGACCTTTATTTTAGAAGTTGTTGTTGGAGCCGTTTCCAATTCACTTTTGAACGTTATCTCAGCATGTTTTTTAAATGTAATAGTATCGTATATTTTCAAGTATTCTTCAGGAGAAAACAAGAAACCTACGAGTGAAGCAGATGTGGTTTCAAGAGGTCCAGGCTTATCGGTGGAATTGGAGTTTTCTGAAGAGGCCATGGTGTTATTGTATAGAGTGTCGGTATGAATCAAGACCCGACTAAAAGAGGGGTAGGTGTGAACTGAGGTGAAATGTTTAAAGAAGTGTCTAATAAAGGGGGTTTATAATTGATGGAAAAAGATGAAATATAAAGGTGAGCACCTTCAGATGAATAGAGTCGTTATAAGACCAAAAATAAAGAATATCTCGAAAATATTTTGCTGTATAATGGGTTGTAAAAAGTCAAAATGCTTAAGGAGCCAAAGGGTTTTTTTTTTTTTCTTTTTTAGAGTGGGGGTGGTTTCCTGGATGTCGTTTTTTTTGTTTCTTTCTGCCATATGTCAAAAGTGAGCAGCCGACCAAATGTGTGACAACTTTCTGTTACAATTGTATTTCATTGACCGCTGACAAACTGGCTCAGACCAATGTGCGGCGGGGCATATAATCTTACGTAACTGGCCTACAGCAAAATTTCCTTTAAAAGGTCTGTTGATTCCTCGCAAAATTTACAATCGCACTACTAACTACAACAAACATTTACCACCAATATCATTACCATTACCACACAGCCCAACAACTACTATGATTAGAATATCGACAAAGTCCATCAGCAGATGCTGCTACCAGCTGAAAAGCGTTGTTCCACAAAAGAGAACGCTGGCGTATATCACCGGGACACACAAGCACATCAAGCGTAGCATGATTTTCCAGCAGGGATACTTTCCAAACACTTCGCCTTCGTCGTATATCAAGCACCCAGCCAGCTCCTCTGGGTCTACATCAACAAACACTTCCACCTATCCTTCATCATACAGTAGCTCTAGAAGCACTACCACTGCATCCACAACCGGCTCGTTCTCTGAGTCTGCAGCTTCTGCTGCGGCCTCTGCGCCAAATTCGCGCAGAAAGCCCACGCTAGGAAGTGAGGTGGAGGACCCTACCACCATTACAAACCCCATCAAGTCCGAGAGTGGTGACGTGCTGCGGATCAAGATTACACAACGGGCAGCCAACAAACTGAATGAGATTAAAGAGGCCGACAAAAATGCTGACCAGATTTTGCGCATTTTGGTGGAGAGCGGCGGGTGCCACGGATACCAGTATGTGCTTGGGCTTAAGAGTACAAGTACAATTGATCCTGATGAGGACTGCATTTTTGACCGCGATGGCGCAAAGTTTGTTGTCGATTCAACTTCGCTCCAGATCCTAAGAGATTCTACCATTGATTATACTACAGAGCTGATTGGAAGTCAGTTTAAGGTTATCAACAGTCCCTACGCCACATCTAGTTGCGGATGCGGGTCCAGCTTTGACTTTGATCCTTCGGCAATTCCAAAGTAAAAAAAAAAACCCTCTTATTAGAAAAAACAAAACAAAACAAAACAGAGCGTTTTCCTACAATATTTTTATGATGAGTAATGACTTAATGAGAGAGAAATATGTACAAATTATTTAATTTATTTTTTCTTCTGCAATTTTTTGAATAAATTTCCAAAACTGAGAACTATCTTGATCCCGCCAGTAGCTCCCACTACCTTCTATTCGGAAATTGCCAGAGGCTGCCATGATGAGCGATTTTGTTGTGAATTTCTTGAGTGGCAATTTCGTTAAGTCTATTCCAGTTATGTTAAAGTAATGATAAAAAACAATGGAGGATAAAGTTTGGTTTGGTTCGAGCTGTCCAAAGTAACCTGCCAAATCGCTTCCAAGAATAGACACAGTAATTTCTTTAATGGCTGAAGAAGACGAGAAAGTGATGTCTTCAGAGTCATTTGTAGTAGCTGTAAACGCTGAGGTATCGAATGTAAGGTATGAAGATTCTTTTTGAAGCTGGGTTGGAGATGACCCACGAAGACCATTAAATATGTCATCATACTGGGCCAGCATTAATTGCGAGGAAAGAAGAGGAATAGGCTTAAAGAGTGTATCAAACGTTTTGCTAGCCCAGCTGGTGAAAATAGCCAGAACCTGAGGGGTAGCATTTGCAATCAACACAACTTTGCTTGTCAGGTAATCAGTATGATTCAAAGTTTGCTTATTTTTTCGGTTTCGACGGCGGGATTGACGCTGGGTTACTGATTCACGTTCAACATGAAGTCTGGTCAACAAACAAAATTTTTGGATATGTGTACGGGAGAGTTTGATAAACACCACACTGGCGTCATAAGACACATTATCTGAAAGTCCAGGCACAGTAAGGACATCTTGGTGTTTCCACTTGACTTTGAGAATCTCAGGGTCAATTCCTGCAAGAAGTTTAGCTTCAGCGCGGTCTGCAGCAGATGCCCCGAGATATAATGCTTCGGTGGACAGAGGCTTATCTTTGGAGGCGAGAAGAGCCTGCTTGAGCGAGACTTGATAGTCTGGGATGCGGGCCTCGTCAAAGAGGTAAAGAGAGGGCCCCTTGAGAACAGTTACGGCGGCATCATAAAACAAGTCTTCCGGGCCACTCATGAATAGATGAGAAAAAAAGGAGCAGTGATCAAAGAATGGAAGGGGAGAATGGTGATGTTATTTATTGTTATTTATATGGGGTGTTGCAAAGTTTGGGGATTCTGGTAATAAATAAACAACAAACAGAAGATATACCAGTGATAAACAACAAAATAAACAAATCTTTCCAAAGACCTTGCAAACACACTGATTTGACATGAAGGCCTTTAAGGATCAAATTATCAGGAAACTTTCTCAATGAACAAACAGACTACAACAGCAAGACTTTGATGGAAATTAACGGGACGCCGCACCACAGAAAGCCATGTGGAGGGTCAATTCGGTATGACTGATTGTTTTCTCAATTAATTTTTTTTTTTTTTTTTTTTTTTTGGACGGTAAATTTTTTTAAAGCCTCTCCCACCATATTTTTTTTTTTAAAATTTCCTCACCACCATTCTTAATTATACCATCTTCTATCATATATATATTTATATATATACAACAAATAACAAAAAATAAAATAAAAAAAATGTCTGCCGTCACATCTACCGACCTTAAGGGCGCTCTTCCGTTTCTTGCTAAGGGAAAAGTTCGTGATATTTATACTGTTTCCGACGATTCGCTTCTTTTTGTTGCGACTGACCGCATCTCTGCATACGATGTCATTATGGAGAATGGCATCCCCGATAAGGGCAAGCTTCTGACCAAGCTTTCTCAGTTTTGGTTTAAGCTTCTAGGGAACGAGGTCAAGACACACCTTGTTGGTCCTTCATTTGAGGAGCCTGATGAGGCTCTGTTTAAACTTCTCCCTGACTCTGTGTCCAAGAACCCTGAATTGCGTGCTCAGCTTATTGGCCGCAGTCTGCTTGTTAACAAGTTCAAGCTTATTCCCCTCGAGGTGATTGTCCGTGGTTACATCACTGGCTCTGCCTGGTCTGAGTACAAGAAGTCCGGCACTGTACATGGAATCAAGGTTGCTCCTGGTTTACAAGAGAGCGAGCAGTTTGCTACACCTTTGTATACACCTTCAACTAAGGCTGAGCAGGGTGAGCACGATGAGAACATTCACCCTGACCGTGCAGTTGAGATTCTTGGTGGTGACAAGGAGCTGGCGGCAGCCATTGAGGCTCTTGCCATCAAGTTGTACGTCACTGCCCGTGATTATGCGAAAACGCGGGGGATTATCATTGCAGATACCAAGTTTGAGTTTGGATACATTGAGAATGAGGATGGTTCCAAGACTCTGGTGCTTGTTGATGAGGTTCTTACTCCTGACTCGTCGCGTTTCTGGCGCGCCGATTCGTACGTTATTGGCCAAGGCCAGGACTCATATGATAAGCAGTTCCTGAGAAACTGGCTCACTGACAACAATCTCAAGGGTAAGGACGGTGTTACTGTCCCCGAGGATATTGTTGAGAACACTAGAAAGAAGTACATTGAGGCTTACGAGTCCATCACTGGCGAGAAGTACTCTTCTTAGAAAAGTGGGCGATTTACTTTTTCTGGCTTTTTAAAAAGAAATAAAAAAAACACATATACTAGAGAATTAATGAACATTTAACGAAAGAAGAGTAAAAAAAAAAAGAGTGATAGAGTAACCATTAAGTTGCTATATTTCAAAAGACTTTTGACAAAGACAATCATCTTCAGTATGTGAACTGATTGCTGGTGATGCGATGAGAACAAGGTTATGCCAGTTGATGCTTACACCACTTGCTCATTTAATACAAAAACGTTGCAACTACCGAGATAATACATAAAGTACATTAGTTTTATATATTTTTTTTAAAAAAAACCGTTAGGGTTAGATATTTAGATTGGTAACATTTAGTTAGGGCTACAACCAGAAGCAGTCAGCCGTTCTGGTATATCTCAGACCGGAAACAAGTAAAATATTTGGTCAATTTTGAAGAAAAATAAAAAAAAAAAAGGGAAAAATAGTAGAGAAAGAAAGAATTAAAGTATTTAGAGTAGGAAGGATCAATAAAAAAATGAAAAAAAAATGGAAAAAAAAACAAAAAAAAAAAACAAAAAGGAGGAGGAACCGTGCAAAAGGAAAAGAAATTTTCAGGTGCAGGAAAGGAAAGAGAAGTTTTGAGGAAAGACAAAAAAAAGTTGATGATGAAAGAGGAGTTAGTTGCTGAATAGAAGATTCCACAAAAAAAAAAAAATTGAGATTTGGCTACATTGCTATCTAAGTAAACAAAGCGACGAATATATAATTCAAAAGTGATAAGAAAGATTGAAGAATTGTAAATTTGGAAATGAAAAGCATTTTGGTGTGAATTTTTTAATTTTTCAATTTTTTAATTTTTTTTTTGTTTTTTTGTTTTTTTTTCTTTCTTTCAAAAAAAAGCGCAAAGTTCAAAAAAGATATTTGAATGTCAAGATTGTGGGGGAAAGAAGAAAGAAGGTCTTTTTTTTTTTTTTTTTTTTTTTTTTGGGATCATCAGTGATTACATTAAGATTAGATAAACACTACAATTACAGCTTATATATATATATATATAAACGATACATAGAGTAAAAAACATATTATTCACGTGATACATATTAAAAATTTAAAATGACATTACAACATTTGTTACAACGTTTGGTTTTTTTTTTTTTTTAAAAAAATTTTTTTTTTTTATAGTTGTGTGTGTGTGGGCCATAGTAAAGAAAACCCATACTTAATTTTTTTTGATGGTAGATAACCATATTACACCAGCTTTCACGACACACTCTTTTTTTCCACTTCCCTCTCTCTTTTTTTTTTTTTTTTTTTTTTTTTTCCTCCCCCCCTTTTTTTTCCTACCCTCATAGTCATTTCCATATACTATCTCCAACTGGATTATCAACGTATATATACACATTAACAATGGCCGTATGTATAGAATACCAAAAATTCTTTTAAAAAAGAAAAAAAAAACAATACTTACGGGAGTCAAAAAGATAAAAACTATGAAGAATAAATCAAAATATTGATGAAGAATCAAAGAGCATAAGTGCAAATCAGGAGGTTTTTTTTTTTTTTTTTTTTTTTTTTTGATATTTGAATAAGTTATACCTTTTGAAAAGAAAGCAAAAAAGAAAAAAAGATTGATACCCTTAAGCACTAGTTTTTTTGTTATATTTCCAATTTTTATTTGCCAAATTTTTTTATATTTTTTATATTTCTTTCTCTCTCTCGGATATTGTTTGAAACTGTTTTGATCTAACATATTTCTTATATATAGAAGCAAATCACCGACATTAAGGGTTTCCTCGAGCTTGCTCGTGAGAACGGCACCAAGAGCGTCACCATCAAGCGCAATCCTGACAACACCAAGTTCAAGATTAGATCTTCCAGCTACCTTTACACCCTTACCGTTGCTGACAAGGAGAAGGCCGAGAAGTTGATTCACACTCTTCCCCCCAACCTTGAGCAGAAGGAGATTGCCTAAACTCATTTCTCTTTTTCTGTTGTTAATGTCATAAAAGTAATGAAGAATATATACGAATAAAAAAAAAAATAAAAAAAATTTAAAAAATCTTAATGTGCAATTCTCATTGAGAAAAAAAAAATTTTTTTTTGTAAGCTAACTAACCACACATTGTAATTACACTATTTTTTAAATTGTTAATTTTAATTATTTTAATTATTTTGATTATTATAATTATATATAACACCTCCCAAAACTTTGAGATTTGATATCGTGAAAAAATTTTTTTTTCTAGAGTTATAAAGTGTATTGTATTGTATAAAACATATATAATCATTTATAAAACTTGATTTTCAACTAGACGTGGGAAAACATCATTTTAAATACCAAGGTACTTTTTAACAATAGGCTCAGAGTAGATATACTCGACATGACAGTCAGTATTAAAGCCGTTAAAGGTGCCAGCAGCACTCAAAGTGTAGGCACCAAAGTCAGTAAAGTAAAGCCAGTCACCAATGTCAACAGAGACAGGCAAAAAGCTCGACTTGGTAATGACATCAATTCCATCGCAAGTTGGACCCCAAATGGAAACCTCAACCTCGTCAGCAGAAGAAACTGACAAAGAGGAAGAGGACACCACAGATGAGCAGTCCGAGGTGCATTCCGAGGTGGATTGGCACGAGGTGCAAGCCGATGAAGCATCATCATTATCGTAATCAGAAACCTCAGAGTACATAAAAATCTTGGCCTTGGACAAAATCTTAGGCACGGGTTCCTGGTGATCAAAAATAATGGAATTCATATTGGCGTAAACGCCATCATTGATATAAAGCATGAGGCGCTCAACCTCATCCTTCATGGTAACGCGGCGACCAACCACATTAACGGCAAGAGTAAAGGCCGAAGAAACAAAGTAACGGCCAGGTTCTGCAATAACGCGGACAGGAGTAGAAGCATCGCGAGGGAAAATCTCATCAATGCAGGAACCCAAGACCACAGCAGTTTGCTCAAAAGTCTCATGAACAAAGCCACCACCAACATCCAAAATAGACATGGGAGGCATGCCAATAGACTCGGCATAGTCAAACAAGGTGCGAGCATTTTGAACAGCTCCGACAAAGGCTGAGGGATCAGAAGCACCAGAGCCAACGTGGAAAGAAACGCCAACGACATCAAGCTGGAGCTTTTTAGCCAAATCAAGCAAGTCATGAGCAGCCTCCATAGATGCGCCATACTTAATACTGAATTGACACAAAGACTTAGAGTCATCAGTGGCAATGCGCAACAAAAGTTTGCAGTTAGGGAAAGCCTTCTTACACTTGCGCAACTCATCAGCATTATCAAAAGTCATGTGCTCGACACCCACAGTTTTAGCATGACGAATATAGGAAGCAGCCTTACAAGGGTGGGCATAAACAATGCGAGCAGGATCAACTCCTTGAGCCAGCATCATGTCAATTTCATTTTTAGAGGCGCAATCAAAGCCAAGACCCATAGCAACCATGAGTTTCAAGACCTGGGGGTCATTGTTACACTTGACAGCATAAAAGGGCTCAATGCGAGGGAGATTGGCGACCCAGCGCTTGTACTGGTGGTAAACACGACCCAAGTCGGCTACAAAGAACGAGTCCTCGCCTCCTGGAGGACAAGTATCCAAGTCGACCGAGTCAATGTGGGCCTGGAGAGCTTGACCAACCAGTTTCTTTGACAAGATATCAAAGGAGACCTCATTTACCACAGAAGGTGACGATAATGTGTCATTGGTCTTCTGTTCGAGTATAAGGTCGTTATTAGAGATAGGTAATTTGAAAACATCTTCACCAATTATTTCGGGACCGAGAAGGAAAGGTGACATAACTTAAAAAAAAAAGTGTTTTAAACTGGAGAAAGTGAAAAAAATGTGAAGTAGCAAGAACCCTAAAGTCTAGATCACAAAAAGAAAAAATTTCGAAAAGCTTAAAGTGTGCTTGAACTGAAAGTTTCTTTTTTTTTTTTTTGTTTTTAATAAAAAAATATACTCAAACGTTTTCTTTGAACGTGAGTTTTTCTCTCGTAGTTAATATTAATAAGTTGAAGTTAATTCAAATTCTGTAAATTCCCTCTGACTGAGGGATTCTCTAACGGCCTCCCAAGCGGCAACTCTCGTGGGTGCAAGAAGCTTGCTAAAACTAAGACTGGAATATCCAAGTAATTTCTCTATAAAAGAGGGGGTGAAGAGAGAGAAAGAAAAAAAAAAAAAAAAAAAAAAAAAAAAAGAAAAAAAAGGGGATAAGATTTGAGAAAAAATCCTTGGTATTTATATTAAAAAAATTTTTTTTTACCTTCCAGGAGGCTTAATTATTTTTATTTTTATTTTTATTTTTTTTAATAATAACAGAGCTGTAACTTTTGCTGTGTTCCCCTCACACACACACAAAAATTTTTTTTTTTATTATTTATTTTCGTTAAAACGGTGTAGATTTTTCCTTTAAAGAATTTCCTGTTTTAAAAAAAAAAAAAACTTTTCAAAAGGAGACCATCGAGTTGCTTAGTCAGATGTCATATATACCGTTTAATAATTTTTTATTTTAGAGAGGGGGGTATCCATAATAAAAATAAAAATAAAAAAATTAAATTAAAATAAAAATAAAAATTATCGTGGTAGACACAAGAAACTCATCGGAACACAAAAGGCCATTAAAAGGAAATTAACAATAAAAAAAAAATTGAAATGAAAATAAAGCAATCATTATCGTAATAATAATAATAAATAATAAAAAAAAAAGAGATCAAACAATCCAAAGCAGGTTGGAACATCAATGCAGGGTTTGTTTTGAGTTATTCATATTCATATTCATATTCATATTCATATTCATATTCATATTCATATTCTTGTGTTGTAATATAGTAGAATAAGTATTGGTGGTAGTAGTGATGATGTTAAGAGTAGCAAAGTGGGCAATTGGATGAATCGGATTAGAATCGGACATTGCATGTACTTGTGAGTCAGAATAGTAATAAAAAATATAATTTAAAAAAAAAATAAATTGCACCAGCAGCAGCAGCTGCAGCAGCTGCAGCAGCTGCAACATTGACAGTTATTCGCTAAAGAGGATTATCTCTGGGCGTTTAAAAAATGAAAATAAAAATAAAATAAAGGTATTTTCTCAAATAAGCTAAGGATCACCTTTTCCGGAATTTCAAGGAGGTCCTAATATTTGAGTTTGGAATTTGATTATGAGTCTTTTTTTTTTTTTTTTTTTAAAAAAAAAAGACAATGATCATGACGATGATGATATACGGAAAGAGCAACGCTTGGGCAAGGAAAAAAACAAGTCTCTTTGCCGCCAGCAGCATAACTTACTGGCGTTTCAAACTCTTGTTTGGAATCCGAACTGGCACTGAAAGCGACAATCGAGACCTACTACAAACAAGCGTGCAAAAGAGATGAAAGAAAAAAAAAAAAAGGAAAGAAAGAAAGAAAAATCTTCTTTAAAATTTTTTTTTTTTTATTCAACAAATATCTTTGATGGGGTTCAACTATGTGGTGTGTAAAAAAAAGTGGCAATTATATAAAGTCTCAAGCAAACTAAGACAGAGCAGATATTTCATTAAAAAATTAAAAAAAAAATTACCAACTCTGCCTTTTTTTGCGTGTAAAACCCAGCCAGAACGGCCGGGTTCTACCCTTGCAGTCCGTCAAAACTGCAAGGGAGCCTTCAAGGCATTAGTGTTGCAACTCTAAACGTTAGTGGGCTTTTGTTATCAATGGTTTTAATTAAATTCTTTTCTTTTGGTTTAAGACTTCATTATGCCTTGATAAGAGAAGAGAGAAAGAGGGGTATTTTCATTTATTATAATGGAGATATATATAAGTAATCATGCACCTTGGGTAGTAACCAAGTACATTGTGATCACTTTTTTTTTATTTTTTTCTATCTGTTAAAAAAAAAAGAACATTTTTATTATATTATTGTCGACAATTTGATGATCGAGAAAAAAAAAACAATAGGGTATATCTCTATGATGGTATCTCAAAAAAAAAAAAAATTAAATATTAAAAGAAGAAAAAGTAAAAAAAAAACAAATTGACATGATGGTAGGGGGAAGGAAAGAAAGTGGGAAAAAGGAAAGTATAAATAAGTGAGCGGTAAAAAAAAATAAAAAAATTTTTTGGCTGCTCAGCTGGACGTATGTGCGCTTCTATATACACTTGGCTGGCTGGTTGGCTTTCTAAGCATTTTTAAAAAACAGCCGCCAGTTTATTTACGCGCCCACACACAATATAAATATATTGATTTTTTTTCCCAACCCTAATCTTAAGGAATTTATAAAGGTTAGGGTTTCAGCCGTTTCACTTTTCAAATTTTTTTTTTTTTTTTTTTTTAAGGTCAATCGATCAATCAATTAATTTAATTAATCAATAAAGATCCAACAGGTTCTTCTAATATTAACAAAAAAAAATTACAAGACCAAGCTTAGAACAATGGGTCGCGTTTTATTCACCCAAAAACAAGACGATTTTTTATTTGCATTATCGTTCCATCCATCTGAACCTTTTTTTGTAAAGGGCTTTTCAGATGGAACAGTAACTGCTTGCTCCTATGATTACAAGGGCGAAATTAACAATATTTGGACCACCAAGAGACACAAGGGCAGTTGTCGAGCACTCACATATGATCACGAAGGAAAATGTATGTAATTTAACTTGAATTTTATATATTTTCTTTTTCTTCATCTAATCAAAAAAAAAAACAATTTTTTTTTTTTCAGTTGTTTTTTCGGTCGGCCTTGATCGCGTTCTTAAAAAAGCAAACGCGACCGATGGTATAGTCAAGATTAAAAATTCTTCAACTATAGACTCTGATCCTGCTTGTATTTCCGTCAATGATACCTATGTTGCAATCGGAACAGATGAAGGTGGTGTTTACATCTTTAACCAATCTGATCTGTCACTCGTCAAACACTTTGCAGATGTCCATAATGACAATGTGGCTGGTCTTTTCCCACTGCCTGTCAAAAATGAATATACCTTTATCTCATGTGGATCCACCACCGTTTCTAATATTGATCTGCGCAAAGATAAACCAGTCTCTGAAAGTGAAGACCAAGAAGATGATATCCTATGTGGCTGCCTGAGCAATGAAACAACCCCAGTGTTTGGCATGTCCACAGGCGTTGTAACCGTTTGGAACCAGGTCTTAGAAGACCAGCAACACCGTATTAGATTATCCAAAGATAGTGTAGACTGTTTACTTCCAGGTGAACTTGATGACATTGTGGTTGCCGGGTGTGGTGATGGTGTGGCCTACAAGGTTAACACACGTAGCTCACTGGTGCTTAAAAAATATAACCACGGAGGGGACGGAGTAAGCATATTGGAAATGGACTACCAGTACCATTTAGTTACTGCCGACATGGATTCAATTAAAGTGTGGATGACCGATGAGGAAGAAAAAAAGGCGGATAAAGAAGAAGGTAAAACCACTGTTACTAATACCAAACGACCAATTGAAAATAACGATAGCGATTGGGAAAGCATGGAAGAAGAAGAAGAAGAAGAAGAAGAAAAGAAAAAGGCAGAAAAACAAACCAGAAAGAAACGGAAAAGAGGCAAGGCTTCGGCAAAAAGTAAAGTTCACAATAGTAGACCTGCTATTTCTTCATTTGACGGATTATAAATTAAAAAAAAAAATTAAGAGAGTATTATTATTATTATTATTTTTTTTCTGTATATACAATAGTTTTAATAGATGCCCATCAAACGCATAGCATAGTCACCGAGACAGCCAGCAAAAATGGCATGACCAGTATTGATGTTGTTAACAAACCAGCTCCAGCAATTATCTGGGTTGTCAAGGTCCACCTTCTTAATCATGTTAAATACACGGTAAGCAGCAAAGCCGACCGAGGCAAAGAAAAATGGGCCCATGGAGTTGAAAATACCAGAAGCAGCCAACAAGGCAATTTGGGCCACAGTCAGGTTTCTGAGAATGGGCTTGGTACCGTCACCCCACTTGAGAGCTGTGGACTTGACACCAGCCTCAATATCAAACTTCTTATCCTGGTGGGCATAAATGGTATCATAAGTCATGCACCAAGCAAACGAAGAAGCATGAAGAGCCATCATGGCAGGAATATTCCAAACACCCATGGCTGGGAATCCCAAAAGAGCACCCCAGGTGAAGCAGAAGGAAAGAGAGGCTTGTGGGTAGTAGGTAAATCTCTTAAAGAGAGGGTATGTAGCAACAAAGGGCAAACTTGCAGCACCAAGCCAAAAGCAGTCCCAAGGAAGACAAAGTAACACAGCAAGACCGGTAAAGCACTGGGCACCAAGAAAAGTCACGGCCTGTGGGACCGACACGGCTCGGCGGGCAAGTGGGCGAGTAATCGTACGACCAACCTTATTATCCATGTTGCGGTCCAAGATATCATTAATGGTGCAGCCAGCGCCACGCATAATGATGGAGCCAATACCAAAGAGAGCCAGCATAGTTACAGTTTGAGAAATTGGTGCAGAATTGGTGTATGCGGCCATGGTAATAGCCCAAGTACAAGGAGTGTAAAGCAACCAAGTACCAATAGGCTTATCAAGACGCATGAGCTCAGCATAGGGGATCCAGGATGCTGGCAGCGAGCGCACAAACTTTTGAGGAGTGGTCATTGTAGACACATCCTGGGTAAGCAGAGGACTATCAGTTGATACAACGGGTGGGATCTGGTCAATGGGTTTAGTACTTTCCCATCGTCGTTGGAAAGAAGTTGAAGTTGCTGTCACAAGGCGAGGTGCCAAAGAACGCAAGGAGCCCGAGACTCCGACATTAGAAGTCTTGAAAAGCAGCATGGATAATTGGTGATTAAAAAAAAATAAGAGAGAAAAAAAGTGAAAATATATATATATATATATAGTGTTTAAATAGAAAAGGAGGTTTTAAGCTTAGATTTTTAATTTATCAATCTTCCCGAGGGGTTACCCTGCGGTCGGCATTCCCTAAAATGAAGCTTGTGGAGGGGGGTGAGCGTGAGAGAAAGAAAGAAAAAAAAAAAAAAAAAACTTTTCCTCAAGCAACCATGGCGAAACCAAAATCGGCACCCATAGCAGATGCTGCGACCAGCTTGATGCTGCGAAGCGGCAACATTCGGAGGTTGTTCAGAAAGGTATGTTGGTGGGGGAGGAAAGGTTTAGAAAATTTGGGTATAAGTTTATGTCTAATTTTTATCTTTTTTTTTTTTTTTTTTTTTTTTTAGAAATCAACATTTGAAGAAAAAATTGCAATCGAAAAAGAAGAAAAAAATTTCCAATCTTTGCAAGGACGCCCACAAAACTTGGACGTGCTCCAGCCACCAGTAGAAACAACTTCTCCTGAACCTAATAATGTCACCTTGATACCCTTGCGATTTACTTTGCGTGACTTTGAAGATCTTCATAGTTTATCTTTACCTGTGAAACGAGTACGATCTTTGCTAGTTCGTGATATTTACGTGCGCTGGAAAGAACTATTAGGCAAAAGAATCCCCGGATGGAACATTGAGGAGATTATTGATGGAAATAAAAGCGTACCTCCAGGAACAGTAAAGTTAGCATCGAAACTCCCAGATATTCTTAAAGGATTCATCAAACCGTCGATTTTCCCCAAAATTAGAACCGTGATGCTGCGCGATTATAAAACCCCATTTTGGAACCTATTTCAGCGTGCAATTTCAAACGGCTACATTTACTCTCAAAAAACACTAATTCATTATGATGTGTTGAAACATAAGCAAGCAGGTGAAAAATTTCTGCCAAATCATTCTACCAATCTCCCGTATCCAGGCCCGTTCTCCCTTCCAATCCAAATTGTTCACCCGTTAGATCCTAACACGGTGCTATACTCACCGTTGGCGTATATTTCCCGACTCGAGTTTCTGTCTGGACTTTCGGGGTTTGGCATCCCACCAGGCCATTCACTTTATGACAAGTTGGATGGACTCAAAGTTTTGCATCCACTGGAACCCACGGGGAAGCCGCGCTTTTCGCCCCCACACTTTACTAAACGGTTACTGCCTTTGATTAAGTTGAGTGAGAGTGACAGCTCCTACATTAAGCCGATTTTTGCTGGAAATAATTTAAAAGACTACCATCTTGCTTTGGAACATAAGCTCCCTGTACGCAAGTCAATTGATATCCATGGCCAAGTGAATTTTCTCGATTTTTTGGATATTATAGGTCCACTGAGAGAAAGTGAGTTTAAGGGACCCAATGGAGCATGCAAACAATTTTTCGACTTAGAGGTTGATGGGAAACTGGAGAGTATTGTTGTGTTTGAAGGCCGCAAGAATATCCCTATCCCCCATGCCAATGCTGCCATTTACAATCATCTTCAAAACCGCCTTATCCAGTGCAATGACGATAATATACCTAAGGACTCACGAGTGATTCCTGGTCGTGTCGAACCTATCGTCAACAACCAATGGTATATTAGTACTCAGAAAGTGCGCAAGGCCGGACTTGAAGAATATTTCCGCCAAAACTCTGAGATAGCCAAGTCAAATGTGGGCACTTTGTTGACCCGTAAAATGATAAAAGATCAACTGGATTTCCCGTTGACTACTGTGGCCAAACGGGGCCGGTTTGCTTGGGCGTTTGGACTTGATAGTATAGAACAAAAACACAATTCGGATCAAAGGTATTTCCCCTTGACTGAGCGCGTGGACGGGTTTGTGAACATGCCTGACTGGGCTGCCCGTGTCGTGTATGGGTGTCTTGACTGGTATTCGCAAGTAGTTAGTCCCAATGAAACTTTTTCACAACTGCCAATATCTGTTGACTACGAGGTTCTAAAGACTGTTTTTTTGATTGGAGCCCTAACTTTGCCTGATTTGAAGAGCGGGGGGAACAAAAAGCTGTTGCTGGATGAATACAAACCTGAGAAAAATCCATTGAAGATTAACGATACTGAGCATATGCGACAACTGTTAGACTCTATAGTCGTTGGACAGGAAATCACAACGGTCACAGGGTTTGATTTGGGGAACCGATGGACACTCAATGAAATGAAGCGGTTACGTGAAGGTGGTTCTGTAACTAAGCTTGCACATGAATCAGTTCCTGAATCAGTTCCCGAATCAATTACCGAATCAGTTCCCGAATCAGATGAAGTTGATTTGAATCGACCACGATTCACGCGCAAGATTTACGAGATCCAGCGAGGAGTGCTTTTAGATTCTTTGGATGCGAAGGCGGTTGCCAAAAAAGAGGCCAAGACTGTAAGTGAAAGGGATTTTGATGATTTGCAAACTTTATTGTCATGTTTTTTCCAACTTGCCGACTGCAACTACTGTTCAACGTATGATAAGCCTGTTAGTGCTATGGATCAGATTGACGAGGAGATGTTTATCAAATACTCGAGGCCATACGAGCGCTACACTCTTTACTCTCTGAGGGAGCTAGAGAGCGATGTGTGGCGATACATGTCGCAGCACAAAGTGTATGAAGCGAAGCAGGCTGTTGATTCTGCGATTTTGTTGGCATCTGGACAGTTCATGAGCGCCATGTTGTGTGAGCTGATGGATCAAAAGACCATGCCTGTGGAGCGGTTGATGGTGATAAGGACTGTGTATGAGACAGTGGTGCGGCTGGTCACACGGCTGGCGTACCCGTTTTACCCCACGACAAGTGAGAATGTGTTTTACTCACTGGAGAGTAGTTTTGATGCAGCACAAAGAGCGCAAGAACGACGCAAACTTATGACTGGGTATACGGGCGTGGGGAGCGTGGAGAGCTTAATACCTGAAGTTGAACTGACACGCGAACAGGATTACGAGCCAGGGAAAATGATGTTTGATATAGTGGACACCCTGGAGGGCGTCATTGCGCGGCACCCTGATGTTCCACGAGAAGAGATCCGGGCGTACCTGACAGTACGGGACTTTAATGAGCTGAGCGCGAAGTTTGGGTATGAGGCGCGGGAAGATGTGAATGACCGGTTGATGCTACTTGTTAAGCGGATCTGTCGGGTTGCACGGGTATCGATCCCTGTAGGGGCAGCCGTTTACAATACTGGTCGGCTGGAAAGTGTGCACATGGGGAGCGGGTTGAATTTACATGTGTTTGATCGGCGCCGATGGACGACTTCGGAAGAGTATGGTGCGCGGAAACTTGAGGAGAAGAAGCAGTATGCTGAGCAAAAGGGTGTTTTAAGGATTTTGGAGAAACAGCAGCAAACTCAACAGTAGGTAAGATGGACAAAACAGTTTTGTAAATACTATTATTTTAATTTAAATATATACAAAGGAATGAAATTACATGATATATAATATAATATAATATATATTATTTATTACAGTTTAGAGTTTCCTAGTCTGACGACATGAGAACTGAGGAGTCTACGGAGGTAAGACTGCGACGAGAGTACTGTTTGGATGCAGCTGCAAGGGCTGCAGCAGCTGCCATTTTCCTTCTTTTTGCGTGCTCCATTTCCGTAAGAGCAGAATGGGTCAAAGCCACTGTTTCGTTTTCCTGTATTACGAGGACTGCATATTGGTCTAGTATTCTTGCAGATTCAAGAGCCAGGGCGTCGACAGCGGCTTGTAGGTCGCGGAGAGTTTGAGCGTGGGTAAGAATGGCGGCGGCGGCGGCCGGGGTGGCCAAAGCTGCGACGTTGGGTGGAAGCGAAATGGGAGCCAGTGGGGACTGAGACAGGGGGAGAGGGGTCGCAGAAGAGGGGACGTGAGTGAGAGGTAGAAGAGGAGGAGCGGAGGATGAAAGAGTGGCGGCGCGAGTTACGGCGGCGAAAGAAGGAGAGGCGGCGAGAACGGATTCGCGAGCTATCGTGAGAGACACGGGGTCTTGAGGGGAGTCTTGTGAGGGGTCTGTGGTGGTGGTAGAATGTGTTTGCTGGTTGTTGTTGGGAGGTTTGGGGTCCAGGTCGAGGAACTTCCAGAGACAGAGCGCTGGCTGGTTAGACGAGAGGATAAGAATGTTTAAAAGAGAGAAGAAAAAGAAAGAATAAAGAAAAAAAAAAAAGGAAAAAGGGGGAGAAATTTACATTAAAAACGTACCATCAATTTCTTCAAGTAGCGGAGCAAGAGTGTCAATGCGCGGAGCTATGGCTGCTGCAGTTTCCTGGCGCAATGCTGCAACTTGTGTTGCGATTGTTGTATTTGGAGGGAGCAGCAACAAGTCCTGAGCGTCCTGCGCCGAGTCTTGTGAATGTTGTTGTTGTTGTTGTTGTTGGGGATCTGAAGAATTGTTTGTGGGTTGAAGTCCAGATACAAGAAACTCGAGGTCATCGAGACGACGAGCAAGATCATCTATCAGTGGGTCCATATTTGAATGAAGATGATGAGATGTGAAGTTTTTTTGCAAAGTTTCAAAATAGCAAGTTGGAAGGTTGGGTGGTACGTTAGAAAAAAAAAAAAAAAAAAAAAAAAAAAAAAAAAAAAAAAAAAAAAAAAAAAAAAAAGAAAAATTAGAATTTAAATATTAAAACCTAAACTTTAGAACTTAAACTTTATGACTTAAATTTTAAAAAAGTTTAGTTTTTTCCATATTTGGCTTTTACAATTAATTCAAAGATCCTCCAAATCAACCCAAATAACCCATTAAATGAATGCATTTTATATCCGTATTTTCATCATCATTAATCATTTAATCATTACTATTTTTAATTTCCTCTATTACTTTTTTTTTTTTCTCCACTTCCCACTTTTCTCAACCTCTAACTATTGAGATTACTCGGCGGCGGCCATTGTCCTGTAGCCACCCATCCGGCCTTAATAATTACAAGCGCGTCTGCAAGTGGTAACGGTTTCCGAAGTGGCCGTGCCTGGCGCACAAGCATATTGTAGAGCCCTGGGTATGCTGATTCCGGGACTCCCTCCAACGTTGTTTCCAACGGCGCCAGTCCATCACATCCACGCGTCCACTCACGCCGCCGCCTAAGCCACTCCCGGTAGCCCGTACACGGCTCGTCAGTCAGCCCACTGTCAGCACCGTCTTCATCCTCGCTGTCACTTGCAAAGGGATCCCAGATACCGTCGGATGAGTTGTTATCTGGCGGTGGTAGAGGAGGAGGAGGAGGAGGAAGAGAGGATCTGGAGGAAGAGACACGTTTATTGGAAGATGGACTACCAAGTTTGCTGGTGACATATTTTGCAGCAGCAGAATCTGTAGGTATTCGTAGAGCTCCTGAGTCTGGCGAGCTGAGCGGCGCCGAAGACGATCCGTCTCTTATGGTTCTTAGGGTGTTTGTTTGGTGGAGTGGTGCTGGATCCATTTGATGTCCATCACAAGGCCAGTTGCTGGTTGTGTGATTTGTGGTGGTGAAAATCTGCACGGGATGCTGCTGCTGCTGCTGCTGCTGCTGCGGAACCAAAGCGGACGGCTGCCCAGCATGTGACTGGTTGTTGTTGTTGTGGACAGCCGCAGAGGCCGCATCATCATTGTCTCCTTCACTACCAGCAGCAGCACCAGCAGCACCAGCTGATGACGGAAGTGGTGGCAGTTGTAGTTCCTTATTTTTTTGAGAAAACCGCCCACTTTGGCGAATCACCGCTCTCTTATTATATCCTGATGCAAATAGGTCTCCTGGTGCTGTTGTTGGGACTCCATCTGTAGTCATAATTGCCGGTAAAAACATAGATTCTGGGTCCCATTTGTGAGAAAATGTATGTCCTCCTCCAGCGCCTAGTCTTTTACCCCGCGGGGGGTACAATTCTTGAAATGATTTGAAGGAGAGTGTTTTGCGATGAGTTTTTTTACCTGATGATGATGATGATGATGTTTTCTGTTGGCCATTGTCTTTTAAAAGCTTTTTGTTATGATCATTGTCGTTGTTGTTATTATTCAAATTCCCACGAGTCCCAGATGTTTGGGCTAGCCTTGGGTCTGTGCTGGACGTTGAGAAGGAAAAGCAACTCGTGAAAATTTTTGCAAGTGCGTGTGAAGCTTTGGCGAGCCCGCGCACGTGACTTTCCTGGTGTACGGAGTGATTTATGCCTGTCAAAGCTATTGGTGGTGGTGATGATGGTGGTGGCGGTAGTGATGATGATGGCAGTGAAGAAGAAGCTGTGGTTGATATTGCTGGCGCTGATGCTGATGCTGATGCTGATGCTGATGCTGATGCTGATGCTGATGCTGATGCTGATGCTGATGCTGATGGTGCTGCAGCTGCAGTTGCTAATGAAGTTGTTGTAGTAGCTGAAGGTGCAGCCAAGTTCAACGATAATTGCAATTTTGATGTTGATGATTCTGCTGTCGCAGCGCCTAAGCTTTTGGTTGTATCTGAGGTCGTTGTATTAGTAGTATTAATCGTATTAATAGTAGTGTTAGTAGGTAATTTGGATTCTGGGTCTATTGCTGGTGTCAGAGTTTCAAATGGGACTTGTTGCGCGCTAATGTGGGGGGTAGGTGTTGTTGCATCTTTGATTAGAGCTGTTTGACCAGTAGCTTCTTCTTCTTCTTTATTATTATTAATATTAGACACTCCTACCATCTTCCCTGCTGAATCGTGGATTTCATTTTGTTGATTAATCTCTTGACCACTCTTTTGTTTGTTACCATTAAAAGACTTTACAACACCAGTATTAGAAGTTAGTTCTTGGTTGTTGTTGATTATGTCGGAACCGGCAGATGTTACCGACTTCTCCGAGACTCCAGGGGATGTTAGTAGTAGTAGTTGAGAAGCAGATTCATCTAGGAAACCATCAAGCCCAGCGACAAAGGAAGATGTGGAGAAGGTAGTTGCACTAGTGTTTGTTGACGTGGTGGAAGTGACGGTGGCTTGGGGACCAGCGGATGACGTGTGGGAGACTGCAGATGCAGCAGAAACTGGGCGAGGGCTATAGCTATTGCTGGAAGCTGGAGCAGGGGTTGAAGCTGGAGCTGAAGCAGGAGCTGATGATGATGATGGAGAGGCTATCATGAACAAGATATGTAAGAAAGAGAGAGAGAGAGAGAGAGAGAGAGAGAGAGAAAAGATGATGAAAGGTGTGAATGAATGAATGAATGAAGTATTTAAACAGATGATGATGATAGAAGAAAACAATATATATATATATATATATATATAAAGAAAAGGAAAAAGAAAAAAAAAACAGAAGTTATATAAAATTTACAAAAGAATTCAAAATAATAAAAATAATAAAAATAATAAAAATAATATAAAAAATAAAAAAAAAATTAGTGGCTTTTGATTGCTGTTGCTGGTAATCTTTTTTTTTGTAGACGATGGTGATAGGAATCTATCTATATATATATGTAGTTATCTATCTAACTGGATGGGGGAGAGGGGGAGGGTATCTTTTTTTTTTTTCTTTTTTCTAAGCAAAAACAAAATATATATGGAAATATATCATCAACAATATTTAAATAAAATATATTTAAAGTCTGAATTAAAAAGTTCTTTTTAAAGTAAAAAAAAAAAAAAATTAAAATATTAAAATATTACAAAAAAAAAAATCTCCTTCAAAGATTTTTATTTTATTTTTTATTTTTTTATATTATTTTTTCATTTATTTATTTTTTTATGTCTGTGTTGAGATTTTTTTTTTAGTCCGTGCAGCACCCAAAAGCCGCCAAAATATTCCAAAATTTTTTAAAAATGTTAAAAATGCCAAAATGTTAAAATGTTAAAAATGCCAAAATGCCAAAATGCTAAAATGCTAAAATGGAAGAGCCGTTTTTTTTTTTTTTTTTTTTTTTTTTGTTAGTCAAAATCTTGTCATCAAAACCACCTCCGAAATAAATTCTTAAAAATCCAACCCCCCTAAAAAAAATCCCTTTAAAGAGATTTTATAAGACAAATTTGCCTTATAAAAGTAAATAAAAAAAAAAACGGTTACGCACTTTGATTGCACACAATATAAACAAATATCAAAATATAAATCAAACAAAAATGACTTTTTTTCCAAATAACTTTTAATGCTTTTCACAAACCTTCTCTCCAAAAAATACGTTTTATTTCCTAGCCGCACCTTTAACTAATGAAAATTCCCTTACAATATTAATAACATTATTAACTGTGATATATACATATATATAAAGAATTAACTAACACCTTGACATATTTATCCAACACCTTCTTCTGGAATAGTTTCCCCCTCTTCTAAGAAAAAACATACTTAATTAATGGGTCAACGGTTTCAAAAAAAAAAAAAAAAAAAGCAAAGTAGAAACATCCTTAGGGAGTTTCCTTCCCACCTGTCGTAGTTACTTCCTCAGGTAAGTGTCTGGTGTATAACAACTGTTCAAACTTTATGCTCTCCGAATTACTTCTTGCTTCTTTAATTCAAGTTTTTGTGTTAAACAAGGAACCTGTTGATTGGCTGACTTCCTCATTCATATCAAAGACTATTTTAAGTATAATATATATATCTTGTTAGACTATGCTAAATGGTGATGGTAGTGGTAGTGGTAGTGGTGAGGATACCTCTTGGTGTCTTGGTTATGCTTCCATATGTCAATCACAACCCTAACCACTAAGACCATGAAGCCCAAAATCACCCCGATAGAAGAATCAAATCTCCGTGTTCCAAGTCCCAATCATACAATAGAAATACAATCAATCAAACGTAAATAAACAAAAAAAAAAAAAAAATAGTCCATCAATTCAAATATACAAATAAAAATAAAAAAAAATTATATATATTTATATATTTAATATAATACCAAACGTTAGATTATCCTCTACCTTTTATTTTATTTTTTTTTTTTTTTCCATCCTATTTACCCCGCGACCGCCATTGGATCCCAGGATATCGGTCCTCCCTAGTGTGCGACACAGCAACCGGACCATCTCCATACTCAGTATCCTCAAATACTCGATGAAATTCCTCCATCCAAGCTGCCACTCTAAACCCATTACTTTCCCCGCCGCCATCACCACTAACACCACTAACACCACCAACACCACCATTTGTTATTATATTATTATAATAATCTCTTCGACCTACTCCATCGGCCACTCTTGAACCAAGTGACAAACCACTACTTTCAAAAGGTCCAGACCCACGAGAAACAAATCGTACACTAACTACCTGGAAACTTGCACCGTCATGTGGAACACGTACCCATGTTCGCGAGTACAGCCCGTTACGATACGACCCCACGTACCGCTCTAGCCGCGGCAATGCCACCAACGTCACTAAGCAATCCCCATCCAACTCTGCTTGTATTCCTGCAGGTGTTATATTTTTATCTTGGTCGTACCCATTTTCAGAATAATTGCTTTCTGGAGGTAAAAATCCCATATGGTACAATACTGCAACAACATCACTATCATCCGTGTAAATGTCTGTCCCCCATAACCGTCTCTCTCGTACTCCAGTGTTGGTTGCCCGGCTCAGGTATTTTCTTGCTATGCGAACATACAATACGCTATTCTCATGGCCTTCAAGTGATGGCAACCCCCCAGAACCAATACTGCTGTTGCTGCTGTTTCCTATTGATGCTGCTGCTGTTGTTGCTTCAGAAACACCGGGGTACCCCTCGAGTTCATCTTCTGTCATTCTCACTTCCTCTAGTTCTTCCTCAATCTCATCACTCATTGGCCTATATGTAACAACCCCTAGAGTGTGTCGGGGGAAGTACTTGATAGCATCATATACCTGGATATTTGATACAACCACTTTTTCATTCCCCGTGTATGCTCCATACATGCCTCCTCCTCTTCCATCATTCCCTGTACTTATCAACCCACCATGGGTATGTGTGTGAGTATGTGTGTGATGGTTATGTCCATGGCCGCTGTACATATGGTGCGTGTGACTGTGACTATGAGCGTGACTATGGTGTACATATGGTCCTGCAACAACCACGGATCCTCCACTTCCAAAGCCACCAACTGTCACTGGTCCTACAGGTGGAGTCGTTACTGGGCCTCCAATTGATGTAGGGGGTATGTGTGTGGGTTGTACTTGTGTAATAGATGTTGGTGTTTGTGTTTGTGTTGCTGAGATTTGTGGTGACGATACTGTTGGTTGAGAATGAGTACCGGGTAATCCAGGACTTCTGCTGGGAATTGAATTGGTTCCTGCTGAACTTTCCAATGGGTACGCGACATTGCCCTGTGGGTATGGAGGCTCCATGATGTGGTGGTGGTGGAAATGGCTATGGCTATGATGGTGGTGTTTATGTGGGATATGAGTTCCTGCTATGTCTTGTTGTTGTTGTTGTTGTTGCTGCTGCTGGAGAAGTTGTTCATGAGTAAGACCATTACTGCTTGGAGCCATAGAACTTGTAGCAGGCGTAGAAGTTACTGTGGTTGCTGTAGTAGTTGTTGTTGTAGGGGCACTTGTTGCAGTTGTTTTTAATGCTTGTGTGGGGGCTTCAAGCTTCCGGTCTTCATCAGCTCTATCGTAGTTGCCAAATGGAGGAAGCGCGTATTGTTGTTGGGGGTGCACATGTAAACCACCAGTTGTTTCGGGACCAGTCTCAGGACCACCACCACTACCTGGTCTATAAACAGACGCGATCCGGTCCGAGCCTGAAGTTTTAAGCTGGGGGAGAGACCCTATACTTGGTAAGTTTGTAATTGGTGGGGTAGAAGAAGCAACGGTAGGTGTTGCAGGAGTTGTAGTAGTAGTAGTATTTGTTGCAGAGACTATGGCTGGACTGGATACAGTAGCAGCTGTTGCAGTAGCAGTTGTTGAAATAATAGCTGTGGCTGTGGCTGTAGTTGTGACTGGAGCAGATGTTGCAACAATTCCTTTAAGTGGTGGGAAAGAAGATGAACTTGTAGCTTCGTCCTTGGTTGGTTTTTTAGGGGGCTCAGATGCTGAATCTTGAGAAGACCCTAGCATTGAATAGATTGACATTGACATAATGAGCAAAGAAAAAAAAAGAAAGGAAGAAAGAAATAAGAAGGGAAAGAAAAAAAAAGGTTTCTATATTATAACTATCTCTTTGTGGGTTTGTTTAAAATTTTGGTACTTTAATATAGATTGATATTTTTTTTTTTTTGATATATTTTGAAAATATGTAAAAAGTCGTTAAAATAAGGTGGTGGTTTTGAAAAATAAAATATTTTTTTTTTTTTTAAGGTCTTAAATTTCTTTGGTTTAAAAAAAAAACAGCTGTTGTTGTTGTTGTTGTTTTTAATTTTTTTACTTTTGTTAGTTTTTTTTTTTTTTTTTTTTTTTTTTTTTCTCCCTCATCGCTTAACCCGCATTTTGTTTTTTTTTTATTTATTTTTGTTTTTCGGTTCACCCACCTTAAAACTAAAAAAAAAAAAAAAAAAATTATTAAAAAATCAAAAAATCAAAAAACTTGAACTTTTTTTTATTTTTATTTTTATTTTTATTTTTATTTTTATTTTTTTTTTTCTTCTTCTTCTTCTTTTTTTTTTCTTCTTTTCAAAATTATTCAAAAAAAAAAATAAAACGAACTTTCTCATGTGGTCTTTCCAAAAAATCTTTTTCATTTCCTTATTTGCAGCTGCTGTACGCATCTGGTTCATGTACCGCGATTCCCCACGGCCCCATCACCACAAACGGGCCATGATACTTCTCGGGTCTGGCGGTCATACTGGTGAAATGTTACGCATCTTTCATCATATTCGCAACTTCCCTCATATCACTTGGGTCATTACCATTGGAGATTCTTTATCGTTAGAAAAATTAGCAGAACATCATCATACTGACGATGTCATTGAAATCCCCCGTGCAAGATACGTCGGCCAACCATATTCCTCGGCGATAAATTCCAGCCTCGTGTGTCTCGCCGCATGCTTATCCGTCATATACAATGATAACCCAGACGTTGTAAGTTAATATTTATATGATTATGATATAATGAACCTACCAAACATGCATGCATCATTCTTTTTTTTTTTTTTTGTATACAGTTTTGACAAACAAACAAAAAAAAAATGAAATTTTTAAATTTCAAATTTTGAAAATTTGAACATTTGTTTTAAAAAATCTGAAATAAATCTAAACACTCTCTAATTAAAAAAAAAAATTTTTTTAATCTTTAGCTCATTACAAACGGCCCAGGATCCAGTGTCATGTTATGCTATGCCGCTCTTTTGCTCAGAGTAAGTCCACTTTAATCCCTCAAATTTATTTTTTTTTCCCTCATTTGAGCCCTCAACTTTTTGTTTTTTTATTTCTTTTTTATTAGTTGTTTCCTTCACTTTTCCCTCATCCTCAACTTTTTTTTCTTTTTTTTTTTTTTTTTTACTAACAATTCAATTTTTTCTTTTTTTCTTTTTTTCATTTAATTATATATTTTTAGTTCTTTGGCCTTGTTCGCACTCGTATCATCTATATTGAATCTTTTGCAAGAGTTAATGAATTATCCCTCACTGGCCGCCTGCTCTATCCAGCTGCCGATGACTTTTTGGTTCAATGGCCTCAGCTTCATGAGCGGTACCCAAACACCCGGTACACTGGTCATTTAATTTAAACTATTTTTGGTATTTAAACTTAGTTTAACAATTAATTACTGGAGAAAGGAGGGGTTTTTTTTTCTCTCTCTCTCTTTCTCTCTTTCTCTAGGAATATAAAGCATAGTATATATATACATATATGTATTTATCAGACTGTCTTGCGTAACTCTCAGTCTGTCTATTACCTCATAGATTTTTTAAAGCCACTAGCACACAATTTTCTCTGTATACATACAGTACTAATTACGATATACCAAATTATTATCTTCTTTTACTTATTCATGACCTTTGCAAAACGACTACTACTCTCACCATTCACAACCATTTCCTACCAACAAAAACTTTTATCAACTATTTCTTCCCCTTTTTCAACTTTTGCTCAGCTCAAAATGTCTAAACTCCTACAGGTAGACTCGCTCGGGAATCTTAAGGACCGCCAAGGAAGAACCGTCGCATTACGCGGTATCAACCTAGATGCCTCCTCCAAAATGCCATCCCAAATCCCAACAACCTTTCTTAACCCAGGAAATGATTTTTGGGATGGCGATAACGTCTCCTTTATCGATAGACCTTTTACCCTTAAAGAGGCTCCTGTTCATCTCGAACGTCTCAAAAGCTGGGGATTCAATACTATCCGTTATATTTTTACATGGGAGGCCCTGGAACATAAGGGACCGTAAGTAAACTAACCAACTTTGTTATCTATATTTTCTTCTCTAACAATTTTTTTTTTCTTAGCGGAATATACGATGACGAATTTATATCCTACACAATAGATGTCCTCAAACTTATCGACTCTTTTGGATTTTACGTCTTTCTAGACCCTCACCAGGATGTCGTATGTATCTATATATATACACCAACTCTCTATAACATCTCCTCTAACTTCCTTTCTCTCTCTCTAGTGGTCTCGCTTCTGCGGAGGTTCTGGGGCTCCCCTGTGGACATTGTATGCGCTTGGCCTGGAGCCACGCAACTTTGAAGCAACGGCCGCAGCTCTCGTTCAAAATCTCGAATCCACCCCTGAAGACTTCCCTAAAATGATTTGGCCCACAAACTACACTAAACTCGCCAACCAGGTCGCCTTCACCCTCTTCTTTGCAGGCAAAGACTTTGCACCAAACGCCATCATTGATGACCAAAATATCGACGACTACCTCCAAAGCCATTTCCTTAATGCCCTTCTCCACTTTTATTCCCGCATTGCAAATGAAACATCTCTTCTAGAGTCTTCCATCTTTGGCTTCGAATCTATGAACGAACCAAACCCTACCTTAATTGGATATGCTGATATCTCAGTCCTTCCAGAAGAACAAAAACTCCGTAAAGGTCTCACTCCAACTGCCTTTCAAGCTATGCTCTTAGGCTCTGGTGTTGCTTGCGATATTGACACTTTTGAGTTTAACACGTTTGGCTCTAAAAAAACAGGAACACAACGTATTGACCCAGACGGAGTTTCGGCATGGGTTCAAGATGATTCACATGATAAACACTATGGCTTTAAAAGACACCCTGGGTGGGAACTGGGTCGATGTATCTGGGCCCAAAATGGTGTATGGGATGATGATTCAAACACCTTATTGATTAATGATTACTTTAGCAAAATCCCAAGCACTGGTCAGCCCATTGACGAGGTCGTCTTTGTAAATACATATTGGACCCGTTTCTGGAACAAGTTTTACTTTGCCTTCCGTGAACGAAACAAGGATATTTATCTTCTTGCCCAACCCCCCATCTTTGCCCTCCCACCAGACCTTAAAGACTCTGCATTTATCGATAATAGGGTCATCTACACTCCACACTACTACGATGGCCTCACGCTTGTCCAAAAGCACTGGTCTAATGCTTGGAATATTGACATGCTGGGCGTGTTGCGTGGCCGTTACGCCACACCTGCATTTGCAATCAGACTAGGCTCTACAGCCATCCGCAACTGTTTACGTGACCAGCTCAAGACTATGCGCCAGGAAGGCCTCGAACATATGGGTCATCGGCCTTGTCTCATGTCAGAAACAGGCATGCCCTTTGATCTTGATAATTGTAAGGCGTACGAGTCGGGCGACTACTCGAGCCAACAGGACGCGCTGGACGCGCTCGGCTTTGCCCTCGAAGGATCTCAGCTCCATCATACCCTGTGGACATATTGCTCTTACAACTCTCACCGCTTTGGTGACAAGTGGAATGGCGAAGACTTTAGTGTGTTTAGCGGGTCTGCCCATAAACCTCTTGGAGCCTTACTTCGGTCCTCGGCTTCGTCTTTGTCGTTGTCTTCCGAAAGCTCCGAATATACACTTAATGGTCCTTCTTCTACGGAACTAACCCCTTGGTCCATGCGTTCCGATACGCGTGCCCAGGCAGCCATTTCGCGGCCGTATCCTGTGGCTGTTTTTGGCGACATTGAAACGTTTGGGTTTGACCTTAAGGCGCGCCAGTTTTCACTGGCCTTGAATGCTGACAATTGTTTGGCGTCCTACTGGGCCTCGGAAATCGTACTACCTGACCTTTCCTTCCCTGATGATAACTTCACTGTCTCCGTGTCGGCCGGCAAATGGGAGTTTGATCAATCCACGCGAATTTTGTCATGGTGGCACCCAAGTGGAGAACAGTCTATTGAAGTGATATCCCAGGTCCCTGCTCCAGTACGTCAAAGTACAATAACAACAGCCATCCAGACGTATCTTGGATATTTCTGTTCATGCTGTGGATTGTATTAGATATTTAAATGTTTCCATATATTTATTTATATAAAACCGGTGTTTTTTTTTTTTTTTTTTAAAAGTCCATGGATCCTTCTTCTCTTTGTCGCTTTTCGTGTAATCCCTCGTTCGTCAGCCTGCTGGCAAAGTCCTTAAAAATCTTGACATAAGGTCCTAAAGATGTTTTCTCTGCGTCTGATAATCTCGTCGTCTCATCTTCGTTATCGTCTTTCCAAGCATCCAGCTCATCAAGCAGCTGAGAAACAGTGGGTACATGCAACGGATCAAACTCATCCACATGCTCAATGTCTATCGGAACACACACGCGACCCGTAGCCGGATGTACACAAAACGGACTCTTAAGCAAATGGTTCAAATGTCGCGACACTTCCACATCTAACCGTGGGTACATTGTTTCTAAAATCAAGTCCACCTTGGCGTCGCGGACTCGCCGTGGATTCACACTGCCCTTATCCATATGTTGAATCGCCACATCAATATCATCCCACCGATCTACACTCGTCTTTTCATCATCTTCGTCCTTGGATTCCTTAGCCCACATGCTTCGCAACTCTGTCTCCAACGCCGCACCACACCTTAACCGTTTTAACAACGTCTCGCTGCCTCCAGGCCGCGACCCCCACGGGTCTTGGTCTACCAAAATGTCTTGCTTGAATGTTTGTTGTAATACCCCAAGTGCTGCCATCAGTTGTGGATGCAGCGGCCGTTTCAAAAGTCCGTCTGATGACGCATCGCCTTTCCGTCGTAACTGGAGGTACCCAGCCACAGCACTACGGCGTGAATCGTCCATTGCCATGGCACGTTTATCGCAAACCCAAGCGTGCGCACCACGGCGGCCTGAATAGACCCATAAAATGTGTTGGAACCCGAAATCGGAGCGCAGACTGGAGTCCATGATTTTGATTGCAGCAGTAACAAACCGCCAGCATTTGGAACAAATGTCTTTGCCTGTGCAGCATGTACGCACATCGTCATAGTCGGTCAAATCGATATCGAAAACAAGTTCCTTGCGTAGTGGCCGGAACTGAGACTTGTCGAGAAGTTTGCGGTCTTTGGGATCTGCAGAATACACAGGGCCCACTTCGAAACGAGCAGGATTTAAGCGTAGAACTTCTCGGCGGAAAGCTTCTGCGGTGGGGAAAGATTGGTAGCGCAAGTAAGCGTCATTGGATAATGTGAAGGCGATTTCTCTATGGCGGAAAGATGTGGAGGGAGTCAGGCCCTGGTTAAGCCATTGGAAAAAGAGACGGTAGGGGAAAAAGTGCTGGTAAAACTGGAGCATCATTTCTGGAGTTAATCGCGAGTCATTTCTATGGAGATCTGGTTAGCATAACAAGGTATAATAAGATGATGATTTGGAAGGGACTTACGCTGGCTCTTTGCCAAAGAGAGACTGGTTGAGTTCACCAAGCTCAGCATCGTTAAGTTCGTCGAGTTCATCAAGTTCATCGAGATCTTCTTGTGATGATTTTTCAGAAGACTCTACAGCTTTGGGGGGCGATTCTGGTTCAAGGTTTGGCATTTTGGACATATATATATAGTTGATGGTGATTTCTTGTATTTGAGAAAGGGAAATGGAAACTTTTGTTTACAGGTTTTGAAGGTTTGTTTGTTTATTTATTTTATTTTATTTTTTTTTAAACCAAACGTAAACACGCAAGAAACACGCGACGTGTATTTTTCGCGTTTATTTACTTTTTTTCTTTTTTTTTTTTCAACGCCATAACAAAAATAAAAAAAAAAATCTCTTCTTCCTTCCAGTTCCCTCCCAAAATAGCCTTCTTCACCACCTAAACCTTCCCATGAACTCAAGTCCATGGGACCACCCTGCTTCTGCTGCGCTTGCGCCTCCGTTATACCGCGCAGAAGACCCAATTCCTACCCAAACTCTACCAATCAATACTTCTCCAGTTCTTCTCATGAGCTCCTCTCTTCCTCTCTCTAGGAAAAAACGCGCAAAACCGTCTCAAACTCTCGCCAGTTTCTGGGCTCCGCCTCCGCCTCTTCCTCCACCTACTTCTTCTCTTGATACTACTGCCCAACTTTCAACAACTCTCCCAGAAATTCCTACAGATTCCACAGACTTACCGCTCAATGAAATTGATCCTTTGCTTGTTCAAGTCTCGTCATCGCCACAAAAATTGCCCGGTGACGCGTCTTCCGACCAGCAGCAATCACCTAGCTCGCCTAACTCACCCAGTCTGAAACCGTCAGATGCACCGGTACGTTTATACAAGCGCAAGAAAATTGAAAAAATCGCAAGACCATCTTCAATCATGCATCAGTTTCTTGGAGTTGAACAGGAAAAATTGATTGTGTCTTTCAAGTACAAAACCCCCCAAAACCCTCCTGTTGTCCTCCAACCTGAGCCTGAGCCTGAGCCTGAGCCTGAACCAGAACCAGAACCAGAATCGGAGTCTCTTGTGGTATCATTCAAATACACAAACCAAACCCTCTCTCCTACTAAAAAGACTTCAAATGCTAGAATGCTTTCATATTTTGGACTTGGTGGTAAACCAAAAGTCCAGCCGGCGCCTGTAAAGGCCCCAGAACCTCAACCTGCTATTCCGGTAGCTTCAGCCATCCCCCCAACTGTTGATCCAGTTCCTCCCATCATTGCATCTACCACTCAACTAACTCCACTCACGAAACCTAAAAAGACAGGTCCAATTCATCCGTTTTTTCAAAAACGAAAGTGTAAGTTTCCATCTTTGCATAATACCATGTTTTTTTTTTTTTGTTACTAACATAAATCTAGCTAAAAAACCTGTCGTTGCGCCTCCGCAAGAACTCCCCAAGCCAGATAAACCAGTCTCGGAACCCACTCCTGAAATTAAACCCCCTTCTAAACCATTTGCATTTGTGTCATCTTCTTTCACTCATAAACCATCCTTATACCAGTCCATGCCTTGCCCATGGCCTGAAGAATACCACATGCATGTCCGCGGACCAGTGACTATTGATCAATCGACCCCTATAAAGCCTCTAGTGATATCTAGCGTGGTTCAAACTAAACTCAAGGGAGTCAATTTGGCCATTTTCTCCGAGTCTTCCATTCTCAACACATTATACGGGTCCGTGGTGGAAAAGGCGACCCGGGATTTTAACTTGGCTCAAGAAAAAAAAAGGCAACCTCCACCTACAAAGGCTTCATTCCCAGTACCCAACATTCGCATACCTACCCAAATCAAAATCCCTCCACAACAAGTCAAAGCCCTTATTAATGAAACTATTGTAGATCCAGAGTCCCGCCAGGTGCTTGCGGAACTGCTTGAACGAGCACCAATTACCCTCTCTTCTTTTGAAGCACATGCCTACGAAACTCAAGCATGGACTGAAAAGTATGCTCCTAAAAGAGCATCTGCTGTAGTTACTGGTGGCCAAAATACGGAGTTTATAAGAGACTGGATCATTCACCGAACCAAGTTTCTGAGCGCAGCAAAAACGTCACATCTACAGCAGCTGGCCCAGCAAAAGAAAAAACGAAAGGCACGGGCTCGTGCAGATGACCTTGACGGGTTCATTGTAGATGAGGATGAAGAAAGCTTACCCGAGGACGAGAGTGTGATTGATGTTTCGGAACAACAACCCGAAATTCTTGTTCTGTATGGTCCACCTGGATCTGGCAAAACAAGCACGGTGTACGCAGCATGTAAAGAACTTAACGTGTTTGTCATGGAAACAAACCCAGGTGAACGGCGCACTGGACGGATGGTATCTGATCGATTTGACGGCATGTCGACGTCACATCTAGTCCACAATACCAAAAAGATGAAGGGAGGACTGACTGGGTTTTTTGGGAAAAAGCCAGTTAAAGAGAAAAGGGAGTCTCCTACAAAGACAAGCTCAGGAACAGGAAGACAAAACGGACTAATATTGTTAGACGATGCAGATGTCATGTTTGAAGACGAGTCGTCGTTTTGGCCCGTTATGGAGAAGTTTATTGAAACTTCCAAACGGCCAGTTATCGTGACATGCACAGATCCTTCAAAACTACCCCCAGACCTGGTGGCACGGTACCCTGGATCGCTCATTGAATTTGTTCCGGCTCGTAAACAAGTTCTTATTGATACAGTATGGACCGTGGCTTTATGCGAAGGCCATCTGCTGGACCTAGCCGAGGTTGTGCGACTTGTAGAGCATTGCAACAATGACTTGCGCATGTGTATCAACCACCTTCAGTTTTGGTGCCAAATGGCATTGGGTGACCGGTTCAGCGCAATTAACTGGATCTATAAAACGGCAGAAGAGCCGCGCAATGACCCAGAAAATAACCTGGTTTACAATAGATACCTATCCAAGGGAACGCATCTGGGTGTCGACAAGAAAGATAACTTATTCTCACAAAATGCAGGCGGTGGGCTTGACGACTGGTCAGCCGTCGCCGACGCTTTGTCGTGTGCAGATTTTCTTGATACTAACGCTCATTCTGTGTTTACAGCTGAGCGAGATGCTGGTATGCTCCACGCAGCTGCAAACGATTTGGCGCTTGACATGCCGGCAGATCATATTTTGGGAGACCACTATGCGGTTCATGGAGATTGCATTCCCAGTGACACAATGTCGGAGCCGCTTGATTTCGAGCGGCGCGCGGCACAGGACGTGCTGGAGTGCACACGTGCATACGGGGCCTGTGCTGGCGTCATTGTGATGGACCATTACGTTCAATACCACCCCTACCATAACTACCTGCGTCATACACTTGCGTCGCTCGCAGAGCCGCCGTCCGTGTCAATGCTAGTAGCATATAATGCGATTGATTGCACGCCGCCGGATGTGTTGGCTACAGAAATTGCGCCGTATGCACGGGCTCTTGCGCGCACTGATGTTGCACGTGCACAGGTCTTGGACCGTGCAAGAAATGGAGTACCAATCGAGCCGATGGTACCTCCACCGTTGCCCCTCGAAACTGAAGAAGAAAAGGAAGAAGAAGAAGAAGAAGACGATGAAGATGAAGAGTGGCAGCCAGGACATCGCAGGCGACAAGCTCCTCGAGCAACACTGCGCTCGGCGTACGTTGGCTTGGGGTGCTCTGTTGTTGATGCCATGGCACTAACTCGACGGTATCTTCCTGAACACGTTGATCTTTTCTCTATTCTTGCAACTGCACCATCATGTATACGAAACCAATCTAGTAATTAGAAAAACAATATATTGAAAAGAAAAGAGAAGAAAAAAAAATAATAATAATAATAGTCCTCGCTCTATAAAAGCACCTGCTTGGAGCTCACAAGACCACCCGTGTAGCGGCGCAGGGCTCTTCCTTTAGGCTTGAGAAACTGCATACGACGGAACGCTTCCTGGACGTGTCTTGCCATGATTGGTTTCTGGTCTTCATCCGGGCCGTCAAACAAGTGACGTTCTCTTTTCCGTTTTTTCTCGAGCGGGAATCCCTTTGTATTATCAGTGGAGCCGCTGCTACTAGCCTGTCGTCGCGACTTAGACGAGCGTGCCTCCAACTCCTCTTCTTGCTCCTTAACCTTGAGTGCTTCTTCAGTCACACACATTACAATTTCAAAAGTCAAAAACCCAAGAATATCAATAATGTCGTCGTGCGGCTTCGAGTCTGTGAGATATGAAATACCCGCCCACTCACGAAACCGTTTGCCTTTGCGGTACGTGAACGATGCTTGACGACACTCACTCCAGTGCACATACTCTTCCTTTGTCATTTGTCGCGTGCGCTCATCTGCTGCCTTGAGCCGCTGCATTGTTGCCATGTTAGCTTCCCGTTCCATATCATCAAGTTCGTCTGGTCCATCTCCATTATCCTCGTGTTCCAGTGGCACTTCTCTAAATTGGAACGTCAGTTCCCATGGTAGTCTAATCTTGGGTTTTTTGTACAGTCTACTGCTGTTAGATCCACTCCCCCCAGAACCATTCAATCCGTTGACTCCGTTGGCTCCGTTCACTCCACCACCGTTCGCTCCACCAGGTCCCCCTGGCCCTCCTGGCCCCCCAGAACCACCAGGACCTCCACCAGGCCCGCCCAGCAGCCCTGCATCATCGAGAATATCTGCACCCTCGACACCGCCGCCCTCTTGTTCTTTAGCATTTTTGCGCACGTCCTTCCAGGATAGGTATGTACGCAGGCGGTTAACCTTGGCCTTATCATGGCGGATAAGGAAAATAAGATCTTCTGGAGCAATCGAGCGCGATCCTCGGCGTAACGCGATTGATGATGCTTGGTAGAGAATCTCAACGACTTGGTCGCGGACAATGTCCTCAATGAGCGAGGTGGTTTCCGCCGGCGGATCACACGTTTCGCCAGAGACAAACATCATCTGGGAAAAAGAAAAAAAAAAAAAAAAAAGCATTAGATAGAGCAGTATAAATAGATTTTATAAAAAAAAAAAAAAGAGCTCACCTGTTGGATCTCCAGACGGTACTTGTATTTGTCCTTTTCTTTTGTTTCGGACATGGCAGTTGCAGAGGTTTTGTTATTTAGTGTTTTTGGTTTTCCATGATGGCAAGTCCTCCCTCCCCACAGCAGAATCTTATAAAAAAAAAAAGTAAAAATGAGGCTTAATGAAGATCCCAGTCTGAAGTATATCTGGGTCCGATTTAATTTATGTTACAACTTTAATTTTTATTTTCTTTTTTCAATATTGTAACAAATATTTGTCTACTAAATTATTATCAAAAAAAAAAAAAAAAAAAAAAACATCCATTCCACCCCCACACAGCCATCAACAACCACGTAGTATTTTTTTTTTTTTTTTTTTCAATCAATTCAAATATCAAAAAAAAAAAAAAATGACTTCGGTACACGTCCCGCCACAACAACAACAACAGCAGCAACAGCAACCATCCAGGCCTACATCCCCATCAACCTCTAGAAATGTCGGTGCCCTTGCTAGCTCATCACCTAAATCTTTATCATCAACAGCTTCTCTTTCACGACCCCCCAATGCATCAAAACCAACAACAGCAGCAAATCCTCCCGTAGACCCGATCCCACTACTGCGCACTTCACAGGCCCTGCTTGCGCTACTCGACTCAGAGTATACTGCAGCCGCATCGATGTTCCCGGAAACTTTAGGGACAAGTAATGGCAAGAATCTAAGTGAAGACAACAACGATGACGACGACGACGACAATCTAGATAGCGAGGAGATACAACATCGACGAGCAAAACAAGTGCTGCAGAAATTGGAGGTTACCAAACTGTTAACCAACTTGGAGCTTGCCCGACCCGTGTTGGCACATGCACGCGAAGTGGCATTAAACCCTGGTTCTCCTGCTCTTGCACCGCTACCGACGACCTCTAACGAGTCCCATTTACCACCTTCCGAAGGTGTTTCTTCTTCTGCTAATGTTTCTTGGCATGGTTCTTGTGTTTCGGCCAGCTCGCTGGACGGATCCATTGACAATAGTGATGTCCAAAGCATAGCAATCGAGCCCGCAGCACCAATACCTTTACCACTAGCAACCCAAAATCAAACCCAAAATCAAAATCAACAAAAACATTCAATACCCTGGCACAACTCTCTCCCAGCTTCCTTGCAACTGCCGCCACCCCCACAATCCCCAGATTCAGCTGCCTGGCTAACCGATCTGGGCGCACGGACCATGGATCTGCGGCTAGTGGTGCGTGCTCGTGAAATGGAAATTGCTCAACGTGAGGCTGCACGTGAAGAGGCCAGGCGGGCAGCTGAGGAAGCTGCTGCTGCGGAAGCTGCACTTGCTTCTGCAGCAGCACAGGCAGCAGCAGCACAGGCAGCAGCAGCAAAGGATACTACTGCTGTTAAAGGATCACGACATAATGGTGACGGTGATAACATTGCAGACGCATTGTTTCGCCGACGGAAACCTGTAGTTGCGAGTACTGATGGTAATGGTGGTAATCAGAATTCCAGCTTAGGTGGAACATTGACAGACGAGGATAAAGTACGGTTACAACAAAATGTACAGGAATCATTGGCTGGAGAAGTTTTGTCACTTGTGGCCACTATTAAGCAAAACGCTCTCAAGTTCTCGGAAGCCGTACACCATGATTCTGCAGTACTACAGGATGCTAGCACAGCACTTGAGAAAAGTTCTGGTGCAATGGGCGCCGTGGGTCAGCGATTGACTGCATACAGGAAAACCGGGGCTATTGGGTGGTGGTTCTACATTATGGCAGTGGTTGCCATGATTGTGGCAGTATCTGCAGGAATGCTTATTATTCGATTATTCCCAAAATGGTAAATTTATTTTTCTTTTTTTTTTTTTTTATAATCAATTGACATTTATTTATTTATTTGTTTGTATTCAAGAATAGCTAGTACAGATATATATATATATATATTTTTTGTTTTTTTTTTTATTTTATTTTATTTTTTTTTTAAAAGTCTTTTCATAAATTCGTTAATGGTCTTCACCACCGGCCCAGAGACTAGTGTCAGCCCAATTTGTATTGAAAAAATCAAACAAATCATTAGCATTCCCCACAGCCCCAGGGTTAAGGATCGACGCAGCACCAGGCCCCGTACAGAAGAGAGGCGTAGCAGCACCACTGGACCCCGTCAGGAGGTTAGTTGTTGAGGTCGACGCCATGGCCGTTGCGTTAGTTGTAGCTGCAGCCGCTGCGGCCTTACCTGCGGCCGCAAGAGATTCGGTGAGCTTAGAGAGGGATGAGGATGATGAGCTATTAGAGTGCGCCAGCGCGGCTGGGACTCCATTATTGTTATTTTGTTTTGAGTTGAAAGAGGTAGAAATCATGCCCGAATCGAAAAATAAATCAATAGGGGTCATGAGTGGGACATTTTCCATCATACTTCCTAGGGGGGCAGCAGATGGAACATGACCTGGAGTAGAGCCACCGCTCGAGGTAGAGTTTGTAGATGAAACTGAACGAGAACGACTTCCTCCGGCCATTGCGTTAAGCATCATGAGTTCACTATAAGCATCATCACGTAATTGAGTATCAGACGAGTTCCACAAAGACTTTTGATTGATTGATTCCTTCTCAAGTTGCTTTGAGGAAGGGATACGAGAAAGAAGTTGATCAATTTCCAAGTCATCATCTTCTTGTTTAATATGTACCATGGAAGATGGGTGTGGATTGGACCGATTTTGCAAAGACATTTGGGAAGATGGCATATTACTTCCGCAGTCAGTGGGTGATGGGGTATGCATGGATGAGGAGGACATGCAACTAGGCTGAGATGCAATATTGACAGGGCCAGAAGGAGGAGAAAGTTTCGGAGAAGGGATAGAAGCCGGAGTAGGAGCAGCAGTGATTGGTGGGGCATAATGGGGTTGAATAGTGTTGGTAATAGAAGTGGGGATAGCAGCAATAGCAGCAGTAGCAGCAGCAGTAGAAGTAGTAGGTTTGGAATCACGACGTTTCGACACAGTGGAGCGACGCTTACGCACGGCTGCAGCGTCACTATTTTTCCGACTAGCAGACGAGTTGAGTAAAGTGTCGCATGCTTCTTCGAAAATCTGGTAAGATTCTGGAATAAGAGACCCAGGACGGTGGAGTTGAAGGTCTGAGTAGAGATGGGTGATTGCTGAGGCCATGATTTTCCGGATTTCCAAAAGAAGTGCACCACCTCTGGAATAGTCAACAGCACCATAAAGAACAACGGCACCGAAAAAGACTGTAAATCGAGGAGTATTCATACAAAGAGTTGGGACAACACAGCGAGCCTTGAGATAGTTCATGACTTGAATGACAACTTTTGAACTTTGCATGACAGCTACACAAGAAGCAGAACCACGAGCACCGGCAGTTGTCCCCAAAGAGGGAGCAGAAATGGCAGGCATGTGGATGAGGACACGAGCATAATGGTACATGACGAGGAGAAGAGGGGATTTTTGGTGAAGAGTGACATGAGTTGCTGCAGGCATTCCGTTTGCAAACTCAAACTTGAGTTCAGCGGGGAGTTCCCGACGCCATTGTTCCAACATATCTTCAAGCATGACGACAGTTTTATATGGATGGGAGCGTTTTGTTGAAGAGTAGATAGTATCGAGAATGGTTCCAAAGATCTTAGCAAAGTGAATGACGGAGAGTGGGCAAGTCATTTGAGTAGATTTTTCACCGTTAGTGACTGGAGGAGTTTCCTCATGGTTACGAAGCATTTCATCGTCGATATTAGAAGGAGGAGCGCACTCAATATCTCTATCGTTGAGAAGACGAGGAGAACCAAGAAGAGCAGCGGAGAAGCAATCAAGAGTGTAAGCTACCCAAAAGATGCGTCTACGCATTTCTTGTTGGTAAAAGGGGAGTCTATCACCATTGTAAAGTTTGAGAGACTTGTGGCAACGGTGGAGACCTAAACGCTGAGACATTGAGGCGGCCATCATTCGGAAATGCCAGACATCGTCTTGGTTACCAGTATGGAGAGAATAAAGTTCTGCGAGGACCAAAGCCTGGACGGTAGCGAGACTTGGGCTTGTTTGGAGGTCTGCAGTAAAGAGGCGTTTCCATTCCTTTTCAATTCTCCAAGATTCGGTGATTGCAGCTGAAGACTTATCTTTCAAGGCAAGAGAGCCTAGAGAGGAGACAAGTAGAGAGATGATGATGAAGAGTTCGTTTCCACGGAGGTCAGGGTGATCATAATTGTTTGTTTGTTCAGCGGAGGAAAGGGCATTCATGACACGTTGATATTGATCGAGGTAAGCGTATTGGTCTAAAACGGCGTACATTGTATTCCATTCATGGAAGTAAGTTGCAGTGAGTTTATCTGCGCTGAGACGGCTGGGGATATTAAGGTTTGTGAAAAAGGGGGTGGTTGTGGAGGAGGAGGAGGAAGAAAGATTATTGGATCCAGCACATGAGGATGGGCGATGAGATAGGTATGAGGATGATGCAGGGGAGATGGGAGAGGCAATAGAGGCTGGAGTGATTGGCATTGACATGTCCAGAGGAGATAAAGCTTGTTGAGAGTGATAAGAGTTGTTATTGATTGTAATTTGGTTTGGGTCATAAATATAAGGAGTGTTTAGTTTCCCAAAGAGTACTTTAAGTTGAGGGATCATGTTGCAATTTTTTGAGCGGAGTTTTTCTAGAAAGGCGTCGATAAAGACACCACCAGCAGCGGATCCTCTATAAGTTTCTTCTGGAGAAAGTGTGTTTATTTGGTGGACAACGTAGGCTTCTTCATCATCGCTAGAGTCTTGTGGTTGGGCAGATTTTAAATTATTGATAAGATTTGAAAAGTTTTGTGGGGGAGGAGGAGGAGAGGTTGTGGTGATGGTAGTAGTAGATGTTGGTGTTGGTGTTGGTGTTGATGTTGATGTAGTTGTTGTTGTTGTTGATGTTGACGTGGGGGTTGTTGAAGATTGAGCTGGGGTTGTGGGGGTGTTACTACTACTACTACTACTACTACTATTACTATTACTATTACTATTACTATTAGTAGTAGTAGTAATAGCACTATTAGTAATTCTACTACTATTAAGAGGAGAGTTTTGTGGTAGTGTATTAGATTGCGGAGAAGGTTGATTTTGGAGGCTTTGTTGTTTTGCATTAGCCTCTACTTTTGATAGCATTTCCATTTGTTCGTCCTTAATATCTAATAGGTTTAAAAGTTTTGTATTTTCCGATTCTAGTTGGCGGACTCTGTCTTCTAGTGATTCGGTATAACCTCTTGGGAAAGCTCTTCTTGAGAGTTTATCTGAAGTTTTGCATTCAAAGCCGACTGAGAGGCATTGTGAACAATGGGGGCGTTTACCGTCGCATCTAATTTTCTTTGAGCGGCAGCGGTCACAGGCCTGTGCGATGCGGTCAGTATGACTGCCAGGCGTCTTTATCATTTTCCTATTTTAAAAGAGAAATAGAGAGAGTGAAATGTTAGAGGATTGAATAAGAAGAAGAATAAGAAGAAAAAGGAGTATAAGATGTGGAGTATATAAAGAAACATACCAAGCAAGAGCACCGTCAGGCATTTTGGAAAAATGATTATGATGAAAAGTAAGAGTGAATAGATTTAAAGATTAGATTGAATTGGATATAAAAAGAGGTTTGTTGTGTATAAGAGTTAATATATATATATATATATATATATATAAATAAATTTAAATAGAAAGAAAGAAAGAAAAGAATATATATATATAAAAAAAAAAAAAAAAAAAAACCTAAATATAATTGTTGGGGGAAGGGTTTAAAAAAAAAAAAAAAAAAAAAAAAAAAAAATGTGGGAAAAGGCGGAGTTTTATAAGTTGGTCATGGTTCATTCCGGTTTCTCCGCACTGCCAAAAAAAAAAAAAAAAAACGATTTTTATTAATTATTATAATAAAATAAAATAATAATAAAATAATAAAATAAATAGTTGGATGGCTGCAACTCAGGCTGCTACTTCTTTCTATTACTGCTGTTACTACTACTGCCATTACTATTACTTTACCATATTTATTACTTTACCATTTACCATTTACTATTTACCATTTACCATTTACTACTACTACTTGTAATAACAAACAAATGAAACGAGGCCTAAAAAAAAAAAAAGTTTTTTCAAATAAAAAGAAATTATTATGACATGAATTAAATAAATAAATTAAAAAATAAATTAAAATAAATTAAAATAAATTAATTTATATACCCACTGACAATATAAAAAAAAAAAAAAAAAACTTGAAAGGTATATTTATTTATTGAATAAATAAATTTTTAAATATAAATATAAATATAAATATAAAATACATTTGCAACCTACCGGTGACTAAAAAGAGTTGTCCGGTCAACAGGAACAAATATATAAAATAGAATTAGAATTAGAATTAGAAATAAAATAGAAGAGGAGGAGGAAAAGGAAAAGGAGGAGAATTATTTTATTTTAATATTTTAATATTTTAAGATTTTATTTAAAAAAAAAAAAAAATAAAAAAAATAAGACCATTTATTCTAGTGTCTTTTTTTTTTTATTTTTATTATTATTTTTATTATATTGTTATTACTATTGTTTAACTATTATTACTACTATTATATAGAATGTAAGAAATATATATATATATATATATCTGGAGAATTAACAAAAAAGTTTTAAATCTACGTAATTGAGCTTTGTTTTTTTTGTTTTTGATGTTGTTGTTGTTATTGTTGTTGTTGTTGTGGTGGTGGTTAGGGGAAAATAATAAAAATAAAAATAAAAATAAAAAGAAAAGAAAAAAAAAAGAAAAATTCCATCTTGTAGACTGCGGGGAAACAAAATGGAAAGTAATATAGTTTGATTGTATAATCATTATGTAATTTTGTATTACTTAATCTTATTTCCCCGTCTTTTATTATTATTTTATTTTTTTTTTTATTTTTTTTAGAGAAAATCCGGGGTGAAAAAAAAAAAAATAAAAAATAAAAAAAAAAAAAAAAGTCGTCAAATTAACCCTTGCCCAGTCTCAGTTGTCCCGACAACACTTTATAGAAATATATATAACCATAAAAGTCAAATTAAACCAAAGAAAATTTGCCACCATACAAAAAAAAAAAAAATTTCCAAAGAAGAATAAAAAAATAAAAAAAAAATATAAAAAAAAAAAAAATAAAAAAAAAGAGATTCCGCGCTGATTTAGTTCAATCAGATTCATCTATGGAGATTGTACGCGACAATTAATAAATATAAAAAAAAATTTTAAATAAATCTGGTATTTTTTTTTTGTTCATATATATATATATATATTTTGAAAATTTGAAAATTTGAAACTTTGAAACTTTAAAACTTTGAATAGACTTTTTTGTTTAAAAAAAAAAAAGAAAAAAAATGCTTAATGAAAAACCTCCTTTCTTTAAATGTTAAAATGAAAAAATATAAAATATAAAATATAAAAATTCCTATATAACTATAATTTATTTTGTCATCATCATTAATACCAACTAAAATTTCTTATAATTCAGATGACCTAGAAAAAAAAAAAAAAAAAAAACACAAAAAATAAAATAAAATAAACCTCCATTTCTTGTTATCTACCATCTCTAAAAAAAAAAGAAAAAAAAAACCATCGTCAGTATTGTCAGAAAAACCTTTATAAATAAAAAAAAAAAAAGAAAATTAAAGAACTCATTTTTTTTTTGTTTTTAATTAGAAATCTCCATTATCACCATTATCATCGTGACCATCATCATCATCATCATCATCATCATCATCATCATTTTAATTTCTGACATACAAATAAAAAAAAAAATAGTACACTTTTTTTTTTTTTTTTCATTATTATTATTCTTCTCTCTCACTCTCACCACACCAACATACGTCGTATTACCTTTTAATAATTCATTCTGGGCTGCTTTTTTTTTATATTTAAATATATATTTAAATATATATATATTTTATATTTTGAACAATTATTCCGTAAGATAGTGGCGCATGTGTCCTTTAAGTTCTAGTACTTAAGATTTAAAGCATAAAGTGTATTATATTTTCATGAGTATTTCCGAATATCCTAAATCCATACTATCTTTTTTTTTTATTTTGTTTTTTGTTTCTTTGTTTCTTTGTATTTTACATTTGCACTATATATATATATATATATATATATATATTCATCTTCACCAATT
>NW_022474069.1:857500-862500 GCF_902498895.1 Magnusiomyces paraingens
TTTGGAGGAGGTGGTCGACGGTGAGACTCAGGCTAGTAGGCTCAGACGACATTTTGAGCAGCCAGCCCATTGCCATAAACATTGCAAAGACTGTAGAAAGTACCGGCGTAGGTATAACTACGTAGTCCAGCAGTACCACCGACAGGCAGAACCTGTGGCAGATGAAAGTGTGCATCGTCGGTGTAGGAAAACTGGGCGGTGGTTGTGCTGGAAAAACAGCAATCATGGTAGAGGTGATGACGATGATGATTATGATAATGATGATTATAATGGTGACGGTGAAGTACGGAAACGATCACAGAGAGAGTCGATGACTACATTTGATTCTGAGGAGACTACAGTTGTATGCGAAGCAGGGAAAGCCTTAGCAGCAGCTGCTTCTGCAGCAGCTGCTGCTGAAAATCGGAATGGAAATGAACCTGGTGAAGATCCTTCATCCGGTGAAGCTTCTTCAGTTTTGACACCAATGGAATCACCAGAATGTACGTGTCCCGTGCGGCGAGGATTTGGAAATGGTAGCGGCACGTTTCGGCGGTCGGGAGGAAGTTTTTGTGGGTCTTGTGAAGTTGATTTGCGAGATTCAGGGACTTGGCAAGAGTATGCGACACTGGATTACGAGAAGCTAATTTTGAATACGGTGGTACTCCCTGATTGTGAGAGCATGTATGGAGGAGAGGGAGGAATAAGGAAAAGAAGAGGAAGAAGAAGAGAGTGTGAAAATGAGGGGAGAGAAAAAGAAAAAGAAAAAGAAAAAGAAAAAGATGAAAGGGAAGAGGAAGAGGAAGAGGAATATTATGGGGAGATGAGGCGAGGACGAAGAATGTCACAAAGGAAAAGGAAAACAACCATGAGACGGAAGAAACGAGAAGGGTCGTTTTTGAAAAGAGAAATTGATGTTTTGGGACAAGATGAGCATTTAATGTTACCATGTGGGTCGTTTCAAAATGGGTTTGATATGTTTTGTGGAGAGACTGAAGATTGTGGTAATAAACTTGACAAGTGGATTAATGAAGATAACGAAGAAATGCATCTTGATAACAAAGAAGCAGCAGCAGCAGTAGAGACAGTTGATAAATATCCCGGAGAAACTACAAGTGGGAGTCCTATTGAAATCCAGGGACTTGCGCTTGGTCAACTTCGAGTGACAAATCGGAGTCCCGGGAAAAGCCCCGAAAAGAGTACGACCACAACTACGAGAAATGAGTATGAAGATCCAATAGACTTGGGGCTACAAAAACAAGCTGAGGGAAATGGTGATAACAACTGCGTGAATAACCCTTTGCTGCCTCTTGCTACTAACCGGCCTCCACCGCTTCCTCCACGACGACCAAAATTGAGTGTCCAAACACACGGCCTTGCCGACCCGAAAACAATGCTGCTGCTCAATGAGGCTGCACAACTCGATTGTAGGTCATCCTTGCAGAACCCCCAATCTTTTGATACGCCTGTGACAGCCCCACGCGTCAGTAGCATGTATCTTGGTCAGAGACCATTGCCGCCAATGTCAGATGCCAAGCGCCGGCCATGGTCGGAGGGAAGTAGTTCAGAATCGTCAAGTGCAGGCAATGTTTTGAGGAGGTTGGTGAGACGGGCGCGGCAGAAAATGAGAGTACGGAGAGATGGGCGTTGGGCGAGTAGTAGGACATATGAGCTTAAGAGGAAACTATCTGCGCGTGGAGCGCGGGAGCGATCACAAAGGGGGAGAGAAGGAGCAGGGCGCAATTACAAACACAAGCGCCAGCATAATAGACAGTACCAAGGCCCAGTGAGGGAATGGTCAGCGTGGCAGAACCGAGCAAGGTGGGTGGATGCACGGCAAGTTGCAGAGTCTGTGGGCCCAGCGGCTACGGCGTCAATGAGAATGCCAGGAGGACGAGAAGCTTTACGGTGTGGAGGGTCAATGCGTGGGGGCGACTTGATGGCGATGGTTGAGTGTGCGATGGAACCTGCGGTGGTGAGTGGGTACCCTATGCAGCAATTGAGGGCATACCGAGGGGTTTTGCTTGAGGGAGAAAGGGATGAGGGGAAGAAGATGAGGAGGTATAAGAGAGGGAAAGAACTAGAAGAAGATGATTGTGATGATGGTTATGATTATGGTAGTGGTGAAAAAGAAGAAAAAGAAGAAGAAGAAGATTATAATGAACGCAGGCCTGTGCGGAGCACGTTACAACGGCGATATGGAGTTACAGGACCCGGGGAATTTGTGCGGAAAGGAAAGAGTAAATGCGGGAATTTGAGGGAAGTAGAAGATGATTGAATTTAGATATGAATAGAATTTGAGGTGACTTGAAGTGAAGTTAATTGATGAAGAAGGGTTTATGGAAGATGATTATGGAAGATGATGATGAAAGTTGAAGATTTGATGATTTAGTTGATGAGCTTAATTGCGGCTGGATATTACAGTTTAAGAAGAAAAATAAATATTATAAAATATGAAAGAATTTCTATACAGATAAAAAAAAAATTAAATAACTTAAATAAATATTCTTCAAATATCTCTTTTTTAAAATATATATATATATTATATATATTTTGAGAATTTACAGATTTTTTTTTTATGAAAATGAAAATTAAAATGAAATAAAACATCAACTTGAGGGGTTTTCTATTAAAAAAAAAACGTTTTTTTTTTTTTTTTTTTTTTATATCCTTGCGATGTTTTTTTTTTTTTTTTGTGAGTGAGTGAGTGGCCGCCGTTAAATTATTAACCGCACGCAATAACATCAACAACAATAAAAAAAAAAAAATCAACCATCCAAACCGCTCAAATAAAAATTAAAAAATTAAAAAAAAATTAAATAAAAAATAAAAAGAGTTGGACATTCCACGTTTCTCTTAAAAAAAAAAAAATAAATAAATAAATAAAAATAAATGGAAAGCTTGAAACCCAAGTTGAGGGGAATTAAAAAGTAATAAGAATAATGCCACGCGTGATTAATAAATTGATTCAATAAGAAACAATAAATAACATTATTATTATTATTATTATTTTTTTTCTATCTATATTTATTTTTTTTTTTTTAAAAAAAAAAGAATTTTTGTCTGGTCTAATATATCAAAGTTGTTAATTTTTTTTTTTTTTTCCAAAGAGTAATAGTTAGAAAGGTAGTATCTATATATATATAATCAAATGAGAGTGACAAAAAAGAAAGAAAGAAACCTCTAATTGCTTAGTTCTTTTTTGTATATATAATAATAATGATAATAATAGTAAAAAATAGTAATAATAGTAATAATAGTAATGATAGTAAAAACAGGTTTTGGATGAAGAAGAAATAAAATACTTTGGAAAGAAAGACACATATCAATTCATTATAATGAAATTACCTTCAAATCGAGGAGGGGGGGGAGGGAAGGTCTTTTGTTTTTTTTTTTTTTTTTCTTTTCTTTCTTCTTTACTCAAAGCCCAGAAATTGCCTGTCACGAGTGCCCAGAAACTTGCGCACCTAGCTTCGTCGGAGGTGATCCTACTATTGCCTGTTGTCCGCCAGAAACACCAACCGCTGCTGCTTGTGCGTTCTGAATCGCCGGGTCCATCAAGGCCAGCGAAGCAGCACCAGGCAGATCAAATGGTGCATGGCTTGAATGGCTTGAATGACTTGAATGGCTTGAATGACTTGAATGACTTGAATGACTTGCATGGTTTGTTTCTGAGGTTGTTGCAGTAGGATTGTTATTGTTATTGTTATTGCTATTGTTGGTATCGGTATTGGTATTGGTGTCGGCATTGCTGTCAGAATTGTTGTCAGTATTGTTGTTGGTGCTTGTGCTTGTGCTTGTGCTTGTACCTGTGCTAGTATTGGTGCTGGGATTGTTGCTACTATTGGGACTAGTGTCTAGGCCAGAGAGTCCGGTTGGACCTGTGACATTTGTAGATGGCGAAGACGACGAAGGCCCTAAAGATACAGGACCTACCAAGGATGATGCTGACGACATTGTAGCCTCTGGGGAGCCTTGAGCCTGACTAGTTGAGGTACTTGTATAAGTCGCCTGGTTAGATGACTGTTGTTGAGCTACCCCTCCCAAAGAATCAAGTGCTCCTACTGGTACATTAACTCCAGCCATGGTTGTCATCATGGACGATGCTGCTACATGGACTTGGGCCTGACCTGCGTGAACTGCATGAACTGAGTGAGCCGCTGCAAGTTCTGCTGCTGCTGCTGCCGCTGCTGCTGCTTCTGCTGCCTCCTGTTCCTCGTATTGTCTGCGCGATTCCTGAGGAGAAATATACTCTCCAGGCTTCATGTTGAGCAGTTCCTTCATACGTTTTTCGCATGCCTTTGCAGGACGACCCAACTTTTCACCAATGCGTCGCCACTTATTATTTTCGTCTTCCTTGAACACCTGCTGCAGCGCATTGTCTTCGTCCTCGTGCCATACTGTATGCTTCATATCTGCGTAAAAGTGTTTTTTGATGGCCCCTGCTGATCGGTTCGGGAACTCAAGCGTGATTTTCGGCCATTTAGTCCCGGCCTTGACTAGATTCCGCAACCGATCCTCCTCCTCTCGCGTCCATGCCATGGGCCGCTGTCCGGATTTTTTGCGCGAAGACCCACTGTTGTTGTTATTATTACTATTATTGGAGGAGGTATGATTGTTATTGAAATTGGTATTCATGTTCCCCGGAGGAGGCTGCCCGGCAGCCCCAGGGGTTGTAGGGGATGCTCCAGGCACCGACGGCGATACAGATGACCCATGACCACTGCTGCCCACAGTTTCTTCATGGAACCCCAAGTCATGGTGTGCGTACCCGTACGCTCCCATATTTTGATGGTAATGAGACTGTTGCTGATGCTGATGCTGTGTACTATTACTACCCATTCCACCGTATCCTTGGAATTTATCCTTCATGTCGGCTAACGGGCCATGTAATGGGCCATGTAACGCGTGTGTCGACGCGTGGTGTTGTTGAATATGATGATGTTGATGTTGATGTTGATGTTGATGTTGATGTTGATGTTGCTGAGCCATATGGTGAGCATGCAATGCATGTTGATGAA